>NC_091013.1:48995062-49352562 GCF_041296385.1 Aphelocoma coerulescens
ACTCCAGAGTCAGGAAAGGGTTGCTGTTGTTGTCATTTTGATTTTTTGGTGTGTTTTTTGCTTCAAACAGAGGGTGAATCCAGCTAAATATTATGTGTTTGCTTAGTGCTTGTAGCTTTTTTGGGAAGGGGAGGTTGGTGATTTGCCCTCATGTTTGCATTTTTAAAACTATTTTTAAAAAGTTTGGTGGAATAGCTTTTCTTCTAACAGATAAGGAGTAAGAAACAAACTTGGTAAGAAGTTTTCCACTGAATCTCATTTACACTGTGCTGTTTTGGGTCATCTCACTCATGTGACAATGCCTAGGCCAGTGCAAACACCTGTTTTCTAAGGCACAAAATATAGCCATACAGCAGTTAGTTTTGCAGCTTGACACAAGTATGCATTTTTGTCGTGATTTTAAATGAAATGAAGCCTTCCTGTTTATAAAGAAATGTTTGGATTATTTCTGGACTGAGAAGAAGGATTAGAGGGGAATCCTTTTGATCACCTTTCTTCACTTTCAGCTTTCTGCTGACCACAGGGAGAGAGCCTGCATGATACAGGATAGCTTCTGCTGTAAATATAACAAGTGACAAACTGTGACTCCCCCCTTCTTCGTTTCTCACTGACTAAGGTGCAACCTAGGGTACATTTGAGATCCAGACATGCACTGCTGGGAGTCAGAGTGGCTCCAACGATGTTCATGGCTATGTGGTTTTTCCAGTTCACTATGAATTTTCAAGGGAGAAATTCCATATTCTGGATGAGGAAGAAGAGATGGCTATCTTGTTTGAACAAAAATAACTTCCAAGTTTCTGTTTAAAAACAGAAATCTCTTTCAAAACCGACATGGATGTTTAATTAAATTATAAACCTAATTTTTAAAGTGTATTTAAAGCGTTAACACAGTGCCTGCTGCCAGAAGAGTCCACTGCAGTGCTGTTGAAGGAAGGAGGACAGCATCGTTATTTATGAGCGTCTGCACTCTCTCAGCCTTTCATGAAACCCTAATTTTATCTGGCAGCTCTTAAGAATCTCTGAGAAACTGGGTCCTTTGTTACTGCTGCATCCATCTAACTACTGCACCTAAAAAGACATGGGCACTTTTTTTATAAATAAAGAAGTCCAAACATTCTGACGTTAATGTCACACTACTGTTTTAGGCCCTAAACTTTCAAGCTCCTCTCTCTGGGCAAGCACCAACAAGTGCCCCCTTTTGCTCAACTTCCAACTCTGGCTTTTACAATAGTTTTGATGAGAACAGAATCAGGCCTCAGTCATCTGTTTTCATCGAGGCAAAAACAAGACAAAACAAAACAAACAAAACCCCTTTATTACTCTTTGACAGGAGTAGCACTAAGCCCAAGGGGGTTATTTTTCTTCCATTAACTTTTGCTAACCTCATCCCTCCCTCATTTTTTTTCTCAGATTTACTCCCAAACAGTTCATGCATATGTGTGCATGTGCCTGTGTGTCTGTCTGTGTGTGCATGTGTGCGTACGTGCACATTTATCCTTGTAATGAAAGGGAATCTATCTGTTCAGATAATTTGCTGTTGTTTGCAACATGATACAGCTAGTCCTTTTGACTTCAGTGTGAATAAACAGTCTGATCCCATAAAATAGGCCTTTTCTCTCCCGAGAGCTTGTTCCAAAACTGTGGAACCCAGGCTAGCAAAGAACATCTGCAGCCGTTAGTGGAAACCCTAAGAATTCTTGTGAATAAATAGATTGGAAACTAAGCTGGAAATTTCTCAGTGAGATATAAATTTTAAAAAATGAAATCCAGTTGAAGTACCCAGATTCCCTGGGAGAATACAAGTCTAGCCAACCCAAGTCTAAATACATGTGGAAGTGATCACTGTATGCTGTTTCCAGTTTATCATCAAAAACAATCATAGCGAAATTATTGTCATTCAAATTTAGCTTCTAATAAAGAAATGTTACAAACCTCCTTTATAATGAAGATGTTTGTTAGAAAAAGATGAAACAATGCATTTTTAAAAAACTTCCTCTCTTTTGGTTTTTTTTTGCTGTTGTCAGATATCTTAGATAAACTTTAAATTTATCAGTAAAGGCCACCAATGAAGAGCAATAGAGATCAGGTAGATTTAAGGGCTGTAATTCAAATTTTATATTGGTCTGCTTTTTAAAATATTCATGTTGGTAACTCCTTGCAGATCAGACTCAGTGAAAAACTGTTCAAAGGCCAAGATCACTTAACTCTTTAGACTTTCACTTTTATACTCTCTCTTTCCTCAGATGTGCCGTCTTCATTTCATTTGCATGCTCACTCTCACAGTGATTAAGCTAACACAGCCCTTAGAGACTGTCTTCAATTGTTTTGATGTTCACCACTGGCAGAGTGCTATGAAGCAAAACATTCGAGTTATAGAGATTATAAGTTAATAGATATGAGTTACCAGCTTCGTGGGAAATACTTCACCCTTATAAAAAAAAAAAAAAGGCAATATTGTTTGGCTTGATTTAGTATAGCTTTGGTACGTTGAATAAATCATTTGCAGCTGGCTTAGCCCTGCACATGCTCTGGGGGTGAGGAACACATGCATGTTATCAATTAATTATTTATGCTGCAGCTCGTTACCACTCGTGCTGGACAGCGACATCACTGTCTACTCTACATCTGAGGGTATAATAGTAATGGCAAGAGATATCAAGCTGTTGGGAAGAAAGCAAAAGCTAGACTGTGGTTGGATTAACATTTGATTGCCTAAACAGTACAGCTTTGAAAGCATGGGAAAATTTGCCGAGTGAGCCTGCTGGATTTTTTTTAAAAACATAAAGCCTGCCAAGCTCCCAAACCCAAGGCAAAAAAAAGAGCTTGTGGAGAACTTTAATTAAAGTAAATGGGGAAATCTCCCCTCCTTCTTCTGACAAAAACATAAATATGTTATTTTGACTCTATGCTCCAACTGGTTCTTTTTCTCTACCCCCCAAAAAAGGTTAAGCAAGGAATACTCACAAGTGTTTTCTAGTGTTCCAGTCCCTATTCCCCTTTTTTTTGCCTATTATGGTGAAAAGGAGAAAGTCTGTTCAAGAGAACACTGGCCCAAATTGTTCCAGAAGACCTAGTGCTTCTCAGAAATATGTGCATGTACCAAGTGTTTACTCAGTTTAGTCTGCTTTGGAGGCAATATGAAGTTTTCCCCCACTCTTTGCTGTATGGATACAGACTGATGAAGTGACTGTACTAAGGATGCCCTCTACTGAGAAAAAAAGGACAGGAGTCTAAATCTAAGGAGAGCTACAGAGAAACTTCACCAGCTAGTACAAGTAATAAAAGACTGCTTGCTTTCAGGTGTAGAGAACACTGAGCTTTATTTCATTTTTCAATCTGAGAACAGTTCTGGTGAGTGTGTGGACAGACTTGGCTACAAAATTACAAATTATAAGGATCCTAGCAAATTAAACAGGGCCAGGGAATGTTCCCAAGCAATTTGTCTTGATCACTGGCATTGTCCAAATGCTGGAAGGGACTCCACACATCTTTGGATGACATCAATTAGCAGCTTCCTGAACAAATTCTAGGTGTGACTTGGCAGTTGGCACAGGACGGTGTCCATCTTGAGTAGGGTGGATTTGACCACCTCATCTTGGGTGACTGAGGTGCTTAAACACTATAGATACATATTGCTCTATACTAGCTGGAATCATGCCAGAAAATGAACCTTGGCAGATTTAAATTATCAGTACAGATCAAGCCTTAGAAAACAGGGATACAGGGAGCCTGAAAAGATCAACTGTCTCTTGCAGATGGGGTAGATCATGCCTGACAAATGCTTAGTGCTCCTGACAGATGTTTGTCCATACAGTTCTCAAAAATCTCTAAGGACAGAGATCCCATAATCACCCCTGGCTGCTCATTAAATTGATAATCATGCTTGGTTTTATTCAAATCTAACTTAGATGCACCCTAGAGCAACATTAGGCAGCTATTTTTGTGTTTCAGTGGACTAAAGAAAGACTGTGTTTCTTTTCTCTTTGCAGCTACCATTTAAATATTTAGGATAACAATACGTGGTTTCAGTGTTTTCTTCTTAAAGTTAAAAATACTGAATTATTTTAAAGTTTCTTGTGAGTCATGGTTGGCAGATCTCTGAAATCACACACATATATGAGATATTTAAGTCAACATATTGACAACTCACAGAGCATAAGAAAATTCAGTCAGTAAACTGACTCATCCTCTGTTGTCAATGTAAAGACATACCCAGCTCCCGAGGCTGAGTCATCTCATGCAAAAACAGCTAACTGAGCTATGATGAGCATGTTCTAAAGATACCTATTTCTAACTGCTGACAACAGAATTAGTCCAGTTTTACTAATTCCTAATGAAAGGTTCACAGAGAGTTGCTAAAACAAGAGCTGGAGAAAGAGAGGTGATCTATTATTGCTAGTGCCAAATCATCTATCAGCAAATCCTGAATTCTTGAAAACCACAACACCTGTGGCATGTTCCTGTAGCAGCCACCACAGGCCCAAGGAGAGACCAACGGCCTCCGGGAAACATGAATAATTTTATTCTTCCTTATATGCTTTTGTGATCAATAGTTTTCTTGCAATCAGCTAGTACATGGGCTGCAGACATTTATGAGAAAGCAGGAAATGCTGTGTATGCTGGACAGGAGGATGTGATCACCACAATGTTTTCATTCAGAGGAGTCTCCTGAGGGAAAAATAAACATTCTGTCAGAATGCAGTCTACCTGGTCTTCGTGTTATTTTACACAGAGTGACATACAAAGGGTAAAGACACTACTGACCATTTATGAATGCACCCTCAGAGTGACTGGCTTCATTGAACCCATTCTCAGAGAAGTATCCAAAACACATCCTCCAACATTTTATCCTCTCTTAGCTATGAGTAGGAGACAGATATAACTAGTCATTCTTCCTGGAGCCTGAATATCTTCCACAGTAGTAAGAAAACCATTTGTAATGGAAAGCAAAACATTTGTTTTCTCCCCAGAAGGAATGCAATACTGGGAAAATTATTTTTTAAATTATGTTGATCACATGCATTATATACCAAGTTACCTTCGTCAAAAGGAAGCCCTACTTTACTCCCAATTTCTCTGTCAAAAGTGACCTCTCTCTCTAATGTGGGAGGAGGGAGCCCACCAGCACTTTTTCGTTGACACAACTCCCTTTTCAAGAGTCTTTGAGGTTTTTTCCATGTCTTTTGATCATAGAAAGGATGGAGCCAGACAGGCAAATGCTTCCCATCACTTCATGTCCTAGCCATTATTATTGGAACTCCTTTGAAGCTGAGAACCTGACTCTCTTATCTGTGCCATTGTCTCACCTTTCCTGTTAACTTCTGCAGCCTTTCCTTTCAGAGTTTCCTTTGCCTTCACAAAGCACTCAGATAGGCACCAGAGAAAGCAAAAGCACACAGCCCCTGAAAGAGTGCAGTTTTCCAGAATTGCCACAGAGGCAGTTTCCTGGCATGGAGAAACAGTGGGTTTTTAAGAGAGTCTGCACAAAATAAGAAAGTGATTTCACGGTGACTATGACAAATCACATGGTGCATGTTGGATGGCATTCCCTGATTTCACCATGTGCCTGGAAGCTGCAACATACTGGAGTGAGACTGCAGGTCTCCAGAGGCTGAGGCATCCTCCCACTAGGGCCACTGGTGACAAGGAGCCCTTAGATAAAGCTCAGGTATTTGTAATTCTTTCTGTGGAAGGATATTCTGTAATCTAAAAGTTTATATGTCTAAAGATTGGATTGAAATCATTGCTGTGTTCTGACTTCTACAGTGCAGATTTTTCTGTACTGACATTCTCACTGTGGGATACACAAATGTTTAGACTTGTGTGAATAGTTGGTAAAACAGCAAGGATCATAACTTAAGTATATATTTTGGACATATTACAAAAATCCTATGCCCTAGGGTATATCACCATGTCCCACAGCCATAGGGAGGTGGAGGAGAGAAGATCCAGCAGGCAGGAATTGTGCAGCAAGATTGATTTATTTAATTATTTTACAAACTCTTTTATAGACTTTTTCTTCATCGTCTAATTGGACAAAGGACCAGCCACCCCTTGGGGTGATTGGCTAAAATCCTAAAACATCCATTGGTAAAATATTTTCCTACTATACTATAAACAAGACTTTTCAAGGCTGCAGGTGTTTGCTTGTTTACATAACTTTGCTACCTCTTCTGTGAGAGAGAAAAGTCTCTCACGGGCTTAGAAAATAGCAAGAAAATCCTTGCTAGCAGCATTTTTGTATCCACATGGACAGATGAGTTTGAAATTACATAATGAAGCGCTCAAATTAGGAGATTAGTGTCCTTTGCATTTCCCCATAATCAGTGAAGAAAACTAGAGAAGCTCTCCAAAATACTGTCTAGTACCTCTCTCTGAAGTAGTATTTTGTTGTAATACTAATACAAAAAGTACATGTAGGACATTATTTGCAGGCAGAGTTAATATCTATTACTGATGTAGGTGGAAGAATTAGACAAGCCTTTAGGTATAGAAATATTTCTTAAGGCTGGAAAGAGAAGCAACAAATGCTTTGACATCTGGAATTGAAATTAAATAGTATATCCCTGTTAACACTTTTGGTATACAAAGGAGGGAGTTATCAATATGAATTGTACTGAAAAGGAAGGCATCCTTAGGAAAATATATTGTTAAGAAAGAGAAGAAGAACTCGTAGTTGCTAGATTTTTTTATTCTTTTCTTAATAGCTTTCAGTTTTCTTTCAATGGCTTCACATAATAACTAAAAACTTCTTAGTAACTTTTTGTAGTACTAGCATTTTCCTAGCGAAAGCTGTAGTCTCAGCTTTTTCTGATGAGGACTGGAACATAAACAGAGAAAGAACATCTCAGAAAAGAACCGTATGAATATTCATATTTTTGTTTGGTAGAATAATAAAAAAGGACAGAGAACGGAAAAGTGAGAACAGTTCCAAAACAAATAAGTAATCAAGATTTTTTTTTTGCTTTCAAACCAAGCTTTTGTGTTGTAACCATGCCACACTTTTGAAAGAAGATTTTTGGATTAATATAAAATGTTTCAATTCTAAATGAAAGGTATTATTGGTAGTTTAGATAACTTCATATCCTTTTTTTTTTCTTTTTCTTGTGGTTTGTTTAATTTAAGGCATTGCTTAAATTAAAATATTACTTCAAAATTAAAATTTTTTAAAAAATTGTGAATATATCCAAAAATCCATAGGCAGTCTCCTGATAAGATCATACCACAGATTAACATTATAACAGTATATTGTGGGATTGCATATCTTCTTTACAGGTAGTCTGCTTTAAACTCCAATGTCAGCAGTCTTTTGCCATGTCTGTGAGATAGAAATGGATTTTTACTCTCTGTTTCTAGAAAACCACGCCCTAAAAATTCTTTTGTATGTGTAGGACTCTTTGAAATTACAGCCATACATGTGACACACTACAAGTTCTTAATGGAACTTTTTTGGACAGAGACAGGTGATTGATCAAAAGTGAAACATTTCTCAGAAATTATATGACACTTACAAAGTTGTGAAGAAGCACACATGGATTTCAAAATCTGCTGATTGTGAAAGCTTCCACATGAAAGCTGACTGTTCCTATTCTTTCGCTTGCCTTGCTGATAAACTACCAAGTGGATTGCTGAGGAGCTGAGCCTGAAGGCTGCCAGCCTTTTACCAGCACACATGGTAAATAAATAAGCAACACTGTGAAATGCATTATTATCAGAGTTTGGTGCCTCTGCCTGGTGCCACAGGGTACAAATGCTGCGAGCAGTGTGCACCCAGAAGCGCTGTTCAGCTTTAGCCTCTTTGGAGAAGACCATGTCCACTTTCCATATGTCACTAAGTTACTTCTGAGCACCTTGTGTTTGCATATATCCCGAAAACACTACACACTAAACACATGCTGACCAACAAGCCCAGAAAATCCCTGGCACTTTAAAGAAAAGCTAGGATTGCAATGTAGAGCATTACTTTGCAAAACTGTCCAAATGCCAGCAGGACTTTCATTGTTTAGACAAGAAAGATGGCAACAAAAGGACTACCTTAAATGACCTCTCTTAAGTGGAGTATTTGCTTATGTCACAGCAGAACATCAGTAGATCTTGAAAGTCAGGGGAATATCATTAATTTTAAACTGAACAGATGAACAGGCTAATACAAGGTCAGAGACAACAGCAGTAACACTGCAAGAAATATATACGCTAAAGAAACGAAAAATAAAAGTCAAGCATCTTTCAAAGCTGGGTTTACACCCATAAGGGAAATTTATACAGTGGATGTGAGCAATGTATTTGGAGATAATCCCAACAGCATGTGATCAAACCTCAATTTTTAGATTAGTCATTGCAAAGTTCCCTTTGTGCAAAATCAGAGGATGATTAATTTATTTTCAAATCAGACCACAAGTAAAGACCAAAAACAGGGCTGTTGTAGACAGGAAAGTTGGATGTGTTCACTTGTATAGTCACAGAACAACCCATAAATGTGGTAAAAGATAATATGGTCTCCACAAAGTAAATTTTTTGAGACACATCATTGTTGAAAAAATATTTTTCTATCCTCAGAGACATCACAGCATGTTTGTCTATATTACATGTTATCTTTTGGAAAAATAAGCCACCATCTGTCTTGTATTTGGTAACAAGCTTTTTGCATGAAAATAAAGTAAACATTATGATGGTAAGACAACTACCAAGGTCTAAGTAAATAGCCTTTTTTCCTGAGGAAAGACAATAGAAGACCATAATCAGTGAATCTGAAGAGTTTTGGAAGGATACAGCAATATTCTGCTAAACAAAATTAACATTTCATAATAATCAAAATAGAAATTCCATCAAATAAGAACAGTATTTTGGGGTGAGAGAATGGACTGCAGCAAGGTCAGGATCATCATGGCCTGCTTGACTGAACAGAGGAGGAAAAAGTGCAAGTCAGTGGTTTGTGCATGTCCTACCAAAAACTAAGCATTCAAAAAGACAACTTTGTTTATGGTGTTTTGTTATAAAAATGTACAGGATGCGACCCAATAAAGTTGCAGGTAACTGAAACTGCCATGGAAGTCACGAGAATACACAGAGGAATACTTTTCTTTCATTATGCATGTATGGCTTGGAAATTGAATACCTTTAATAATGTCAATGACACAATAAAGATTACAGAACAAAACTGCACTAGAACGGATTTTGCAGTCAGAGCACACAACTAGCAATCGGATAATGAGAGAAGTCTGAGAGAGCTGGAACTCTAGCCTGGAGAAGAAAAAGCTTGGAGGCAGGGGGATGTGGATCTTATCAAATGTGATAAAAGTACACATTGATATATTGATGAAGAAAAACAGCCAGACTCTTCTCAGTGGTGCCCAGTGATAGGACATGTGGCAATGGGCACAGGTGAACACACCTGAAATTCCATTTGAAAGCAAGAAGAAAATCTTTCTTACCCTGAAGTTGATCAAACACTGGAACAGGACATCCAGAGAGGTTGTGGAGTTTCCTTGAACATATTCAAAACCTGACTGGACATTTTCCTGGCCAGCTTGCTCTAGGTGACCGTATTTGAGCAGAAAGGGTTGACTAGATCATAGAATCATAGAATATGCTGATTTGAAAGGAACCCATCATGATCATTGAGTCCAACTCCTGGTCCTGCACAGGACCATCCTCAAGAATCACACCCTATGCCTGAGAGCATTGTCCAAATGCTTCTTGAACTTTATCAGGCTGGTGCTGTGACCACTTCCCTGGGGAGCCTGTTCTGGTGCCCAACCGCCCTCTGGGTGAAGAACCTTTTTCTAATATCCAACCCAAACTTTCCCTGACACAATTTCAGTCCATTTGCTTGAGTTCTGTCACTAGGCACCACAGAGAAGAGACCAGTGTCTGCTCCTCCTCTTCCCCTTACAAGGAAGTTGTAACTGCAGTGAGGTCTGTCCCCAGTCTCCTCTTCTCCAGGCTGAACAGACCACATGACCTCAGCCACTCTTCATATGGCTTCCCCTCCAGACCCTTCACCATCCTCATGGCCCTCCTTTTGACACTAATAATTTAATGTCTTTTTTATATTGCTGCACGATGAACCGCACACAATATTCAAGGTGAGGCCACCCCTGTGCAAAGCAGAACGGGACAATCCTGTCCCTTGCCCAGCTGGTGATGCTGTGCCTGATGCACTCCAGGACATGGTTGGCCCTCCTGGCTGCCAGGGTATTGCTGACTCTAATTTAGTTTTCCATCTACAGTGACCTCAAGAACTCCCTTCCACCCTAAACCACTGTGTGATCCTGAGACACTTTGAAATGGAGAGAGCAAGCAGTTAAGCTCTGTGAACAGTCAGGAGTTCAGCAGGGGCCTCAGTGCTTGAGATAGACTTCTTTATCATGGCAGTGTGTTGCAGTGAGCCATGGCCAAAGCCAGGGTCAGCCAGATCATGTGGACCCAAAGGTCCATTGGTTTGATGCTGCCCCAGCCCAAAAGCCCTGAGCTGTGATCCGTGCCTTACCTGTAGCCACGGTTCGCCCTTCCCCACATTTCTCATATCTGGCCGCTTTTCCAGAGAGTTCTATGTTCTTCGGCAGCTAATTGGTCCTTGTTAATCTTCCCAGCCTACCCCTTCCCCATGTGCTGTAATCCCTTCCCCCCGCCTCTGTAACACCCCGTGGTTGATGTATCATTAGTTGCTGTGCATTTCCACACCCCTTTGGCAGGGGTACAAAAGGCTTTGCAAGCCACGTGGCTTTGGCTTCTCTCCATGAATTTTGTTCCTGAATAAACTCTTTCCCCCACGAGGAAGTCCTTCTGCCTTTTTCCTCCCTCCTTCGCACACCCTCACCATCGGTGGGCGAGGTGAACCCAAGCAGGTGCTTCGCCGGCTCTCCCGCGCCAGGGTCAGTCTCCGTCTGTCCCGGCTTGGGGCAGGCAGAAGTTTGCTTGGTGCCCGGGACATTGTGCTAGCCGGCACGGGACCGCAGCAGCAGTGGAGATGGAGCCATTTTACCAATAGCCTTTCTCCATAGTCCAGAAAGGAAGGACATGAATGTCAGTGAGCTAATTGCCCAGTAAGGTAACTAAAGGCAACAGCTCCAAGTCCAGACACTACGTAACTTGAACCAGTGCAATTACAACTGCCTAGCACACAGCACATCAAGACATATCTAAATGGCAGATGGATGTTTGCCACAAAGTTTCCTGCTCATGCCGTGAGACCTGCTGGAGCTCACAGTAACTTTATCACTGCTTGAGTAGGTTTCCCTTGCAGGACTTGGCTGTGTGAGAGGTCACCTTCTTCGTAATTATGGCTGCTACTTTTCTTTCTACCATGAGGGTAATATGAGGATAAAGCCTTGCTAGGCAAAGGATGTGTGCTGCAGAAATAGTGGCTCACCCCTGCACATTCAGAAGAGTCCATGAGAAATTAAGTCCTTTCTTTTACTCCATTTATCTATGCATCTTCCATCTGGATTTCCCAATAAAGGATTATAGAAATCCTCAATTAACATGGCTATTTGGTTTGTACTTCCTATCCAGCCAGCAAATGTGTGCAAAATACGAAATCAGACAAATCACAGGCTACCTCTTCTTCGAGAGGGGATGTAGAAAAGGAACCCAGGTCATTTACAAGTTTGTTGACTCATCAGTGATAATTGCTAGTTATTGTTATTTTTAGGAATAACACCTATGAGGGAGCAGGAATGTAGGAAACACATTTATAACACAGTAGATTCATCATTTCCACTGTTGGTGGAACAGCTTGCAAACCTTTTTCACTCAGGGGTAACCAATCCACTTTCAAAGAGCTTAAATTGTTAATGATTGTTCATCTAGTGACTCAGAATTTTATTGATCTGTCTGTACACTGCACCATTTAAACATGAGCTATCTTTCAACTAAATGCCCAGTTAAAGCTTTCATATTCACTGAATTTTTTTTTAATAGGAGCTGAATTGGAAGTTTTCAAGCTTCTTCCTGTGACCAAAGATCCACAAGTATTTATCTTTTTCTCTTTTTCCTGTTTTTTGGGGGTTTTTTTTAGATCATAAAGTTTTCAGCACTCTTAGGAGAAAAACAGAACTATCTTGATGAAAATATGAGATAATACTGGTTATTTTGCTAGTCAAGGATTCACACCGTAAAGCTATTACATTGAACAAGTTCAAAACACTTTTAAGAATGGAGGTAGGCTTTAACTTTATTAGCCCATGCAGTCTGCAAGAAAAAAATTATTCTGATGTTTCAAAGAGGCTGGGCATGGGAAGGGGGTGGGGGGGGAAGTCAAGACAAATTTTCTCACAAATTTTTGTTTGATTTTTCTTTCCAGAATGAAATAATGGAAACTACAGCTTTTATAATTCTGGAGAAAGTTTTCTGGAAACAGGTTTTCTGCAATTAAGTTGGATGAAACAGTCCTTAGTAGAAAAGTAAAAAACAGAAAAGGGATTTAAACCTCCAAAATGTAGAGAATATAATTCATGAAGATTTTACTGAATTGCACAGCCTAACCCTGTCAGCATCAGATTTAACAAACTTTACTACTATTTATTTTTTCAGTTATCATAGCAAAGGACAGCAAATGCTCTAGATATTTTAGAGGGCAGGCACAACTAGGCAGTTATTAACCAATATTATTGTGTCTAAAAATGAGCTGAGAATCAACCTGCTTTAGAAAATTCCATGTTGGAGCTGCTAGTGTATAGCGTGTAGACTTTGCTATCAAGGGTAATAACCAATCTGTAAAAGAAGAAACCATAAGTATGTATATTTTTAGAGCTAGAGGAATGTTTTGAATTCAACCTGACTAGACTATATCAGAAATACTCTCAGAGAGGATGTTCTCCAAGTTATTTGTAAACCCATGTGCTGATGATTTATTTTATTCAAGCAGGTGAGATGCTATCATTCAGGGCATAACAAATGAAGTATTTAGTGTGCCTTGCACATACTAATCAAAGTGAAGAAAGGCAAAGGGAACAGTCAGAGCTTTCACAGTTTGAGATGAGAATACATTTTATGTGAGCAATAAATATGTTGAAAGGGAAATTCTGGATGCTCAATTCTGGTTCTTTGTATTAAACAATAAAAATATTTTAAATGTGGGCTTGTCTTTTAGACCATAGATCAAAACCCAGTGCAGTGCAAGAGTACCCAGTGAATGCAGTTATCAGAGAATCTGTATCTTCTCACTGGTTGAATTTTAAAGAATTTTGCAAACCAAATGTACCTTCCAGGTAACATTTTCCCTTCTCTGCTCACACTTCAGAGATGCAAGTCTAAGCACCTAAAGTTAGGGTAGGAGTTCAAAGTACTGTTTTGATGGGCTAGAAACTACTTTTTCAGAATTTTCTGGCATGCAGTAAGGAAGAAAACTATTCATCACTAGTATAGGAGGAACGTAAAAAGTTATGATGAAGACCAGCAAAGTACTTAGTGCATGCCATATATTAAGACCAAATTTTATGCAAGAAACATTGTTTTGACAGTGGACAATAAAGT
Organism: Aphelocoma coerulescens; assembly: GCF_041296385.1. Classification (NCBI taxonomy): domain Eukaryota; kingdom Metazoa; phylum Chordata; class Aves; order Passeriformes; family Corvidae; genus Aphelocoma; species Aphelocoma coerulescens. The sequence continues at coordinate 49,008,539 of NC_091013.1, forward strand.
TTATGAAACCATTAATGTGACTTAATGCTGAAACTTATGTATATAAGACAAAACAGTCTTAGTACAGGCTCAGAAATGACTTTCCTCAACAGCCCGGTTTCTTATACAACAGAAGTTTGAGGGAAGCAGCCATTTTGTACTGGGGACTAGCTGCAATCATGAACAGGTCAAACTAAACATAAAATCTACTTGCAGAAACTTACGGAACTTGACCAAGAATCTTATAATTTAGTACTGTTGGTTTAGAAGAGAAAGTGTATTTCCTAACTCAAGAAATATGGAAGCTGAAGAGAACATAATTCAATTTTATTCCCAGCATGTGGTTACCCACCTTTCTCTGAGAAGTCACTGTCAAGCAAATATTTATAACTCTCCAAGAAACTCCAAATTTACTGCACATTTAACTTCTGAATAAGATAATGGGCTGATGGGAACTGGAGGAGTAGATGGCCCATGATCTGTGTCAAGTGACAGGGCATTCAGCTTTCACTGTATCAAACAACATGGTTTGCCCCAAAATCCTGCTTTGGGATGTGGTGGGGAAATCAGTAGCAGGTAGCTGATCTATGCCATAGTATTTCTTGTGGAGAGGGAAGCTGTAGGGTCCCATAGACCCCAAGGACAGGGTGACATGAGATGGGGGTGGCAGAGGAGCTAATGGAATCCTGAAGGACCTTACCCTTCCTCATCCTCACCCCAGATACCACAGCATCAGAAAGAGTGGTTATAAATTTCTGAGAGAGATGCCAATGTAGCAAGTATATTCATATGTTCACAGGAGAGGGAACACTGGGTAAGGAACTTTAGTACTATTCCGTGTGTGTGTGTGTGTGTGTGTGTATACACATATATATATGTATTTGTTGATGTCCAAGGTTTGCAATGCATGAACTATTTACTTAACACATAAAGTCACTGCCAAGGAATATTTTTATCGTCTATTGAATTTGGCAAATCTGTATTCTGCATTCATCTGTTACTATTTGCCTTTTGTTTTCTTCATCTGTTACAGAATTAGTGATTTGAGTCTGTTCTGAAGGTGTCATTTATCATTTTGAGCAACTTCATGTGCTTCAGTCCTGTGTGATGACTCTTCTCTAGTGAGGCTTATGTGTTCATCCACTGAGGTCAAAGGAGTTCCAGTCATATTCACATCCCAGTGTTTATGTAACATTCAAATATTTCAATTTAGGCCTTAAGGCAAGGCAATGGACACCTGCTGTTTGATACAGAGTTCCAGTGTTTACCCAGGAAATGAAAATGAAATGCAGAGTTTTATGGGAGGGATATTTTATGGGAGTTATATATTTTGTTTGTCTCTACAAGGCGGTCAGATGGATTAATCCACCTGCTGTTGTTTGGTGAAAATGGGAAGATCAGTTCCTCCAGCTCCTTTGTTATTATTGCAGTTTTATGAATGTGTTGTCATTTAAGTAGTTTATTCTTTTTACCTACAGACAAATATATCACACTCTTATGTGTGAATGATTTGTTTGGTTTAGGATAAGAATATATGCACAATGTCTTTCCTATTGGTTACAATAAATTGTGTGAAGAAGTGTTGCAATTTAGGAGCATTTCAACCTTGATTGATATCTGTCTCTTTTAAAAAAATCTATTTATTCACCTTTCTTGTGAATAAATCCTAGAATAGTTTCTTTTCAAAATTTATATTTACATTTTTTATATTTTGCAAAAAAAGGCAAAAATTTCTACTCCTTCAGGCGAATCTTAGATGGTGGGAAATGCTGCAAGTGTTCTCTTTATGAGGTTTTCTCTACTCAAACACCTAATTCTATAAAACCTAATAAAGACCAAAATTTTCCATAAAAATTCAAAAAAATTGTCTAACAAGGCTTTCCTAGATCACACTGAAAGTCCTTGAATTCCCATCTTCCATGTCCAATTGAATATAGGAATAAATCACAATATTTCCATGAATTTTTTAAAAGGGAAGTATGAGTTATTTTTATGCTTTACTGCCTACCAGCTTAGCTATCATTGATTCTTTGCTGTGGCTGATTTGCTGTCATGTTCTATTTGTAGTCATCTGCAGCCATAAAAAGCTGCCAGACACTGCTAAAAAGACAGTACAAAAAGGCTTTGCACACATTTTGTCCTATTGTGAGAAAGAGCTTTCCCTTTAAGAATATGCTGTAGGTGAGATTTTTTAAGACTTATAATTGAATAATAATTAGAAATTGATTGTGCCACGAATTATTTCTGACGTTTGTCAAATTAATCATCAATAACTTTCCGTATTGGTTTGTCACATTTCAATGACTGAGCAGTTTTGAGCCAGAAAGTCATTCTAAAACAATTTTTTTTTTCTTTTTGCCCAAGTGCAAGGAACTGGATCAGGAATGGATTTCCACAGCCAGACCAGACATGGCACTGAGCTGATCTCCTTCCTTCTGGGGGCCATCCCTGCAAAACTGATCTGTGTGCACCCAGTCACAGAGTGTAAGAGAGGGGAACAAACCTACACCTTCTTTTTTCCTTCCTCCTCCAAATACCATGGCACACTATTTGTATGTGGACCAGAACACAGGCAGACAGAGCAGTCTGACATAGACTAAGCCTTCTCCACAGATCAGTACTATAGTTATTTAAACCCAGTCTTTTGTAAAGAAGAGAGTGATGTTCTCCATCCTGCACCTAGTACAGATTTGATGTGATGGACCTATGATGAAAATGGTGAGGAGAAAAATAGGATGGGGGGGAGGTTGCTTCAATTCTTGCTATCTGGTGATGTCTCATTGAAGGCATGAGATAAGAAACAAGAGCGATCATTGTGAACTTTATCCCATAGAGTCAGAAGGATGTTTACTTCCACTTATCTGGTGGCTACCTATGAGATATTTCTCAATATCTGTCTGGAAGCAAACACACCTTTTTATGAGGTCTTTGTCACCTCACTCTGGGTTTATACTCAGTCTCCATGGAGCCTGAGAAGCAAACGGATGTGAGCAGTCTTGAGTGAAACAAAGAAGATGCCAAATCAGGAAGACAGCATTCCTCCCTGCACACTCTGAGCAGCCAAGGAGAGGGAAGGGAAGGGAAGGGAAGGGAAGGGAAGGGAAGGGAAGGGAAGGGAAGGGAAGGGAAGGGAAGGGAAGGGAAGGGAAGGGAAGGGAAGGGAAGGGAAGGGAAGGGAAGGGAAGGGAAGGGAAGGGAAGGGAAGGGAAGGGAAGGGCAACATTTTCATTTCAGGAGCTTTCTTCAGTACAATTTCTGTGTAACTTAGTAAAAAATTGAGAAACTATAGGAGAAAGGATAGACACCTACTATCCTGATCCTCAAGTCGGTTTTGGTTGTTTATCCACTGATAATCTAATAGAAAGGAGTTAGCTATGTCCAGCTGTGTTCCACTAATAGCTCTAAGGACTCCACAGGCTCTTTGGATGAAAGATACTAAATAGCATTTCTGTTCTGTTGTCAATTTTCTGTCAGTGTGCTAACCACCCAGCATCTCCCTCCTTCTGTCAGCATGCAAGACACTGCTCTAATCAGCAGCACATGGGCATTGTCATTGTGTCAAACGAAAGTAATCACTGGTTTTGACAAAATCTCATTTTTCATTTTCTTCTCCAAGGGGCTTGGGCAGTGTTTGAGTGCCTGTACTCCTCATCTTGAATCCCAAACTGCTTTAGATGACAGACAGACACTCATTTCCTAGCAACAGCAATTTGAGTGTTTGAAGGTGAATCAAAACAGGAACTGAAAATTTCAAACAGGTAGTAAGGTTTAGCAGCTTAGTGAATTTTAGATACCTACAGGATTAAGCAAAACTGGAAATTGACTGACTTTTAGGAACCTAAGTCACGGCATAGGTGGGGTTTTACAGACGGAATCCTGTTCAACATTTTTATCATCTGATACCTTAAATGAAGCAATTCAATCACCTGCGTCATCAGGCAGATTTCTTTGTTCTTCCACCTTCTGTGTCTCCTTAAAGAGAGTTTTCACTGGCTTTTGAGCTTACAAACACATTTAAGAATGCCTAAATAGATTTTCTGCAACTGCATTTACAGATCACAGTTTGACAGTCTGGGCCTTCAACATTCAGAATGTAGCCAGTATAATTTTGTTTCTTTTCCCATGATCATGAACCCGTGATTATTTCAAAGTCCCCACCCGACTCCAAATGGAGTCACTGGGAAGCATTACCTCTGAACTTGATAACAGCATTCACCTTATTTGACACGGTTTGGTGCTGTTGCAATAGCTGATAACACACAAGAGCAGGAGGGGGGAACGAGGGGGAGAAAGACATCCCAGAGAATGAGCAGCAAGTGCTTGCACAAGCCTTTCTTTCAGTTCAAGTATGTAAAGTGAGATAAATGGCCAAACTGCAGACATACTGTATGCAGCAGGAGCCAAAGGCTGCTCCCCAGATTGGCAGCTCCAGAAACCATCAGCACTGGATCCTCTCAGCAATTACCAGCTTGGAAATGTCCTTCCATTGATAGTGATGGACATAAACCAGCTGAGTCTCAATAGTGAGAGAACAGAGGGAGGAAGAGCCAGACAGCAGGACACAAACAGCACCAAACACTGGGACCAGCTGCAGCCTGCAGGTCACACTTCCATGTCAACAAAAAAATGTTATTTAATATTTTCCAAATACTGAAGCAATTCATCACAAGGTATAAGTGGATCTATAACGTCTGAGATTGCCGGTTGAAGATTAACTGGATGTATCACATTTCCAGTGCAGCAACTTAAATGGGAAACAAAATAGCCTGAACCTCATAGGCAAGGCACTTATTCATTCTCTGCAGTAGCAGGGTTCCCATGCTGGTCAGCCTCAGCCATGTCATTAAGGAAATCTTCATGCCAGAGCATTTGTATGCATGAAGGATGGTGCTAAAGCAGGACAGTGCCAGCCTGTCGGAATTCAGCTGATGTGAGAGTCTGATCAAATGTACGCAGCTGCCTTCATCTAATCTAGAGCCTGTACAGCACAAAATTACTGTGAATCACCAACTGGGACCAGAAGATTATTGTTTAAACACAGAGACAAACTGGCAGTGAATGGTTTGCTAGTGGAGGGTGCCTCTAAAAATATCTACTTTCCCCTGCAGACAGTCTTCAAATGGACACCAGGCTTCGCGCCTGTCAGAGGTGGCACTTCCAGAGAGGCAGAGCCACAGCAAGCTGCCTGCACTCACCTGCTGCACTCGCTTCACACAGCTTCAGGATTTTATAACAGAACAAAGACCTTCAAAATACACAGCACAGAGAGAAGTCCCACACGAACTATATAGAGAGGTGTAATTGTGCCATATATCCCCAAGTGTAGATGAAAACAAAAGAGTTTGGAAGTGGCTTTTAATTTCTGGCCTATTACTTTTTAGCACATCTAACTCAATCTATATCTGTGTTAATTGTATCTAAAAAAACCCTAATAAATAATAATTCAGTGCAGAGTCATCCAGCAATGGTAATGACTGACATTTCTGTTCCCTGACTTCTGACTGACGGCATCCCAGTTGGACTCCAGCACTGCTGACATTGCCTCAAGTCAAGAGCAATGCTCAGGTAGTGACTGTGGAGCAAGACAGTTCTGACAGGAACTGCAATGCTGTCCCCTGTATTGTCCCTTCAGAATAGTCACTTACTGGGAACACTGATTAAATGCAGCACTTGTATGCCACAGTACCAGCTCTTCTACCAGACCTCAGGAGTGGGTTCATGTGCCCTACTTCAGGTGTCTAAATCTTAGATGGGCAAGTCTGAATACAGCAAACAGAGGAAAAATAAATCCCTCAGCATTTAAGCAAAACCTCTCATCTGACCCCAAAGCATTTATTTTTTCCCCCCACAATGTTCCTTCAATAAATTTTTAAATAATGTGTTTTCTACTGAGAATAAAGTTCAGTGCTGACAGTTTGAAACTCTGGTACAGCTTTTTACTCCATACACATGCAGTCAGCTGGAAAAGCACTGCCAGAGTCATTTACTTAGAATGAAGAGGGAGGAGGACATGCCTGTTCTGGTTTTCTTTTTCGATTTTTTTTTTTTATTTTTAAGGGCTCTCTAATTTTTCCGAGAGCAGTACCAAGGCTTGTCAATACACATCTATCTGAAACTGCAATCCTAACAAGCAAGAACCAATGGATATGCAGCCAGCAAAATTTCAAGTTCCCTTCTGATAAAATTCCATCTTTCAACAGCTTTTTCAAGAGTTAGCTTTGCACTGGAGTGAAGGAGAGGTGGCAAGGAACATTCCCTGATGTGTTGTCAAATAAAACAACTTCACTAGCAATATGGCTTACTTGAATTCAGTTTCATGTAAATTTGAAATAAGCATACCCCTTTTTTTCTTAGAAACAGTCAGCATTGTCCTGCATTTTTGTACTACCCATCATAGTTAATAACACTCTCTCAGGGTGCCCAGCTGTATTCAGCAGAAACCAGTTCAGACCCAGCACAGACAAATTCTGCCCTAGAAGTCAGGTGTATTAGTTAGTTAATAAGTGAAGGGCTGAAGGAACAAGCTTGACAAGAAACTTCCAAGTGATGTTGTCAGGACAGGGACTCATCTCAGCATGATCCCAGCAAGGGAAACCACCAGGGAGAGAGAAAATTCCCACCTAACATGCAAGGGTTGGCTATAGCCAAAGCTTTTGGCATGACAAGAGAGGAGCAGAGCAAAGCAGGACTTTGATCTGCCTGGAACAGAAGTGAACTTCTGATCATTTAAAAAAAGGAGGATGACTGACAACTGATGAAACCAATTTCCTTTATCAGAGCTGGAGGTCTCACAATTAACAAAGCTTAGGACAATTACAGGACTTTCTTCCTTTCTAGGTTTTGTGGGTTTGTTTGGGCATCACTTTACATTACTGCATTACGCCTGCGCTTTTCAGCCTGAAAGGACTTTTGGCTATGTCCTGAGATCTCTGCCCTACAAGCTGATCCATGAAGTCAGACCAGAGAAGTTTCTGCACAGCTGAGGGGCTGTGCTGGGGATAGGGCTCCCCAAGATGAGTGTTGGAGATGCCATGGAGGCAAGTGACAGTGGAGGAAGGCAGCTGCTACCCAGGAAAACAAGTGCCAGCCGAAAGAAGGGAATAACCCTTGAATTCAAAAAGGCAAGAGGAGATTTTTAATTGAAAAAAAATGAAGAAGGGATTGATTTTAACACCGCTGACTTGTGAGAATGAAGAATAGCGCTGCACAGAATTAGCAGCAGCTCTAAAAGAAGAAAATCTATCCTGGGGAAACATATTACAAGATTTGGTACTGTCCTTCCTGTTCAAGCTTTCCAATGAAAAAACAAAAAACCAAACAAACACCAACAAAAAACCAATGCAAGTTGATCTTGATTTGTGTGGGCTTTTGAAAGCAAAAAGGGTAAACAGGTGATGTGCCGCTCTATGTAATTCACATATTTTACCACTTTGAAATGTGTAACATTATTTGTGCTGTTTGTGTTGGTGATGCATTCTTACAGCATCCAAATCACCTCAGAGGCGAACCGTGCTGTGCACACATCACAGGAGCCAGGCCCATCTGTCCCTGCACACACACATACACACACACCTCCCTCCCATTTCTAGTCAAAATAAACACAGCAGGTAAAAGGTCTGAGGAGAACCCACAATTACAGAGCTGAAATGTCCTTGTTTGCAGCGAGGCAGCAGTGAGGCAGCATGGTGATTGGATCCTTGCCCAGGCATACCCATGCCCACCTCCACCGGGAGGTTTTACCACTTCTAAACCCACTACTGAAATTGGGAAGCCAGGTCTTTACTTCAAAGCTGAACAACCCTCCTTCCTTCCTGGACTGGAAGGACTGTCCACTTCTAACCAATAACACAGTATTTAATGCTCAGTTCTGGGTTATGGGAAGTGGAGGAGAGCAGGAGCAAAAGGAGAGGAAGCTCTGCCTTGCCTTCAGTGTGTTCAGTTCATGCCACTGTCAAAACTCTGCACAAATGGAGTCACAGGTGAGCCCTGCTCACTTGGCAAGCAGTTTGGATGTACCTGCATTGGGTCATGCATTGTCCAAACACCTGCCTTTTCTCCTGAATCCACACCATAGCCTTTCTGGTTTCTTGTCCCCACAGGAAAATATGTGAATAAAAGACCTCCTTGTTCTACAGAGTGTTGAAAATAAAAATACATGAAAGACAAAAGATGCTTGGATCCCATATTAAGGGAATCATCCTCATGTTCTGCAAGAATTATTTTAGCAAAATGCATCTGACTGTTACCAATTTTAAGATTTTATTTTTTAAGTGCCAAAATGTGTGTACAAATGCATTTTGAGAGAGAACTTGATACACTCTGGTCTTTAAAAAGGACAGATCCTTCTCTGTGCTGAATTTTTTTAAAAGTCCTTAAAAAACAATAACCTGCCCTTCACCACCACTGCCCCTGGACTCTTACCCAGAGGCTGTGCCATGTGCCTAACTAATCAAAGTGTTGTGTTATGATTGCCATGGTGACTGCAGTCCAACAGCTGCCTTGACATTTCATCTTCAGCTGCTTTCAAAATGCTTTCTTTTTGCCAAGGAAAACTTTTCACAATTATTAATTTTTTTACTATGCACTGTTCCCTCCACTCACAAAATAAATATTTAGGAAAAAAATCAGCAGAGACTGCCTCAGTTCTAAAAACATATTTTGCTAATTGCTTTTGTTCTCCTCTCAAGCAATTTTAAAGGTTACTGAGGCTTCAAACAAAAAAGCTTATGCTTTGTTTTGAAGACCAATGATTGTGCACTACTGTGTAGGGTCACCGCAGGTGGCCAGGAGCAACCTCCAGCTCCCAGGTGCAAGGGCAGCTGCCCAGCCCTACCCAGCCTCCCTAAAGAGACACACCAAGCCCATCCTCACCCTCCAAGCCACCCAAATACAGCCGTCTCACTTTGTTGTTTCCCAGTTTTGCTGCTCATTCTCCCACCAGTGCTTTCATCTACATGCACACTTCTCCTGGAACTTTCAGGCTGTTGCTACTTCTGCTGTCTTTTGAGGAGGTGAGGAGATAAGATAGTAAAGGACACAACTAAACATGTCTGTTTCTTCCTACCCTAATAGAGGGCAGGTTGTGCATTGCAAAGCACCTGGCTGGTGTGGAAGCCCCCAGGAAAAGTTTTGGGGAAGCCAAAGAAGGTGCAGCGGTGGAAGACCATGAACTCCCCTTGTGGCATAGCCATAGGGTTTAGCATCTGAATTGGCTACGTTTCATGTACAGACAGGGATAAGAAAGCACCATGCAGATTTTAAAGACATACAGAAGAGCTCTGCTAACTGAAGATTCGTTTCACTGCTATTCATTTCACAAACAAGCATTTTTTAATTAACTAAGCTGGTCGCCCCCTTTCTTTTCCAAAGGAGGGAAAGTCATAGCCTTCCATTGAGCAGCCTGGGACATATAAGAAAGAACCTTCTCTGCAGCCTTTCAAAGTATTTTCCCCCAAAGATGCCTTCCCATCCTAGCCTGCACTCGAGGATGTCTTAGATAGACTGGTGCCAAGAAGGTGTGGCTGGAGACATGCTGGGGCACGGAGATGTGCACAGGACATATTGAAAAGAGATTGATTCAAAATCCCAGCAGGCTGGATTATCTGCATCTTGGCCAAGGTAGGAGACACATGATGTGTGTGTGTGTGTGTACATGTTGAAAGGATTTTGACAATAGTAAGAATGAGGTCAAAACTCTGAGCCATTTAGGCTGACAAGGAGTAGGGTTTAAAATGAAAGCTTCAAACCACTTTTTAACAATTTTTCTTTAATTTTAAGATATGATGACAAAATTGAATTAAAAGCCCTTATCTGAAAAGCATGTATGCTTAACAGGAGGAAGAAGGAAAACACCTTCAGAAGCAGTCAGCTTCCTGTCTTATGTTTTTGAAGTTGAGCTGATGGCTCACAGAACAGATCTCAAATATGTATATATATAATCCCCACAGCTAAAAGTCGTCTATTTTAAAAGACAAGTGTTTGCTCACCCGAGGAACATTGTACTCAAGCTTCAGACTTTGTGATCCATATGGATTTCATCAACTTGTTTGCCAGGAATTTAAGAAAAACAAACTTTATTCATGTTCCTTAGAGAAACGAATTCACTTCATGGTCTGCACAAAAAGAAATACAGCTTCAGAAAAAAAAGCCCAGGGCATTCTTGGAACTAGAAGGTCAGAGAGCCAAAATAACGGATCCACTGAATAGGAGAAATTAGTGACTTGCAGTGGCATCTTTATCAGTGCTGGAAGTACATTTTTTCAGCTTAGAAAGTGATTTCATGTCACATCCCATAAAGGACTCCCAACCATGAAGTGCTTTCACAAGCCCTCCTAGAACCAGGCACTGCCACTATTCTGAGAGCATTTACCTTCAACTTCAAGATGGGTATATAATCCACTAGGAGCACATCTGCCTGCAGACTTACCTTTGAGGAGCTAAAGTTAGATGAGATGAGGCCTATTCTATATAACCCTGTAACATGCCTTGGTATATTCTTTTGTGTGTAAAGAATTTAGTTGTATAACCCTAGGTTTGGTTTTCCAAGCTTGATAAAAACCTGTGGACCTCTACATAATTTATCAGTATTTTGTTTTCTGTATCACAAAGAACAGGCAGCTTCCGTAAGATGTGTTAACATACATTGCTGCTGCAAACAGAGGCATTTATCTCCAATGACACTTGCTTTAAAAGTACAGTCTAATGCAGGAAATATAAATTCTGATTCATTCTTAAAGCAAATAATTATGCAGATTAATCTCCATGCTGCCCAAATTTAAATAGGCAGCCTAAAATTAATGTATGGCAAATCTTTATGGTTGCAACATTATAGTATGGTATCTCATCAGCTTCTAAGAAAGCTGTATTTCTGCTCCATGAGTGGTTTGTTACATTGAATTAATGTTGCATTAGAACCCTTTCAGTAAGTCAAATCACATTACTCACTCATATAGCATTCTTGGCAAGCATCAAAATACATTTTTAATACTTAGGAACTGCGAGATTGAGCCAGACAGTGATCTGATGTTTAAAGCAGGACAAGGCACCTTAAGTCGAAATTGCAACAGAGGGGGAAAAAAAAACCCCAAAATCTATTTAGGTTCTTAAGTCAAAAGGCACCTACTGTTGGAAAATGATTCTACATACCCCTGCATCCTGAACAGAGTAGAATAATTTAGCCTTTTCTTCACACGTTATTGTGAAAAATAACTTGTGAAACCACAGTTATTTTTCAAACAATACTGAGAAAAATCCATAGCTGATCTGTTCTTAGAAAATGAACCTGATCTATTTTAATGGTGTGTGTGGGACCTGTACAGCCTTGTGCTGTCAGGGAGGGAGGGACTGTCCCCTTCTGTCCCCAGCTGTAAAGGCCTCAGCAGTATTTCCTCCATCCCTTCCTCTGAGCAGCATAAAGGGACCAAGTCACATGAGCAAATCCATGGTTACCCCTGTTTAGCATTCAGGCAATGACACTTGGCTTGCTTTTCTCACAGCAACAACCTCCCTCAGATGCATTCAACCTCTTGGCTGTCCACCTTTCAACGAGTCTTCAGGTGGCTCATGGATAGACACTAAGAAAGTGAAAAGTCCTGCACGTCAGGGGTTAGTTTTTATGCCGATGATGACTGTAGCTGTTTACTTTTAAAATAAGTGCCTGAGATACAGTGCAACCGTCTGAGTGCACAGCCAAAAACAGACCTCAGGAAATCTTTTTGACAGCCAGGATTGCAGAATTGTTAGCATGGATCTGCATTATGGTTAATTTTTTTTTTAATTAAAAATATAAAGGTTGTGAGATCTCAAGGAAAAAAGCGGATGCTACAGAAAAAAAAACAAAACCACAAATGGCCGGTTTCTAAGAAGAGACATCTATGAATAGCACAGGCATAAATAACTTTTTCCATTTTATCTGAAGGATTATTGTGGCTTTTCACCCCAGTTTATTTCAGCGGAAGTAAAGATGACTCTGTAATACCAAGCAAATAAACCAGCCTAATATAAAATGTTCACTAGAGATAAGAAAGCACACTAGGTTATTTATTGCTGTGTTTTTATATTTTGTTTCTGTTGTCCTTTGATCTGTGCTAACACAGGCATTAAACTGACAGCTTAGGGTCACCATACGCACCAGGATATTGAAAGCCGGTCATGTAAAAGGGAGTATCAAATTGTTCATTTAGAGCAAGTTACAAGTTTTGGTTAATCACTTCTCTGGGGTCTAGCTCCATCCATAAAGATAAAATGTTTACTGGATTTTTAAAAAATTAGTAGATAGAGACACCGTGTGTGCTCCTGGTTTTTTAAGGTGTAAACATCTGCAGCAGATACCGGGGTTGATTCTGCTTCCAGTTACAGTGGTGTAACAAGAGTTGCTTCACAGACGGCAGAGGAATTTCAACAGTAAATGAAAAAAGAATAAGGCTCATTGTGCTTTTAATTTTGTTTCATGTAGGCAAGAGGGGAGAAAATTGATTTTAGTCCCAGCCTTTTTTTTCTCATACATGTCACTGATGCATTTTCAACCCTTGGAGAATTGTTGAATGTGGGAATACAGGCTCTAATACAAAACAGTTGGCCTGTTTTCAGTTCCTAACACATACTCCAGAGTTCATGTTATGGTTATCAGAAAGAATCTATGAAAAATGAAGCTGCACACAACTGCAGACCATCAGCATGGCTTAACCCCGTCAGGCGGGGATGAAGCAGGAAGTGCTTTGTGACACTGACTGGCAGAAATACAAACTGATGAAGAAAACACGCGGCAGGAAAGAGGGTCTTAGACAGTGAGTTAGAGCCGGGGACATTAACTACAACTATACTCTGCCAGGGCTGAGATCAGAGGAGCTTGACATGCTTGTTAAAGGTTTCATCAAAAGGATTAGTTCCAGCAGCTTTTTTTAACCTTTCCTACAACACAATTTACCCAAAGGTGGCCGAGGGCAACAAGGGCTGCCCTGTGAGATAACATTTTTAATTGTACAAATGCCATTCTTGATGTCATAATCCCGAGGTTAATGCAGTTGCAGGTCCTGAACAGATGTGGTGTAGGCTGCCCCGTCGCACAGAGAGGTGGCCAAGCAGGCAGTGAAAATGGCCACAGTTCAGCAAGGCATTAAGCAACTCTCCTGGGTGTTTTCCTACACTTTCCCTATGTACTTTTGCACTGTATTAAATGTTCTCTGCCCATACGTAAAGCAAGCAAACAAACAAAAATATTGCTCATACAATGTGTTACCAAGAATCAACAGACAAGTAAGTATAGCCACTGCCTAATGGCACAACTCATAGACAGGGCGAAGTTATCTGTGAATGAATGAAAGAAAGAAAGAAAGAGGGGAAGAACCCAGAAAATATTTGGATCCCACCATGCTAAATCTTACACCTTGTTGTACTTTAGCAGTGCTGATTAATAAGAAATAAGTTTCAAAAGGAGAACCCAGACATCTTCTTTAAATTCAAATACACCAGCTAGATTTTAGCAGAGATCATATTTTACACATTTTGGAAAGAATTTTTTGATGGGTTTCTGGAGGATGTACTCACTTCCTCCTTAAAAAAAAAAAAAAAAACAACCAACAAACATTTCTTAAAAGAAATGTTCACACCACAGAGTTCAAAGAGAAAAGTTTTCTTCACTTTTAAACAGAGCAAATAGTTTGCTCCATGTGTTAAGCTGTTGCATATGTCACCAGTTCCCAGGAAGAAAAGCATGCCTTGTTGATGTGACACAAGCATGGGAAGGTTGCAGATCAGTTAAATAAGATAACTGAATCTGGGCAAATAAATTTTATGTGGGACCAGCTCAAATATTTTTGAACAACACTTCAAATATCTGCAGCATGGTACAGAGTAGTTCAGAGAAACTCATTCACTGGAGTAGGAATGGGTGAAAAGCAGCAGATGAGGACACTCTCTGATAAAGGGTGACCCCATTTTGTGTGTCAGAATTTGGGTTGTGTGTCACTAGAGGGTGCAGAAAATTGGGTCACTGTCACATAGGCTTTAGAAAAGCTAAGGAAAATCAACAATAGGTCATATTCTTCTTTTGCATGTCATCTGTGTGCCTACAAAAGAGATTTGCCCCCATCAGATGCAGCAATTGTGATTCAGCATCTTCTGCCCTTAGACCTCACTTATCAGGGGTAACTGTGCCTCACAAGATCGAAGGGTATCTTTCCATGGATGCACATTTCTCTGCTAATGACCACAACCTTGTATCTCACAAATGTCTGAGGAATTAAAAGATCATTAGAATGATGCTTTGATTATCAGAAATATGGTCTACATTTTGGACTTCTGGGTTATTAAATCCTCTCTTCAACCATTTCAGTTCTACACACCAGTTCAACCTCATGTGTTCATAATTCAAGTGAGTACTAATGCAGTTTATTCTTGCAAGCCATTGCACAGAATACATCTCTTTATGCAAGTATGACTTCACAGTCATTAGGGCTGAAATTGCCTCACAAATCCCATCCTGAACTGCTCTGCATCGCTACACTTTTCAGCATTTGGCAAGGAAAGCCCAGTGTTTGCAAAAGATACGTAAAAGGAAGATTATTCTTCCTGAATACCGTCTAAGATAGAAATAAAGATGAAAATGATCATACAAGGAAAGGATTACTTAGTGCAGTGGAGCCAATTTACTCAAGAAAACTGATGGAATTGCAAAGGGAAGGCATAATTTCAAATAGGATTTGGGGGAAAGCTAACAGGTGCTGGGGAGCACTCAGGTCAGATGAAGACATCTGCTAGAGATGTCAAGAGCACAAAGGTAACTCTGTGTCTGGGAGTAGAGGGTAGGATAAAAATGACAACTGAACAGGAAATGTGAAAGACTGAGACTGCAGAGGTACATCCCAGCAAAGAAACAGGGTGTCAGATGGCAGAGTAAAATACAAACAGACACACAAAAACTGTGAATGCAGACACTTGTGAGGAGCCTGGGGAAAAAAAAAAAAAAAAAAAACAACAAAAAGAAAAAAACCAACAGGTGCACTAGAAGGCTGGATGGCTGGCACAGAGGGATGATGATAACCTAAAAGCATTTCTGAAACGTGACAGGATGGCAATATTAAGGCAGAATATCCTTCCACCAGTCTTTGTAAGTGAATGAGATGTCTTTTGAGATGCTTTCAAGCTCCTATATACACTACAGACTTGACTCTAAACTGCAAGCTGACCTATTGGCTACATCACATAGGAGATCTGATAGGATGTTTTCAATGACCCTGTGATTGAAATATAGAAATGAAACGGTATAATATAACATATGGGCAGATCAGCTTGCAAGATGAAGCAATTTATATCAGCAGTTCTGTGAGCTTTTAAGTCACTGAAAGCTGATCTTTTTCCTTTAACAACTGTGTGACTATGTTTAGTCAACTTATGGTAGAAGGATACTGAAACATATGTATTCATACACTTATATGAGTGAAAAAAGACGAAAAAAATAAACTGCCAGAGCTTTTATGCAATATACTTTTGTTTTGTACAAAGACACAGAACTCTCAGTTAATTGCATGTTTGATCATCAATATCCTGTCTTTTGCAAGTAAATACTCCCACGTAAGAAATTCAAATAAGGCACTCCTGAGTATAGAAGTTTTCAACTACTTTCAGTTTTCTTATCTAGGTTATTTCATGTGTTGGAGTTCATCTTTCTCACAACAGGACTTAAAAATAACCTGTGTGATGAACTTTAATAAAATGCAATAAACAGAGCCAACAGTGTAAATTGAAATTAAACACACAGGATCAGTAGTAGTATCATATGATACAACAGGATTTATGAAACAGATCTCATCAAAACACACGATTAGTTTCAAAAACATCTGTATCTAGGACATGGGCAAATTCACACTGTCTACAAGAGAATTGCTTTTATGATGGGTGAGCGCAGCTTTGCTCCTGATTTCTGTGCAAATAAAAGTTTTTAAGACAAGGATCATCCATTTCCACTAATTCTGTGGCAGAAGTCCCATTTTTGGTAGTGGTACAGTACAAGGTGCTCACCCAAACACTCCTGAGGTGTCCCAGACTCTCATCTCAACCCAGAAGCAGGGGTACCTGCTTTCTGTAGGTGATTCTTGCTCTTTTGTTGTCTGCACAAAGGAAACACTGTTCGCAAAGGGTGAACACAAAGGAACAGTGCTTTTAACCTTAGACACCTCTTGTGATTTCTGGTGCACTTAGGCTCCAGGTTTTGAGTTTGAACCACAGTATGCAGTCCTCCATGTGGAACTCATGGCTAAGAACTGCCTCTTTGACAGTTGCTATTAAACCAGCCCTTTCTTGCAAGTGGCAGTCAAAAGAGGAAAGAAAGGCCTCATATTTCTGACATGTCCAGAGAATAATTTAACCCTGGCTAGCTTCTTCTGCTGGCCTTTATGAGAACAAATGCAGTAAGGTTTATCCAGCTCTGGGAGTTGTTTCACAGCTGCAACCCCAATCAGCAGTAGACGTTTCTTTGGAACCTCAAAGTCAGTGTTTCACTTTCCAAAGTAGTGCCTAAACCACACTATCTAATAAGTATTTCCTTAAAGCTAGCTAAGCTTTTCCAGTCTATACTGACTTCTGTGGATCTGCTTTCTGGCACTTTCTCTCCTCGTGGCTTGATTTCACTACTGACAGAAACACAGACTTCTCTAATCTAATGTCAGCAGGCAGAAGGATGAATGTGTAATCCAAGCTGGCCCTCTCGGCTCCCTCTATGGTAAGCAGAGAGGAATTGGTGTTTTCAGACAGAGCCACAGCCCTTACCACAACAGCCCCATCTCAAATGCCAGGCTGGATCCACTTTTAAAAGGAACTTATAAAAGAAACAAGGTAAAAGGAAATTGTGAAATATGGTACCAGTTAGAAATTTTCCCAGTTTCTACACAACAACACAAAGAGGTTTTTGAACATTTTACCTAAATCTTTAACACCAAGTGGATGTAAATCAGTTGGTTACTGTGACAGTAGGATCTGAATACATTATCTTCCAGCTCAAGGCTATATAAGGCTTTCCAGTCCCAAACAATGAATATTAGAAATGGCAAGAGCCTCTGCAACTCAGAGCCAAGCTCTGACAATGTTTGAAGTCAAGCTAAAAATACAGCCCCTGTCCAGATCCAAAACAAGGCAGGCAACAAATGCAGATGATTATAGGGGACAGAGTGGCAGGGATGTACAAACATGCACAGCAAGACACAACATTATACACAACATTTCTTCTTTCTCATGCTGACTGCTACTTCCTTTCCTTGTATTTCCAGGAATTTCTTACCATTTTTTAGCTATTCTACATTAATCCTGAAAGAATTTTTACCAAGTTCACAAATTCACATCAGACTGGGCTTGGCTGCCTTTTTCCAGGCTTGTGTCATGTAACTCATTAACTCAAATGGCTTTTCATCAGTCCTTGTTGAGTAAATGCAGTGCCCATTCAGGTTTCTGTTATAACCCCTTATTCACACTTTCTTAGCACGATCCAAAAATTTCCCCCAAGTTCAGAGTCATCAGATCAGTCACACCCCAGTTCTTTGTGAGACAGACTCCTGCTTTGACTCTCCTTCCTTTGCAGCAGCAGTAGGAAGGATACTTCAGTGCCCAGAGATCAGTGTTGGGAAATTCATTCTGTAACTTTGGAGCAAGTCCATCTTTCTTCAACTGATCTTGTTTCTTTATAAAAACTATGCCAAAGTTTGTTTAACCTCTTATTCACAAACCTCTGGTGGTAGGTTTCCACAGCCTCTAGTCTACTTTAGCATTTAGTCACCCCTTATGTCAGAAAGGCTTTTGGCCAAAATCATTTCCACTCTAGTTTAATAAAATTGTTGAAATTATTTATTTTCCCAATGGACCTGAAAAGAAGATGAATTTCCTCCTCTTGGAGGTTAAATGTAAATGGTATAATCACTCTCCCTTCTTCCATTGCATCTTATGTAATGCGAGGAATCAGCAAATAGTTCTAGCAAGTAAAATCTGTCACATGCATTAAAGGCAGAAACACCATTCAATTTAAAGAAGTCCCACATGTGGTTTTGTGCTGTGGAATGTTTTGAGGAACTCTTGCAAGTGTCTCTGTATTAACCTGGTCATTGTCTGGGTACCTTGACTTTCAGCTGAGAACTGCTTTTGTTTGCTCATGGTAGGATATAACTTGTCTAAATATTAAGCATCTAACATATAGTCAGCTAACCTAAGCATACTGCTTGGGCTACCCCTGAATGAAGGAGGGAAGAATCCCTGGAGAGAGAGAACCATCCTTATTTCAGACCATTCCTCTTGAATGGGGATGAATCCATCACCCCTGACCATAGAGGAACCCTAAAGGATGAGTTTAATTTGGAGTGAGAGAGACTTTAAGCCTAGCAACCAACTCTGGGATCACAAATCGTGCCTTTACATGTCTATTTCAGAAAAAAAGTGTGGTTTTCAAGTGCAGATTTTTCAGGAGACACAATAAGAAAGTTTTTACCACTTTTCAATCCATGTCCTGTGTGGTGCTGTAGGACATCAGCAATACAGCCTGATCCTACCCAAAGTATGTTGGGGGCCCATCCTATTTAAGGAGTGTTTTTGCACAATTTTGCAAGCAGTAAATGAGTCCTGTAGCACTTGTGGGAATTCACATGGCCTGCATGGAAACAAGGAATGTAACACATTAAGTTACAGGAAAAACTTAGACAAAAAGGCTTAAAAAGACAGAAAATAAACCTTTTAATTGGCTCTGGCCTGGTGAAGACCAGAAGGTTAGAAAATGCTTGGCTGTACTGGTACATGTCTTGCCTCTTATGGTCTACAAAAAAACAAACAAAAAAAAACAACAAAAAAAGGAAAGCAGCTCAGCTCTTTCCAAGCCCAGGAGGATGGTGGTGGGGAGGATATTTTCCCTGCTGATGTTCAGATACACTTCCTGGCACTGCATCCTGCAATTTAATTTAGTGTGAAACTGTGCCTTAAAGCGTCAGTCTGTCTCTGAATAAAGACTAGGGGATATGGTTTTGTAGCAGTACCGAGAGTTTCTTTCTTTCTTTTTTTTTTTCCCCTTTCTTTTTTCTTCTTAGTACTGAATGCAGAGAGGAAAAGGCAGGCAGATGCATGTCATAAATAAACCCAAAGCGAACAAAGAACAGATGTCCCGAGGAACTTGCTGTCTCAGTATTTGGAGCACAAAGAAATGAAGTAAGCACAGCCCTTCATAGAGGAAGTCCTTCACTTCCTCAAGAAGTTCGAACATGCCGAGAAAGCAAAACAATTTCACAAGGCCAGAGTATATGGGCTTCTAATCCCATGAAAGTAGTATATGCTCTGCCACAAATCCCGAGTCAACAGAGCTTTCCTTTAATACTGGTACCGTATAATTAAACCATGGGCCTAATAGCAGAAAGGTTGCCACTCATCAATTAGGAATTCTATTAGAAAGTGTCAGAAGCATTTTTGCAAGATTAAAGCAAAGATTAGAAAAAAATTATCCTGGTTGCTCCTTTTTTCCCCCTTAGCTAATTCAGTGCATTATAACACAGATGGATCTTAACATTTTTCAGACCTGGGCAGCAACACAAGGAAAACCCACAGGGATTTCAGAGCACTGTCTTCTTCAGAACTCTGATTCATGATTATCCATATACTGTAAAAAACCTGTAAAACAGAATGAAAAAATAGGCAGAGCTCACCATACTTCACAAAGAAAGGTTGTAGGATCTGCTCTATTTACTCTGCATTAAATACAATTGTTTTATTTCCCTTGCAGCAAATCCCCTAAAAGCAGACCTGTGAGTGAATGCAGAATTAGGGATGTGGAGCAGAGCCAGACACCTCTATGCTCCTGGGGCTGCAGCCACCCAGCACAGGGGCTATAGGCCAGCAGCAGCAGGGTCACAGAGAGACAACAGATGGGGAGGGAAGAAGTTGGAGGGAGAAACCACTCCAAGCAGCACAGCTCTGGCCACAAATATTTACTGATAAGTGCTGCTGGAGTGATGATGGTCTAGGAACATAGGCAAGGAAGGAGCTGGAAGGAGATGTCATATCTTTTATTAGTCCTAACCACTGGAGAAAAAAATAAAGACAAGATTTCATAACCTAAAGCTGAGCCATTATATCTGGAAGTTGCCTATTTTTTCAGTGTATTAGTGTCTAAATAAAAGACATTGCCTGTCCCTGCAACTCAGGGTTCATAAGTATTTCCAGATCAGTGTTTTTTGCTATTACATTTCTAATCCAGCCTTCCAGAAAGCTGATGGGAAAATAAAAATTAAGAAGCCACCAATCACAAGTTGGAGGGAGATGTAAATAAATAAATAGACTGGAAAGTTGTTATAAGTCTAAGAACCACATGGTCCTTGCCAGTTGCAGTTTTTGGACTCAGGCATACACCTGTTTTGACAGCTCTCAGTCTTGGCATGTGCTGAGGAAAAGAAAAAGGAAGGAGGTGGTAGCTGGAGTTTCCTGCTTGCCTGTCGTGGTGCCACAGCAATTGACAGACTGGAATGCAGACAGAGCTGGATCCCACTTCCAGCTATGGTGGAAGATGGCCAGGAAGGACAGTAAGGACACAGGATGTCCAGTGCACAGCAGAGCCATGACTCCTCGAGGTGTGACTCTGTCCCCCTTGCACCATATGTAGGTGCTCTGTTCTTATTCTCGCTAGACTGTTGCTCATGCTTGTCACCACATCCCACTTTTGATCTTTTTTTTTATCTTGCCTTCTCTCTGCATCTGCTTGTGTGCTCCTCTGCACCTCCCTGCCCCACTGCACTGCCAGAAGCCCCTGCCCAGCTCCGCTCTTGTCCCTCTGTCTCTTCCTCGGCACATTCACCCCAGAGCCTTGTTAGCTCTTGCCCCAGCTCTGGACAAGAGCTGTTGGGCCTGTCCACAGCTCCTTCCCCACCAGCATGGCAGCAAACTGTCCCCAGGGCACCTCTGCTGTGCCAGGGGACAGGAAGGATGGCTTCTCATCTGCAGGGGACAGCTCCTCCCAGCCCCAGCTCCCTGTGCATCACCAGTAGGGGTGAGAGGCTGCAACCAGCAAAGGAAGACCTGTTGACTGAGACGTATTAGACCACAGACACCTACTTCCCACGGGATATCTTTTTTCTGCACAGCCCAGATTTTCTCACAGACAAAGGGTCTCTCACATCACCATGAGCAGGGAGCAGTGTGCTGCAGTGGGAAGCAGAAGTGGGCGATCATGGGGGCCAATTCATCTCTCTGAGTGCAGGAGCAATGCAAGAGGCAGGAACATGCCTTAGTTTTGCAAAGTGCCCAAGGAAAGACTCATAACATTCTGAAAAATCACATCTATAACTATATGACCCCTTCTTTCTCTTATTCAAGCCTCTATATCATGTTTTCCCCATACACACACAACATCTTATGTATTATCACAGCTGAAATGACAGTATTTGCCCTACAAATGCCACAGAGAAAAGCTACAAATACTGTTTATTCTTAGAGCATGTTTTTATTTCTTCTGGTAGAATTTAAATATTTTTCTGCAGTTAGATTTCAAAGGGTTAACTTACTATGATATGGAAAAAAAATAAAATAAAAGTTTACAGCTCCTGAGATAGTATCAGCCCATTAAACATAGGTAAGAATATGAGAGGGAAAGAGAAGGGAACAGATATTATATATGTAAGGAAAATTAAAACTCAGGATGTTGGGCGTGGGGGGAATGTGCTTTGAAGTACAAAAGTTCCATTGTTAATGTGGGACAAAACCTCCCCAGTATGGGACAGAGATAAAAAGGAGGGAGTTTCTAACAGATCAAGGTCAACCAAGATAGATGAATAACATAAATGCTATTAATCTCGTACAGCATGAATCAGAGAATTGCAGCGGGGTATAGCTGTGTGGCGGAGTTCATGGCATGAGTGTTTTATGCCACTTTGTATTAGATAATGAGCGTATTCATTACAGACTCCTACACATCATCCAAACTGGCAGAGAAGGAGCTTTAAGGAGCTTGAGAGAACAAATCAAAGAGCTGGATCTAAAGCTCGGAAAGGTAATAGGGATGTTCAAATACTGCCCCAAGTTTAGATATTTGCAGGCATTCATACAACCTGACTCTGCAGGAAATAGCGTGAGAAAGAAGCTTGGACAGCTTGCCGCTTATTAGTTATCATGCTGCCTCTGTCATAACAGCTGATTTTATCAATTAAAAAAAAAATACATAGAGCAATACAGGAAAACACTACACCAGAAAAAGTCTTCCTTGCTTTTTTTTTTTTTTTAATTTCTCATGTCTGCAAATTCAGAGACACAAAAAAAAATCAATTTTCATCTTGGAGGGCTTAATCTAAACATCACTGGGAAGCAAGGGACTGAGCCATACTGGAGTTAAAAAGTACATAACCAGATGTAATTCTGACTTCACATGTTGCATTTCCACATATTATAGTCCCCTGGAATTCCAGACACACGTGTTCCACAGGAGAAGCTTAAAGAATAATTTATCTTGGGAAGGAAGGAAATGAAAACATATATATGTGTATATAATATTGACAACAATCTGCAACCAGATTGTTTGCAGTGGTTTGCACTTCCATTTATTTATTCCAAACAAACATTTTAACTCAATGGCATGGATCTACGTATCATGTTTTTCCTGATTGTTATGCTTTCAGATTTTTGAAATAAAGCTGAAATACAGTTGGGACCAAATTAAAATTCCAAAACTGACTAATTCTTTCTCCCTGAGGTTAGCAGGGTTTTCTCAGCATGAACCTAGACTTGCATTCAATTCTACATTTTGGTGCCACGTAATCAATGGAAAAGGGCAAGCCCCGTAATGGGGCCAGCTCTCCACAATGAGCACATCCAAACTTAAAAAAGGAGATTTTCAAAGAGGGGCTGGTTGTTTGTATGCAGTAGCATCTAGAGGCTGTGCTGCATTTGGAGCTCTTCTGCAATACTCCATATATGCATATATGTGCATACATATATAAATACATGCTTTGTGTGTGTACATTTGCACTACCCATGCATATATATGTGCATTTTACATACATATTCATACAACACAAACTGCTTCTCTACCTGATCTCTAGGAGATATATTGTTTGAGCTTAGTGAAGGGAAGCTGGAGCAGGGGAGGGGAGGAAGAAAAAGAGAAGAAAGGGCTGGAATGGTTCGAGGTAAACCACCCCTCAGCAAACATCTGAAGACTGCTCAAAGGCAATGCCAGTACTATGATCCAGCTAATTTACAAAATGGGCTTAAGCAGGACAAAAAGAATAATGGAAGATCAAAGGATAAGCAGCAGATGGGTTTCAAAACTGTCGGCAGAATTACCATTTTGTGTAGGGAAAATCAGGTGAAGGCAAGATTCAGTCAAGATTCAGACCACCAAGCTCTCCTTGTGGCTACCTATATCTAAGTAGACAAAAGATTCTGAAAACCTGTACTGGACAGCAGCCCCAAAGCCTGAGGAACCTACAGTCCCTCTGAGCCTCCCTGGTGAGCCTGGGAGCTTCCAGAATCCCTTGCCTTGAGCACACTCCTCTCTGTCAAGAGGCATGCATCTTCCACACAGGCTCTACAAGCTGCTGCTCCACATCCTGTAGACCTTACCTCTACTAGTGAATATGACAGACCTGGGATATTAAAATGAAAGAGGTGCTTGCTGCATCCAGGGTCCTTTCAGGACATACCTCTGATGCCTTTTGTGCACAATTTTAGCTCAGCTGGTCAGAGCACGGCACCAAGGTTGTGGGTTCAATCCCTGTATGGGCCATTCACTGAAGAGCTGCACTTGATCATCCTTGTGGGTCACTTCCAGCTCAGAATATTCTGTAATTCTGTGAATGTCTCTGGAGAATGTGATTCAGGCTTCACCTACAAAGCTTACATAAAGAGACCATGGTGAAAAGAAGTACCTTGCCACTGGAAGTACCTTGCCCTTCTCCCCCGGGCACCTTACCTGGCAGGACAGGCCATCAAAAGTGTGGGCTGGAGGACGAAGAGGAGTCGGAGGCAGAGAAAACCCTGCTCTACAGGCTCACTGTCAGGGCATAAAGCTGAGAAGGGGAAATCAGAAATATCAGACCAGCTTCCACAGTTTTTGAGTCAGTGCACGTCTTAGATAAAACCCATCCCCAGCCTCCTTCCATTCCCTAAAAATACCTAGCTACATTAAACAGGTACCCTCAGGGAGCTGTTGCTCATAGAGAGCTGAGCTGCTCTAGTAAGGGGAAACTAAGGCACCCTCTATTTCTGTAGAAAGAAGAAGCACCATGAGAGGAGGAACAAGAAATGGCACATTCCCATGAAAAATTGAAGTGTGTCATAGCATCTTCTTTCCAGATGTGGAGAACAAAAATGTGAATGCTTCATTTCTGACAACAGCCCCAGAAAGCTGGGAAGGCAGCAGGGGACAGTTGAATGTTCGCTCCTACCCCACCATACAGACACTCAGCCAGGGCACAAGAACAAACAAAAAAATTGTAATATTCATAGCTGCAGAGTTACAGAGTTGTGAATACAACATTTGGGGGTTTTCGGTGTAATTACTACATTCCATGTATTTGGATTTGTGAGACCAAAAAACACCTCTCTCAGAGGCTTTTACCTCATAGTTAAATATAGTGGTGAAGCAGTTAACATAGTTTTATGCATCATCTTGTTGGCATGGGGTTTTCATCTTTTATTGGCACCATTTTATCCCTGGAGACAATAGGAGATTGTTCTCACTGTGTGTAAAAAGATCTTGTTCTGGCAAGTAGGGTTTTCCCAGTCAACAAGTTTGGAATCCTTGGTAAGGGAGAAATAGGCCATGTTGGGACTGGCCTGCTAAGCACCTCCTCACCACAGCAATCACTGTGCCATTCACTGCTCACAGGGTGCTGCAGCTCAGAGCCCCTGCCTGCAGCCCAGTGAGGTGAAGGATGGAGCACCAAACCCACAACCTTCTGCTGTACTGCTATTACAAAGACGGGACAAAAGTCTAGACTGATCTTCTCTAGGCACAAACTACACCATAACTGCTAAAAACTATGTGGCAAGAAGAAAATATGTGTGCTTAGAAGCCATTCTCTTTGCTAAAACCCACAAAATCTGTAGGAAAAAAAAGGTTCTAATTCCCTGATTTGGATGCTTTTGTGTACCCCTAAAGGACGTACAGGATTTTCTTTTTGATTCATCGCTTCCTGGTTGTATAAATAGTGCAATACACAATTACAGCAGTCAGAGGCATTAGGGATAAGAAGGTATTTACATCAGAGATGTACATACGAGATTATGTGAGAATGGTAAAGTTTTATCTCCATCTTTAAATAAATATTATGCTTCATCCACACCCAAAGTCTTGAAAGAAAGCTGTTTTAGTGTAAACAATTAACTTCCTGGCCAATCATTCAATTTTTTTGATGACTTGCTGCTGAGAAATTCAGATTCTATACTGTAGACTACACCTTACAAATTTTGATCAGTCAGATAATCCACCCCAAAATCACCCAGACACTGCAGTTTATTTGCAGTCATACCACAACATTTGGCAGGCCTGGTATTTCAGTTGTTCCTATTTGCAGAGGCTATAAAGTGATTTAGTTGCTAGCAGGTTTGACAGCAATTAGGAACACAGGCATGAGCGATGGCAGCCTCTGCTGTATATTTCATGAGTGCCCACAGCTCAACCCTTCTGCAAAACATGCCTTGGATCTCAGATTACACTGGAAAATAAAGTCTCTAGTAGTTAGAGCTGCAGTTAGCTTTCAAAATGTTTACTGAGCATAAGGCAGTGCAAAAGTGATTAGAAACCCAACCAAGCCCCCAGGCTCTGCAACGATAGGAACCGCCCAGAAGGTCAGAGCTGAACTGAGATCCTACAGCCATGACTATTTTCCAGATGAACTGAAATTCATCATCTTGCGGCAGACAGAAAATGAAAAGCTATCTCCTTGCCCTGCAGGGATCAACCTGCAGCTGCATTTCTCTTGCTGCCTTTTCTCTGCAAGGCCCAGCAAGCTATAGATGTGTCAATAAATTCCTTGGGTTTTTTCATTTTACTTAAGTCTTGAAAATAAACCACTGAAAGAAATTAAAAGGCATTTTTCCAAAGCAAAATGGGACTTGAAGAACAGTGTCCTTAATGACACTGAAACAAACCAAGCTGTTTTGGGGCACATGAAATGCTCAAGCGGCTGCACTTCAGCATTATCTGCAAAATGAAGGCAGTAGTGCTTTTATTCAACAGCTAGCATGCTGGATTTGGGAGATACTGGTTCAGGATGTGGAATCCTTAGCAGTCATCTCATGGGAGAGGATCCTGCCTGCCCTGACAAAGCAGCCCTGTTCTGCCAAGCTCTGCTCCTGGAGCTGTTCCACTCCTTTGTATAAAGTAATTACTTAAATATACATTGAACAAAGAGAGAGGGAAATTACTTTAAGGCCTATCAGTTAGGGCACTCTGCTGGGAGGTAAAGCAAACCAGTAAATAATTCATTAATGATGTTGCTATTTCAGAGACCTAATAAATTTTTATTGGTTAAGAAAAAGTCATCATCAGTGACTGGAAAAATAGCCCCCAGACACCTTGTCACTTGGGGGTGCTGCTTTGGCATGGCGTAACTGTCACGTTTCAAATGGATACGGATTGAAAAAGTCCCCTGCAGGTAAAATGAGAATTGCAGCCTCCCCTGGCAGGTGTTTTAGTGACACAATTTTTGGACAAAATGGAAAGTGGAGTATGTTTCAGAGCCTTGAAAAGGCTCACATCTTAAAAGAAGAGAATTGCAAGTAAGGCTTTTAAGGAGCTCAAGTCAGACTACATCTTTAAATAAACTGCAGAGTTCCTGAACTAATTGTTTTAAATGCATCCTCCCTGCTTTATTTGGAGGCTCTGGACGCTGGGCAGGATACCTACAGGTCCCACCAAAGTCTGCTACAGCTCCTTTGCTCACTGGCACCACAGCCCAGGAAGAGGTGGAGACAGACAAATGGCCTGAGAGCAACTTAAACACCACAAAAATTAATAATAAGCTCCTGGATTTCCTGAGATATAAGAAAGGAAGAAGACCAAAATGCTCGACAGTGCCACATCATACTCCCCAAGTCTTGCTGAAGCAGGAACTGGGAAATGCAGCTTAATGAATCAAGTGTCATCAGGAATAATGACCATGTCTGTCATTAGATGCAACGTTATGCCCATAATATTTTCAGCTTCAAACCACAGCACAGAAACAGAGGATGGCTAGCTCCAAAGGAAGTAATGCAACACAATGCATGCTGTTGGAGGATTTAGACACTCCTGCTGCGGAAAGTGGTAACACGGTGCCCTGAGGAGAGCTCCTTGTCCCACTTCTTTCCTGGCCACGGAGAAGTCTCCCTCTGACTTCCAGAGCCTGAAAACTTTGCCATCTGTTCTCACTTGAGGAAAATTCTCATTTTATCTCTTCCATTTGTATTAAATAGTTTTTAAACAGGAGAGGCTTAACATGCAGGCTGTGCAATAGCATATGATACAGTTAATTTCTCTCGCCATCTAATGTTAACAACATATGGCGACTGGCCTGAGCTGCCAAGGACATAAATCTATCCTTCCCTCCTGGTTTGTTCACTGAATCTCAATTTTTTATTACTTCACATTCCTCCACAGGACTTCACCAAAACACCTGGTGGGGACCTTCCAGAGGAAAGAATTTCATCACTACTCAAAGAAAAGACTCCTCTTCGCCCCACCCCCAGAAAACAACCCAGCTCCCATCAGTCTCCTTTCCCCCAAATCCAGATTCCTGGTTCCATTGATAAAGCACATTCCATTAACAAAAAAAATTATTCATGTTTACAGTGTTATATAAACGTCTACAATGTTTCTTTAATGTTGTTTGACTTGTGGGTGACTTCAGAGCTCCTGATGGCATGGGGAATTAGTATCAGCTGGAGCAAAACCAGTGGCGGGCAGGTATTGTGCCAGCTTCCTCAGCATTTTGCCAGCTGACCTCACTCCTGACACACCAGTTGGCTGCTGTTCCCTTCCCGTGCCAAACTATGCAGTGGTTTTCAGATGCATACAAATAAACTATCCAACACACTGAATAAACCAATGTTTGAATTCAAGTTCCAGGATGAAGATATTTACACAAACCTTGAACTCTGTCGCAACTAAATTTGGGCATTTCAAGGACACTGGATATCACTCTCGTAGCTTTTATTACTTACCGTAGAGAAATAGCAGATGAAATACTGGGATGCAAACTGTAATGACAAAGCTGCAAATGGGCTCACAGAGCAGCTCACTGGAAAACCATGGAAAAGGGAGCAATGCTGCAGACTTGAAATAGGCATTTTTCTTTCACTTTCCAAGTACAACTTCAAGAAAAACATGGATGGTTTTGTCCTTCTCCTTGCACACAGCATTAAATGGTGCATTCTTACGTACAGAGACATAAAAGATGGACTCTGCTTGCAATCAACATGTGCATCTGGTCTCTCACAAAGCCTGTATGTGAACAGTAAAATGGAACCAAATCCAAGATGTGAAACCCACATCTGCCTCAGGTGAAACCAGATGTTAATTGATGCCTGCTTTTTCTCCTCTTTATGTATCCTGTCTCTTTACAACATATGTAATGTTCATATTTCATCTTCACTGTAGTAGTATGAACATGTTTCAAGTCTGTCAGAGATGGAGGACTAAGCAGCCATCAGTACAGCCTATGAACTCCTTTCTGTTAAAGCAAAAGGTAAGTCTTCAAAGTTAACGAGCGCCATTTTCTTTAAAAAGTCTTTTGATCAGATTTGTTCCACTGTCTGTGGAACAAATCTGATCAAAGCTGCCTGTGGAAGTTAACTCAGCACTATTTTCATAAAAAATACCTGGCCACATAATCTTGAGTAATAATTCTTTTTTTTAGTATTTACTGGAATATCATATGATGAACTGGATTATTCACTATAAACTTCTTCTGCCATATTGTCTTGCATACTATGAACTCATCTGTGTTTTAAAGAATGTGTAATGTTACATCTTCACTTTTTCAATCATTTTTATTAATTATTTTACTCTGGGTTTGGGACTTCTCCCCTAGTTCTAGTTCTTAATCCCATTTTCAGGAATACATTATGCCTAAAGAATATCAGCATGCAAAAGGTATTATTTCAAGGAACTGTCTTTTTTTTTTGGTGGAGAAATTAATCCAGAGTTTGTGTTTGGAGAAAAACCCCAAACCTGAGAGCAGCAGGTAGAGAAGGAGGAAGCAGGGCTTGTTATGCCTCATCCAGACAGACACTGGGATCTCTCCTTGCAAAGCATGACACACCAGATCCCAATCCATGGCTTTTTTGGCGCTGGGACGCACTGCACCTTTCACAAGCAGTGAAAGAAAGGTCGCTGTATGGTGCAAACGGGATTTTATCGCTATGTCAACAACTGTGTGGGCCCCAGCATTCAGCAAGAGATGTTTGCATTGGACCTGAGAAGTTTCTCATGAGCTGGGGCAGACAGCACACACCACCAGTTTCACCACAAGGCCCCTGTTTGTTTTGGTGTCCATACAGCAAGGTGCAGAAACACCATGTCCAGCTGCTGTATTTCTCAGCTGGAGAGTTCGGGTCAAGCTCTCGCTGCCCAGTTAGGCCCCATGGAGAGGGGACGGGGAAGAGGGGATGGCTGTGGGCTAGAGAGCACAAGGAGCTGCCTCCCATCCACACTGTTTGCCAATGTAGAAAGGAGTCTCACAAATAGGTCACTCATTAAAACTTTATATAGCTGAATTCAGGAAGCCTCCTCTCACTAGAACAAGAGCAAAAGGAAAAAAACCAACAAAGCAGGTTTTTATTGAGCCTTCTGGGTGGGCACAAACACCAGGGATGAAGACAAAGCTCAGGTGAAGCATTACATTCCAGATACCCATCCAGCCCCCCAAAGAGCAATTGGTTATCCTTTATGCTTGTGCCAACAGTTCTGCCATCCTTTCCGTACCTCATTACAGAAAACCAAAGGAGGAAAAACATGGCTAAAATATTAAACAAGTCACATTTTCTGTGCTTGTTCTTTAACCAGAAACATTGATTTTTAAAAAAAATCAGACGAAGCCTCAGTCCCACAAAGAAAAGCACCTCTTCTAAACTCCCCCAGTCTTCAAGAGCAGGGGGACCACTTACAAATGCAAAGCAAAGATTATGTGCTAATACTGGCAGGATTTGAGGCCTTACAGCTTGTGAAACTACCCCAAGTGTGGTCTCTCTGCCTGGGCAGGGCAAGTGTATTCCATAACACACCTTCCTTTCATAGTTGTTTGGACCTGAGGGTATTTTCAGAGCTCTCTGAAACTTCCTTCCTTTGTACGGAAAGTGTCCTGCCAGAAGATGGGATGCAGAGTGGAGGTGGGAGCGGGCAGGCACTCCTATGTCACACAGTATGGAAATTAAATATTAACGTGCTCCTTCTGCTACCTGCCTGGAAGTCACACAGTCACAGCATTTTAACTTGCATAGTGGTGGCAAGGGTAAGTCTGAGCTTAGAAGTGGTGTTAGACTCTCCCATTCCCCATTTTGGATGACTTCTCATTTCATGTAACAGATTAAAACATTCAGGCTTAACGTTGTAAATCACAAGAAAATCTTGC
Source organism: Aphelocoma coerulescens (assembly GCF_041296385.1). Classification (NCBI taxonomy): domain Eukaryota; kingdom Metazoa; phylum Chordata; class Aves; order Passeriformes; family Corvidae; genus Aphelocoma; species Aphelocoma coerulescens. The sequence continues at coordinate 49,039,078 of NC_091013.1, forward strand.
TTATTTTGGAGCAACTGAATCAGTTTTCCAGAGTTGAGAAGAGTCTCCACTACTTCTTAATATGGAGGTTTTTCTCAGGTTTTACCTGATTGAGCTTGCAGCAAAGTAAATTTGTGGTGTCATGAAAATAGGTTTTAAGGTTATGCCCGCATTGCTCAATGAAGGAATCATGGATTGAAAGCAAGCACCAGAGCCCAAATCTTCTGCACTGAGGAGCTGTTAGGTCATTCTCTGGTGCTATTTTGGACTGCTCTGAGTAAGTTCTCTCCCCGTTGACTGAACTTGGATGCAGTTCAGGCATGAAACTATTCTAGAGGAGGCTCCCAACAGGCAGTATGATTGAGACTGCAGCAGGTTTGACTCTCTTTCCTCTTCTATTGTCTCAGTCCTCCAAACACTGTCTCAGAAGTCCTGGGACAATTGAGCATTATACACATATTCAGCATGGATGCAGTCAGTCTGCTGCAGGTCTGCTGTATCTGCACAAATGCAAGCTGTTCTGCACCACTGGCCTGGGTGTCAAGGATCCCTGTCTGCAGCTGCACTGCACTGAGTGTCCCAGGCTGCCTCTGAAAATCAATTTAACTCATGTCAGTGCAAGTCCCTAAGCCCCATCTGGAAAGTGTTGCCTAGCTGCTGAGCAGCACTCCTGCAGCAGGATTGTTGTTCTTTGTGCCAAGTGTCTAAGTAAAACTCAGAACTGGGGGAGCTCTCACTGTTACAGGGGAAGGATTCAAGAATCAAATAGAGCTGTAGGCCTCAGAGCACTTGGGTGACCCCTCAAAATCTCAAAATTACTCAAGTAGCAGTTAATCCCAAAATAACATCTGGAAAGACTGTTCATAAACTAAGTAAATGAGGCAGGAACATGAAAATTTTTGACCAGCAGCTTGCTGTGTGGCACTCTTAACACACCTTGCCAGGTCTATCATGGAAACATACAGCCGCCACAAGCCATACCAAAAAGTAGCCTGGCCATGGAAACTGGTTGCTTTGGTCTTTGTAAAGAACTTGGCCACTTTAATCACAATAAATACCAAAATACTGGGGGAAGGAGTCCCACAGCTCAATGGTATGTTTTGTGAAAAAATTTTGACATCTGCATACTTGCTCCATTATGTCCTGACAATTCTTGGATCAGAAGGGAGCAAACAGCTGATCCTTATTTGCTTATGAAACAAAGTCTGTAGGAAAACAGGATTTCACAAACCCAAACCATTCCATTTGAAACACCACAGACTGAAGTCTATTGCCAAATACAAGGCAGGATCCAGGAGGCACCCAGGGGACTGGCAACTCTGGAAGTTGTGGTATCCTCAGCCACAGGACAGATGGTCCTGAAGGGCAGGAACACTGGAAACCGTGGAAAATTGCACAACTGAATTTCACAGAAAGAAAAGCAATTTTCCTATAAATGGGGAACTCTTCAGCAAGCTCCAGAGAGACCAAAAGCTATTGTTTTCTTAGACACATTTTTTGAAAGGTACATTTTTTGAAAGGTACTGAAAGGCACAGTTTGCAGTCCCAATATTTTAAATGCTGATTCCATTGACTCCATTTTGGACATATGGCTTCGGGTGGAAAAAAGCATCATTTGAAATTGCATTTCTTGATCTGGTGACAGAGTAAGCCCTGGTAACTAGCTTAGACTAGATGGGAAATTAATGCAAACTTTTAGGCAAATGAAATTAGATGACATGAGTCCTATGGCAAGTGATTCACACACTTAAACCTACAGCTAGTCTGAAGCAGGAATCACAGGAGAATACACAGCTGCCAGGTATTGAGGAAGAGGCCTCATGAGGGAGATAATTTCAGGAACAATCCAGTACCTTGAGTGCTACAATGCTTAAACAAGTTGGCAGGACATAGCAAAAGACCCACAATCTTTTTTCAGTGTTGGAAATGTGAGCAATTCATTAGAGTTTCCACTCTCTTTCCCTCCAAATGCCTTCTGCCCTTTGTCACTTGACAGCAGAGCAGTTTTCAGGGCTGCTGCTGCTCAGTAACCCAGAGACCTGGCTTACATTTCTCCTCATGGCAGGATTCCTCTGTCAAGAGAGAGCTCAGAGCTCCGGGGTGCTGTGGAAGGAGGCACTGAGCACATCCCTCATCAAAACTTCAGTGATGTCAGTGGGGTCAGTGATGACAACAAACGAGGATAATCAAGCACTGGGACAAGTCACCCACGGTGTGAGGAAAATCGTTGTGCTCTAGGGTTTTTAAGATCCATCTGACAAAGTCTTAAGCAATGTAGTCTGAATTCAGCACAGGTCCTGCTTTGAACAGGAGCTCACACCAGATTACCTCCTGTGGTTCCCTCCAACCTGAATGACTGGTTGTGTAGTGAGTGTGGAACCTAGTGGTCCAAAGAAAAGCAGGTAAGAAGCTGCCCAACCCTGTAACCTAGCTATAGGACTCAGATAGGAGCTGGTATTCTTGGGAAAGGTGATTTTTATTTATGTTAAATGTAGAAATACTCCTGAAAGCAGGAATTCAGGACAACCAAGCAATACACCCAAATCTGGCTTCATAAAGGAACTTAAATGTAATATACATCAGCATGATACTCATTTCTCACTATAATCAAAAAAGAACTGGTTAATATGGATACTCAAATGTGCTGAAGAGTGAGATGCTCATGCTCAGCCTGACAAAGGCAAGTGCTTCAGCCTCACCAAATCTGTTTTACAGATTGCAACCAGCCACATCAGACCCAAGCTGGCTCCATATCTAAATTTCTGCACCATAATTCCCAGTAGTCCTGATGATACTAGTCACAGTCTAAGAAACTAAAGATGGCTCAGGATGCAGCTAGATCAGTTGCAAAGGACTTATTAGCCCAGGATCAGGGACTTTGGGTGGCTGTGGTAACTTTTCCAAACTCAAACCTAAATCCAAAGCTCTTAGCTCTTAGAATGGTTGCTGTGACTAAACAGATCCAAGCACAGACTTGGGCACCAAACAAGACCAGTGCAGGTGTCAGTCCATGGGATTCACCATGCAGATAAGCTGCCTCTGGATAGCTGAGAGTTAATAGTATGGGGTCTATCATTTGAAGTGCAGAACAACCGTGTACTAATTAGGAGTACAAATAATACTGAACTGGATTCTATACATTTCACAAGGACCAAATCTGGATTAAATCACACACGTGATTTGTAATGTGAGCTGTTTAATCACTTTTGTAACACAGATGCTCTAGAATTAGAAGCTCTATAAAAGATGGGCAGTGGGATTGAGCTGAACACTTGCACAAGCATTAACACAGGCATCAAAAAAAGAATGAGAAAAATCCAATGAAATAAATATACAAAAATCACCATTACCAATCAATTAACAATTTAGGGCTGAGATGCAGAAGTAATAAACAGTGTGCTGAAACTTCTAAAGCAAAAAAAGCAATATTCACTAGACTTTTTATTAAAAAAAAAAACAAAAAAACAAACAAAAAACCCACACACCATCTTTTCTCTTGATAACTTAAATGTATACTGCCCACACATAAAATACAGTAGGTCAACTTTATAGACAGGGACCACAGACAGAGATCAAATTCTATATATAGTACTTATATAGCCCAAATACCATGAGTAAATCTTTACAAAAGCCACAGGGAAAAAACAAGAAGTACTAAAAATGCTGTGATACCATTTATGAAGTTTGTTGTAAGAAATCTTTAAAGGGCATCTAGTCCAACCACTCTGCAATAGGAAGGAACATCCTCCAACCCAGCCTTGAACGTTTCCATATATGATGCGTTCACCACCTCTCCAGACAACCTTTCCAGTGGTTCACCACCCTCATAAAAAAAAAAATTCTTCCTTAGATCTAGTTTAAACCTAACCTCTTTCAACTTAAAACCATTATCCCTTGTCCTGTCACAACAGACCTTGCCAAATATTTATACCCCATCTTTCCTGTAGGCCCCCTCTAGGCACTGGGAGGCTGCCATAAGAGCTCCCCAGAGACTTCTCCAGGCTGAACAATCCCAGTTCTCCCAGCCTTTCTTCATAGGATGAGGTGCTCCATCCCTTTCACCATCTTGGTGGCCTGTTGTGGTGTGTGAGACCGCACTGGTCAGGACCAGTGGGCCAGTTGGCCCAGGAACAAAACAGGTCTGCTGGTGGGACAGCCCCTAAGTCCTGAACCGCCCCCAAGGTTGTGGTGAGCACAAGGAGCTTTCCCACAATGCATTGTTTCATTGTGTTGATATATGCTGTTTCTGGATTCTGGATTGGCCCCTTGGCCCCCACCCCTTTATACCTTGTTTGGCCCCCATCTAGAAAGTTCCTCTCTCCTGGTTCTCCCATTGGTTTCTGTTCTCCTGCCCACCCCTCCTACTTTCCCCCTGGTTGTTGTACCTTTGTTCCACCATCACTCTGCCTTCTGGCCCTCAAACCATCGGTTCTGATGTTTCCCACCCCCGCCAGCCCCATATATAAACCTGCACCCTCATCCTCCATTTTGTCTTTTGCTCCTGGACCCTCCCCATGTGGAATAAACCCTCGTTGCTGGAACCCCATACAAAAGACCCTTCTCGCCTCTTTTCCACTGATCGCCGCCTTTGGACGTGTGACTGAGTGGTTGTACCACCTAGGGGGTGTGTGCCTGTGCCTCCATTTGGCCTCAGCGCCAAAGCAGCTCCCTCTATCTGGGGATGCTTTTGGGAAGGTCACGGCACCCAACACTTCAGACTCCAGGAGAAAGCTGGAAGTGGGCAGAACAGAACAGTAGTAGAAGTGGACGAACCAGCAACACTACTGCAAATATATTAAACTACCAGACCCAGTTAATGAATGCATCCAAGTGAAGCATGCTTTACAGTTATTTAACTCATAAACAATTTATAGCAGCAGGAGTCCACGTTCCATGTGTAACTGGGCAACTGAAAGTCACGGGACTACACCATCCTAGAAAATTAAGGATGGGCACCTGTGTAGCCATGTATAATGAAGAACCAATGAAGAATTTCTCGTATTACACTAAGCAGATCCACACACAAACACAGTGTTTCTTTGACCACAAGAAAAATTAGGAGTGAAGACTACAAGAACAAAAGTAAAAACATAAGGATAACTATGACCATCCCTCAGCATGAAAGAACCAAAACTTTTTAAACTTTTTTTGAATAGGCACCATTCTTGTTTACACAGTAAAAAAGGAACAAGAACTGGATGCTGTTTGCAATACTTTTAAGCCTCATTGCATTCCACTTACCTCAAACAGAAAATATACCACATTAAAAATCCAAGAAAGCTGACTATTTCATTTGAAAAGGGTTGACAGCGAAAGGCAATTACCTATCAGAAATAATAATAAAATATGGATGTATCGGGATACAAATCATCACTGCAAGAAATAAAAAACCCTTCAGAATTGCTAGGTGCTTTATTTATTAACTGCAGCCCACATGCAGTAGAGCAGTCTTCTGCCCATCCTTGCAGGAAGCATAGCCAGTGCACAGAAAAAGGAGAAGGGATGTGGAACTGGAAAGTATATGCTAGGTAGAGAACATACAGATGGTAAAAGTATACTCAGAATTACAAAGAAAAAAGAATCTCTGGATGGTGGAAAAGAACAACATACACTGGAGAAACAATACCCTGGACTCTGCTGTTTCTGGGTAGTTGTGCACATGTTGATCATGCTACAGCATGATTAGAATTTTTTTTTTTTGCCTTACTGAGATAGTTATTTCCATACCAGAGGTTATTCATCTTCTCTCCAAAAGTCCAGGAAGCTATCTATAATCATTTCATGAAATGAATGCATTTTGCTCAAGTGAACAATGCAAGCAACCACACAGGAGGGACTAATGCAGAGTATTACAGGAAAACATTCTCAAAAAGTGGAAGAGAGATTAAAAGGTTTCTGATGTTATGATAACACATGAACAAAGCCACTTTTCCTCACCTGCTGTCATCATTCAAAGGGAGGGAAGCGGACACAGAAAGAGTAGGGTGTTGAAAAGGTGTTGCAGGACGAGGACTGCATCCATACTTCAGGTGAGACAGCAAAGCAGAAGCTTGGAGACAACCTCTGCTCTGAAAGAGGACTGAAAGTGTGAGTGACAGATCATTTCTGAAATGTGTTAATAAGTCCCACAGGCTACCTGAATCACATTCAAGATGTCAATCTTCTTGTGGTGTCTACATCAATAGAAGTAGATGACAAAACTGGAAAAATTATGATAATGCCATCTGCTCAAATAAACCAAAATTTTCTCTCCCCACCTCCCCTCTTCGGCTGTTTTTGCCCCAAGCTTCAAAGCCTTATTTGCATTCATACAAAATCTGTTTACAGTCAACTTCACTGTGATACTGGAGCTTCTCCCCCTGCACCCCCAAGACACAAAGCAAAGCTGGCCAGGTGTCTCTAAACCACAGAGCCAGCTGCTCCAAACCAAGCTCACAGGAAATAGCAAGGAAAATATGCGGCATTTGACACATCTGGAATAGATTGCAGAGTCTTTGAAAATAGTGTCCCAGTTCCCTTCCTCCTGCTGATGAGATTTCAGGCTTCCAAAGTGATGCATCAACTATAGAGGATTAGATAACGTGTACATTTTTAACCCTACATATTCTTTCTGACCAAATAAGAATTTTTCCAAGGTAGTACACAAAGTATCTGCATGAAGCTTTCTATAAAATGCATGGATCAAACAGAAGTAATTCTACCAGAAGTTGCTACTTAATATGGGAAAATTGATATAGTTCAAAAATAGTACTAGTTGGTTGTGGTAAGCATAGAAAAAGCAGTATCGCCTGCTTTGCATGGTTGCATTAACTCCTTAAAATAAATGTCCTCACAGTTTGTTGCCATAAAACATGAGATGAAAAAGAGCAAGGATGATTAGTTAGTACCTATTTTGCCAAGTAATTTGTCTGTAATTCGATGTTGACAAAAATACTGCAGTGTGCATTTTTCGACACGAAGTACAAAAAAACCCCAAAAGCATTAAGTCTTAATTAGCAAAACAAAGCAATGCTTTATTATTCGCTTCTTTTTCATCTGGACAATGAATGCAAAAGAACACAGAAACAAACAGAAGTTTAGAAGGAAATCTCAGTAAGATATTGAACATAATACTTAACTTTCTTTTTTCCTTAAAATGCTGAGAAGTAGAGGTGCCCCTAAAATTTTAGTCACTATCAGTTATCTCTGAAAGATTAGGAAAATGAAAATGTTTACATATGTATATTTTAAACATTCATTATAGATACAAAACTCAATTCAGCACTAGCTTAACACAACATTAACCTCACTGTTTTTAATGTTAGTAATAAAAAAGCAGAATTCTAATTAAAAAGAAAAATGGAGGAAACTATTTGTACTTTTTTCCTCAAAGGTGCAACCAACAGCCAATGTAATTTTGCAACTGAGATTCCAGTTGTACAAAGAACTGAGAGATGTCTTCTTCTATTTAAAGAAGAAGGATAAATTTCACAAACTTTAAAAGAAACACACATGCATGAACAGTAGACAGTACCCCTTAAAGAGATGATATTTATAAGAACATAATTGTATACCTTAAATGAATAAAGGGAGAGGTAAAATATACATTTTCTACTTTCAGAGCTTTAAGATTTTTTTCCTTCACAGATTACTTCCAAAATTACCTTGCATTTAAACTAGTTTGTTCTTATGAAATGGCAAAGTATTTATTCTATACAAGCATTATAAAGTAGTTGAATGATTTTTATTGAGAAGCCTTCCATGTGGATGTTGTATTTATAGTGACCTCAAGAATGCAAACCTCCAAAATTACATCTACTACTAACTCAACCTTTAATAGCCAATTAACAAAAAATATGTATATAGCTCTAAGATGAAACAAAATTTAGAGAATATGCTGTTACAAAATATATTTTGACATATTTCCTAGGAAGCAATTAAAACAGTCATTTATGCAGAGTTATTTACAGGGGACTCAAAGTGTATCAGTTTTAGCACAAACCAGTATATTGGTTTGAATTTAATAAAATATTGGTGAATATATGTTTGTGACAAGGAACTTTGGGGTTTAGTAAACTTAAAAATGTTCTATACAATTATTAGATGAATCTAAATTATATAAAAAAGAAACCTGCCTGAACCGGTTAATCTGAATCATTTAATGCATTTCATTGTACTCATAAGTTCAGATCACCAAGTCAGTGGTACATACAAGCTGTGAAACAAGTTACCACTCAAATCTTTCAGATACAACAAGCACAGATTAACTGAGTCTGACTGTACCTAATCTATACTTACAGAGTTTGTTCTTATTTCAGTACTATCTTTTTAACAAGCACATATACAAATGTGCTAAAACAAAAGGCAGCAATTATAAATATTTACTGGAATGACCAGAACTGGTACTTGAGCATAACCATCCTGTCATTCATTTTTGGAGCCATATTTTCACTAATTTGTCTTCTGGTTTTAGTAGTCTTCTATTTTATTAACTTGGAGGGTTACAGATCATCTGGAAGTTTCACACCAGCATAGGAAAGGAATGTCTGTTCGATGCAGTCTGGAGATAAAGAAAAAGTTGTACTTCAGTTCATCACCGTGACTCACCAGAAGCAGCGTTGCCAAGTGACCAGCAAACCTGAACTGCAAGCAGAACAGCAGCCTCCCCACCCCCTATGTCAGGATGGGAGAAAAACCCCAAAAATTTACTGTTATTTTGTTATGATTTCAAAAGAACACCTGAGAATATTTTTTAACTGTAGGGGTGTTATTTGTTATTTATTAAAACTAATAATCAGTGTACAGGAGTCACTGTAACAAGGACATTTTAACGTGATAGCAATTAATTTGAACTTCTTGTTTCAGTACTTAAGATGCTTCAAAAACATAATATTTATGTGTTCATCTCTCTAAACACTACACAGACCTTATGAGCCCACAACCCATACATCTCATTGGTGCTTACAGGTAAAGAAAAAATTCAAAGCCACTGAACTTAAACAGGACAACTCATTAATTTCAGTAAATGCTGGGTTAAACAGTGTTTTGTCCCAATGCAGAATCAGAACTAAAGAAGAGCAAGGAATCCCAGAGTGCATTATCTTACACTCCCACTGTTCTCTTCAAACTACAGTTCTCAAATACCATTTAGTCCTAACAACTGTTTTTAAAATAGTATTTTTAAACAGAATTGTACTGAAAGCTAACAGATATTTTCAGTCTCACCTCAACAAATTTCAGTATTCTGAAGAGATTACCACAACACTAAGAAAAGAAGCCATAAAGGCAAAAAGGCAATGCTGCCATGTAGCTGCCAATTTAGATTGGTTACTAAAAGGCAGTATAGGCCTCAGTTAATTAACTCACTGCATAATTTGGAAAAAATGGCACATTTAAAAGAAATACTATGTCACAGCTAACAGATTTTTTTCATGATCAAGTGTATATTGTATACCACACATTCATCATTAGCTGTTTTTACATGTTTATCATTGTTTTATTAATCCTGTGACCGATCCTGGAGGAAATTTATAAAAAACTTTTCATTTTTTTGCGGCAAACATAGCTTCTCAGGTATGTGAAAATGTCAAAATGCAGTCTTTAAGCATTTTTAGTCAAGTGCAGAGAAATGAAAATGCTGCAATATTTGTTTCTAGGCTTAAATTTATCTTGTCATGCAATTTAAATAAAAGAAGTTGAATGCAAATAAAGACCCCTGGTTTAAGTTACATAGTGAAGTCCAATAAATCCACTTAACGGATAAATAGCATTAAAAAAACCCGAGTGGATATGTGCCAGATTGATTAGTCAGCTACCTGAAGGATACATAAAGCACATTGTTGCATACACAATAATCATACTTGTACATGACTGTCTTAATCCAGTCATGTAAAGAGAGACAATACTCAACTATTGTTTGCATGTTCAGATCCATGTCAATCAGATTTAATATGCAGGCAGATTAGTGCTTCCTAACTTGCTGACAACAGGTTGACTACTAAAGCCAGTTTTCCAACACAAAGGACAGTATCCTGACAGCAGCAGATACTGTTTCTTGGGGAAAAACAACATGTTCCTCTTAATTTTTGTTACTGAAAATGAGTTCCAGGGAAGACTGGAGGCAATGAGGATGCATTATTTACTTTCAAATAAGAGACTTCACACATCTCCAAGCCCATGAAGAATATATATACAATATTCATGACAGATGTTCAAAAACCATGCAACTTCTACTTTGTGACAAAGTTTGGTTATTTATTTTTAATATTTCATTCTTCTCCATTTTCCTGGGAAAGATAACCTCATCACTGAAAATTGCTTACCTTCAGTACAAGAAAAAAAATCTTGTTCTGTGAGCAGCTGCCATGCTTTCAGACATATTTCTGACTTTAAGATAATTAACAAAGCCTCGGAAGAACAGAAGGAGTCCTGAAAGTGTAGAAAATGCACAAAATTCAGTATATTAACATATATACATACTATCCCACATTATTCTTACTAGCATAATTTTTAAATTAGCCTAAAAAGTAAATTGAAGACTTTATTTATCATTCACAAATTCACCAAGCAAGTCAACTTTTATCTTGTGATACAAAGATTCAATTTTATGGAAGCCTTTTCAGAAATGTTTAGTTTTCAGAATTTTCAGTTCAAGTATCATCTGCTAAAAAGACTGCATGAAAATACTTATAAAGAAGAAAAAAAGTCCTGAAAATAGTCTGATTTGCAAATTCTTTTCAAGCAGAATTCTCAAAATAAATTACTAATGTGTTAGAAGACTACCTGGTTCACAAAATGTACATTTAGCAATGTTTACAGTAAATGTACTGCAAGTCAAAAGAGGAAAAAAAAAAAGACATAGTAAGGATTGCTGTAGCAAGAAGCCAATAATGAATTGTAGTAGATTATGACTTGGGATTTAACTATCTATGAAAAATCACCTGTCCAAGAGGAGGAAGAAAAACTGCCAAAGAAAATTACTCAACATATGTCAATATTACAGTTTTTGTCAACTCCACATTTCAAAATCTTTTAAAATATTTACATTTTACTCCATTTGAAAGAATATTTCAGCTAAGAGGAAAAAAGATGTACACAATAGTCACAGAGAAGTTACATTAGCAATAATGGTAGCTTGAAGATATATGCTTACGTGCATATACACATGTGCATTAAAACTCCAAAGGTTCAAATGAAAATCTACACCGAGATTTTACAAGTTCAGCAAAGGATTTAATTCCTTTCTTTCCTGCATTATGCATTTTTTCTTCCTGCTGTCCTGGATGAGCCCCTGATTTTTTCCAGTGATCATTTCTTCTCTAAATGATTTTTGTTTGTGGTTTTTTTAACTTTCCTTTTGCTTTTTTAAACCAAAGCTTCATCAGGATATGCATGCAAGCAAAAAAAAAAAAAAAGAGAAGACAACAGAGAATGCTCTGCTAACCAGTGGAACTTCAACTAAGCCGGACACACTTCTGTGATTAAGGTGAATTCTGCACAGAGAAGAAAGCAGTAAGTTCTTGACCACAAGTCTACTACAAAACCTGAGCTACCAAGAGGCTACGAGAGGTAGTCCCCCTTTCAACTGAAAAGCAGCTGAAACAGCAAATTAGGGTAGGCAGCTCTTTAGGTGCTTGATAGTATACCTTCTGCATTATACATGTTGGAAAAAAAGTCCAAGCTCAACCCATATTTTAAATTTCTCTGTTAAGGGAAGAAAAAAAACCCACCCCACTTTCCATTGTGTTCCTCAATAAGAAAAATTGGCTAGCATTTAAATTTAAAATTTAGAATTGTCTCTCTCCAATTTTTTCACTGTCCATGGCAGCTCTTTGGAATTAGACCACTTTGCTTTTCCGTGACGCAGAAGCAGATCTTTGCAGATGCTGAAAGAAGGACAGTGAGCAAAAACAGATCAGTGAACACCAGAAGAGAGAAGATAGCAGTAAGTGGGCTCAAGGATGTCAAAGCACTATGCAAAAGAAAGGCTCCAACTCATTCATTTCTGGAGAGATGCTGGACATCCTACTTTGTATGCTCTAAGGGAAGGTTATCGAAAACAACAAAATACAGATCTGGTTGGCAGTGTTCCTATGACATGATAATACTCCTCCATGTCCTGATAGTAGCTTTTTTGGGTTGAATCCTTCTGTGGTGTCCTAGCAATCCCATATAGCCACTTCATCAGTTTAGAAACATTGTTGGCATATTTCATGCAAAACATACATAAGGGAATGCTGAGTGTCAGATGCATACTGTATGCCTCAGAGTGACTTTTATTCCAAGGCATATTATAAACTTTGTAATTTAAAGTAAAAGCAAAAAATCCTCAGACACATCAGAGCAAAAATAAGGTTATCCCAAATTAAAGTGAGCTACTTCCTGAACATGTGCAAAAGACTAGTAAAAAGAAAAACTACAGCTTTTTCCATAGACATGTGGGGGTGGGGGGAGTGCTAGGGGAAGAACACTAATTTCATCCTAGTGAAAAAAGGTGTAAAACCTCAGTGTCGAGGCACCACAGGGCTTGGTTTTAATTAAAGACTTATCTGGAGATGTTTGTGCCTGCAAAGTCATTTCACTTCAATGTCTGTTTGTGCCTGCAGAGAGTCATTTCACCTACTTCAATACAGTAACCTCAAACAATACAAAAACATTCAAGGGACCAATGCTGTGATGCGTTAAACATTTGCAGTTTCTACATATTTCAAGCAACCAAGTGCACCACAGTAGAGCAAGGTGAGCATTAGAAAGTCTGATGAATGTCCTTGAACACTAAAACACAGATAAAGTTTTAGGTAATGTTATTTAAGACTTTTGGCATTTCTTGCAAGATAATTAGCAAGTCACAAACAGTCAAGATCTCAGAATTGGTGTTTTTTCTTAATTTACTCAACACTTCATTCTATCATTTGCTGTCAGCCACTTGCATCAATTGACTCAAAGGGAAGAGTGCCACCTACTGAACCAGCAACAGTTTAGCATGCTTCCAGAGCTGGAAACAGAAATTAAAATGCATAGCAGCATTCACTTCTGTAAAAGAAAAATCATTCCAGATTCCATATTCAAATTACAAAATCCACAGTTGGAAAAAAGGTATAGTGGTTGGGGTTTGGTATGCCTTCATTACAAACAAACAGAAGAGCAGAATTTGATGTGCATAAGACTTTGAACATGGGCACGCAGAGCTCTTAAGAGAAAGCTGACATCATGGGACCACTGTGATCAGCAAGCATGAAGCCATTCTCTCATCCTACTGAGCAACTGCTCATGCAGTTTGCATTTCAAAGGACTCAAAAAGGACGTTTTGTGACCTGTGCACAAGACAGCGGACTCCACCTTCCTGGGTTCAGTCCTATTTCTTAAAATTACAAGTCTCGGTTTTACACATAATCACTTATGCAGAAGAAAATTTTTTGAGCTGAAGTGTATTTGAATAGTCCATAGTTCACACAATAACACTACTATGGTAACCAATAACCTCATGAATACTGTGGAAATCAAAACAGCGCACAAAACTATCAGCAGCTAAACATGTGACAAAACTTACTTACAATAACATGATTCATCTTTGAGTACTTCCACATCAAAACAGAAATTAATTCAACTGCCACTTACCAAGTACGAGAAATATCCACCAAAGCCAGTACTGCCCATTGAAATATCCAGTAAAATAATCTGAAAACTGAAATTCATACATGAGGCTTAGCTGCAGTAAAGATAGATGACTAAGACATATTTAATGCAAATAGAGAAAGCACAGAGGAAAAACGCAAATTTAAATAAAAGTAATGTATCCTACTAAAATGCAAACCTAGTATTTGTGCAGCAGTTTAATACACAAAACACTTCTATTATCAGTTGGTTTGTGGCAAAGTCATTCAAAATATCTAAAAAATGTGTGTACCTACATAAAAATACATATATTAAAAAGGCACTTGTATTATTGCCAGTAATCCAATGTTTTTTATTACAATGAATCACCACTTGTCGATTTTCCTTTTTTCCCCCCCATGCCTGCCATCCCAAACACATTACAGCAGCCTGCTGCTTTAGATATTAACACGAAAAGCCACATTAGTTTAATCTTATCAGACAGGGATGTTCTGCTGACCCCACAAAAGAAGAGCTTTTGACCCTCTGTATACCCCCTACTGTTAATCGCTGCCACGAATACCAGCCCCATAAAGACCCCCAACTCATTAAAGTCTTTTCATTTTCAAACCAGCATTCAGTTCCCAGCAGCGAGCTGAACGCAACCAAATGAACCTTGAAGTGCCATTTCAACTGTTCCTGCGAGTGACCATGGCAGGCAGTTTTGTCCTCCCTGTGATGTGGGAGGCAGCTGGAGGGCAGGGTGTGATTGTACTGGAGACAGGTATCTGTGCCTTTACCAGACTCCAGACTTCATGCTTCACTGATAAAAAGGCTAATAAAATGTCTCTAAAACCCACACAAAAAGTAGAAATGGGGACATGTGTGAAGAGTTGCCAGAAGGAATAAAATAACCTACTTAGCAGCTCTGCACACTTTCCATACACTTCCACCCTGCTATCATTCATTATGTTTACTGCATCCTGACAGTACTTCCCGTTTGCCCTTTCTAGGATATTTCAGTATATCAACCAAGAAGTAGTGGGGGAGAAATAAAAAACCCTGCATGAACAAAAGAATGCCCACAAAACCAACAAAAACAACAGCAACAACCAAAAAAAAATAACAACCAAAAAAACCACCAAAATCAACCAAACAAAAGATACTGGGTCACATATGCAACGAGATAAAAATCCAATACATTTAAAGAACTCTAGGCATAGCTGGCTTTTTTTCTTCAATTAATCCACATGTTTTTTCCAGAATAAAGCCAGATCATGTGAATTCTTGGAGGGTTTAATCTTATATACTCTATTCATTTCTATCATCAAAGGAAAAAATAAAACAGAATTGCTAAGTTGAACTAAAGAATTGCTATTTACATTATCCCTATATTAATACTCTATTCATAGGATATTGACAACACATTGACAATGATCCCATCTCACTTGTTAGTCAGTATTTTCAACTCAACATCATATATGTGTGTGTATATATATACACACACACATCAATACACTTTTTGAAAAGTTACAATTTCATTTAACTGGAAAGAAGATTTATGAAAGCCAGTAATCAAATACTTCCCCATGTGCCTTACTCTCCTTGGGCAGAAACAGCCATGGGTGCAGAATTTCCCCAATAGTAAAACTGTGCTTTTGCTCCCCCTGCTCTTCCTTTTCCCCAGTAAAAACTGATACAGATCAACCATATGTGAATTCAGGCTGTTTAGACACTAAAAAGCTTTGTACTACTGAACCTGAGTGAAAAAGGGTGACACAGACCTTCGGAAGAGCTTGAAAGAAAGGAACAGAACAATTTGGTGCACGTAGGCCTGCTTGTGTGCCACCATTAAAATGGCTTTCAACACACACCTCACGAGCTTTCTGCTCTTGTCTCTTGGAAGGGAGACAACAGAGCAACAAGATGATCCTCACTATGAAAAAAACCCACCCCTGAGGTCCTGGAATTGGTCAGCTCTAATATTTTTGAATTAGTAGCAGATTACATACAATAATTTCATTATAGTCTAGAACACAGTAATTCTACAAGGAAGTTTATTACATATTAATTTTTATGTTTGTTTTGAGCACATTTTCCAGCAGAGAGGAATAATAAAGCTGACATAATGAGCAAGTTCTGCACTCTGTTTAGCATGCCTTAAGGGAAGCTGAAAATATCCCCAATGAATGCATAGTTGAAAAATTTATGTCTTTTCTCTCCATTAAGATAAATTCCATCTTAGCCCCTGAATTCCAACAAATACACCAGAATCACATCTGGTCCAGCAGCATTCCCTGCTCTGAATGAGCAAAAAGCAAATTAAAAAAAGCTCTAAGAAGGATGCAGTACATGTCCAGGAAGGACCATGCAACCTTTCTGCAACTTTTTTACAATTGTGCTAAAATCAAATCAAGTCACTAACACACACACAAACAGGAAAAAAAAAATTAAAAAAAGGTCATTGATGGCAGAACATAGAAGTTATCTAAGTTAGCCAAGATCTTTTTCTTCATCAAAAGGGATGAGGTTTTAAATGTTGTGTCTCACAGATATATAGAATTCAAGTTCAGAAAGCAGCGTTACATTTCATCTAGCATCCACTTAGCTAAGCAACTTGCATTGGGCTAATATAGCTTTTGGAAAAGTATCTAGTTTTGCAATGAAAACATCAAGAATCAAGCTTTTAAGATGGTAAAAATGTGACTAACTTAATATTCAAGTTGGATTTGATCCCATATGTATCTTACAAGGAATAAAAGAATCAAATACAAGGAAGTA
This sequence comes from Aphelocoma coerulescens, assembly GCF_041296385.1. Taxonomy (NCBI): domain Eukaryota; kingdom Metazoa; phylum Chordata; class Aves; order Passeriformes; family Corvidae; genus Aphelocoma; species Aphelocoma coerulescens. Next base: position 49,055,410 of record NC_091013.1, read on the forward strand.
ATGCTTTCTCTTATATTTCCTTCCCAACAGACCAAGACATTTATAAATCTATTATACAGGACACTATAATACCAGTGATATTTTAGGTACTTGCTCCACTTTTTCTGTAGACTTTTAAATACCTGTTCAAGGAATGAGTCATTCTGCATTTATTTTAGTGGAAATGTGACCATCAAATGCTATGTCAGGTAAAAAAAAGAAAAAAATACTTATTTTTAATTCCCTTATTATATCCTTGAATAAATTGTTATGGGTTTGTTCTACAGAGTCTGTACAGTGTGAATCAAGAAACATACCCGTACAATGAGAATCCATTTGATCAGGGAGAGACCAAATCCACAGATTGCACCATACCTTCCAGCTATGGTATTTGTTATACAGAAGGATAAACAAAAGCCAATCCAGTTGAAAATAAACGCCACTATAAAATAAAAGAAACAGTAGCTTCTGTTAATCTGTATAGCTAAGCAAACAGACTTAACAGTAATTTCACTTTTAAACTACTGAGGACATGCTTACACAGTCAGTTAATTCCCTTCCAGTAATTCAGCCTTTCAGAAATTGACTTTGAACCCAGACATTCCCCATGGTATAGTCACTTAATGACAAAGCAAATGGTAAACAGGCTGGAACCTACTACTTTACGCAAGCGAAAATTCCAACATAAAAGAAAGTATTGCACTGCAATAGACACCTAACCAGATTATACTGGACATGAAGGGTAAATTCACAAAAAGGACTATAACATACGAGATTTGGATTAAAACAAAGAAGAGCCTTGGCTACACTTTTATAACCAAAAATACAGTTATATGCACACATATGTGCATGTATCAACTTTATCCAGTTTGGATCGAACAGAATAAAACTATCCACTCTTGCTCTGTAAACACAGGGTAGGAAGGAAGATAAGTTGAGAAGCTGATGTTTCATGGGTCTCCTTTAGATCTATATTCATTCTCTTTTAGATTTATATTCACAAGACATAAGAAGCCTTGGAAGTTTTACACAGAAGTTTAAGAAATCAATGAATAAAAAAAGGACATTGAGCATAACTACCACTGCTGCTGCAATTAACACTTTTACACAACCCCCAGTTTAACAACTTAAATTTTCATATCTGCAGATGTACTTGGCAATCAGCATCAGCATCATCTGTATTGACTTCAGGTTGCATACATTACATCAGAGTGTGAGCATTCACAATTAGGGGAATGTCCCAGCTTGGGAATCAGTGAGGGCATATAAAAAGAAAATCACCAAACAGAAAAGATGGAGGAGCTGGTAGAAGAAGGCACTCAGGAATTCTGGAGAGGACATGACAGTGGAAAATTGAAAACATTAGGGAACTTCACAGTAAACACAAGACTATCACAGAGGATGGAAACAGGAATGGAAATGGGGCAGAGGGGAACAAAACCCCTGCCCACAAATCCTTCATGTTTAAAATCCCAAACTTAGCTACATAAAATTCAGACATTAAATCATGACAGGAAAAATAAGTCTGTCTCTTCACTTAAAGTTTGAACAACAACTAGGAACAGAAAATTCCTCAATAGTTTTCTTTAATTAGAGCATTTTGAAGTATTATCTATAAAAAACAACTATTCTTATACTTTAAAGCATTCTAACAATTCTTCCAATAATCCACATGAAGATGCAATGATATGCTCACAAATGCAAAATTAGTCTTTAAAATTGCAGCAGGATTCCATGAACTGTAAAGAAACTGAAGTTCCAAGAGAAGTTTTGGAAGGCTTCACATCAACATAGTCATTTAGTACAAATGAGAAAACATCTTGCTTCGGTCAGAAACATGGGTAACAGACAGTGGCAACAAGAATTCTTACTTTTATACAAATTACTAATCTAAAAGGACCCCAAAAAAACAAAATGAAAAAAAATTTTTAAAAAAAAATTTAAAAAAAATGCACACAACTTTGAACAGATGCTGATCCAAATTGGCATATGCAGAGGAAAAAAACCAAAACCCTAAAAAAAAAACCCTAAAAAAACACCTGCAGAACAACATTGAGACCCTAACATTTATCTATCTTTCCAAGACACCTTTATATTTAAGGGAGCCTCTATAAACTGTTTTGATTTCCCTGTTTTAAGCAAGCTCTCCAAACCCACCATCTTTTAACAGTAACAGATTTCAAATGCTCCTTATTCAATGCATTCTCTGATCCTGTCTCAGCATAAGAGCTCAACGTTATTTCTCCCCACTACTCAAGCTACAAAGGGTGACTTTGATTATGGTTCCAAAGACAAGTTACCTATGTTAAAAAGGACACAGGATTGGCATGTTTCTAATGGTCTATGAGGACTAGAGGAATTCTCAGAATATGTACAATTTTAATAGCTATATATTTTTTTAAATTATCTCAACTCATTTGTACATGTATTATAAAAATTAGAGATTTCCCAATCATAAATATAGGAGGGGAAAAATTTGGGTTTTATAATTAAAGATGAACACTGACAATTTTACCCTACTTTCAATCTGAACTAAAGGAACACTCAAAATAGAATCCACAGTGACTGCATAGGTATTGATGGATATTTAACATCAAGGTAACTCTTGAAAGTAAAGGCATCAACATGTTCCAGTCTTGTTCACAGTAAGGGTTTTTTTCTCTTTAATAAGTCTGCTGTTCCATCAAGTTACATGAGCAGTTAATGCCAGCAGAAAAGACATACACATTATAAAAGTTGTAAACTATGCAAGTTCACACATCCCAATAAAACTGAGTTATATACAAAAGAAAAATCTTATTATTTAAGTTTTTATCTGCAACCATTTGCTAGAAAACTTCTACAGTGAGGACCTAATCAAAACTTTGTGTCTTCAGCAGCATAAGGAACATGTTACTCCCACCTCTCTAAAACTCAGGCAATGTATTAAGGAGATTTTCCCAACACTGCCTTGGTGTTGCATCATTTTAATAAACTTAAGATGGGCAACAATAATCTATTCGTGTTTTCCATCTTTCCCATTACTTCTCTCTCACAGCCCACGTCCTACTGCTACTCTGAAAATCATTCTCCTTGTCTCATTCTGGTCAAAATACATTATTTGCTTTCAGAATTGCACCTCCAGCTTCTGAGCAGACTACAATTCCTTCCAATTGCTTTTTTCTACACCAAGATCAGCCTCATTTGTTTATCTGTATATATCTTTTTTCTACCATGTGCACCCATGTGTATCTTCTGTCAGCCATGCAAGTTCTGAGCTTTACAGCTTACACTGCATCTGGTAGAAGTTACTGCAGTTAATTCCTGTCTCAACTTCTTATTGCAATGAAAGTTGTTCATAATTTTCATCCCTATGTGGCCACAGAGAAGCCACAGCACAAGTTCCCCCATCAAACTCAATGAGGGAGAAAATAGATTGGTGAGGGGAGTGACCAGTAAAAGGAATTATGTACTAATTTCTCTAGAATTACCAACTTCCTTCTCTATCTACTAGAGACAACTAACTCATTGTACAAGTTCCTTGTTGTAACAAATGCTATCCTCCACTATTTTTCTGCATCCACTCACTTTGTGAAATGTAAATGACACTGCTCAGCTGTTCAAGAGATGACTTCATCCTTCATACCATATTAGCTTCCATGACATTCCCACACAGACAGTGTACCTGCCTTGACACTAATACATGCTAATATAAGGAAAGCCATTCCTAAAAATGAGAGGAAAGCATCTAATGAGCTGCTACAAGCACATAATGACTTCCCCTCTAACTCTGAACTTCTGCTTGCCCATCCTCTTCATGCAGCCAGGTTCTGTGTGCATCCTGTAGATCTCCGCTGCAAATCAAACCAATGCAACAAGAATTGTTTTCTATCCCAAAAGTGATTACATTCCTACTTGAGCCCAGTTTTCAATTATCGTCAACTTTCTTTTAATAAATTCCAGACATTTAGATGAAACTCATGCTAACTGCACTGGCATAATGATTTTAGAGTCTACTTTTGGTACTCTAGCACCATTCAGACAAGTGGAACTGATAAAAAGTCTGGTTTTTGAATTTTATAACTCCTAAGGTGATTACAAGAGGAGAGAGTAAGTCTGTATTAATGTAATTCACATTAAAAACACAAACATTAGCATTGCTGCCTCATGACAACAAAACTCATAATGAAACACATAAGAAATTGCTTTTTGGGAGGAGGAGGGTTGGACTAAAGGTTTTTTTAAATAAAGAGTGTTCTTGATCCAATGCAGTGCCTACATTTATGCTGTATTTCTCCTTAAGGTTTTCAGTAAGATAATTCCAGCCAAAATACAAAGTACAAGACTTTTGAGTTGTATATACTGAAATACATCACATGAAATGATAATGACAAGCACACTACACTGTGATTTTTCCCCAGTTGCTCTAGCACTTCACCTGCTGATCTTTTTTGCTTAGCTTCCCATAGCTACACATTAATCACTTGTTTTAAGTTTATATTCAGTGTCATGAAAAGAAGCCAGCAAAACTGATCTGAAGCCTTATGTTCCAAATTTTAGCCATGGCTTAAGCCTGTAATAAGATTATAATGGCAACTACATATACAAAAAGCAACTATGCTCAGTTGTAGTCTTTATTCCACAATTTATTTGTTCATTTACTATTTTAATATATAGCAAACACCAAAGAGCTTAATGCTTTATACCTGGCCTAGACTTACTAAGCATACTGCAATAAATAATCCTCTCCAGATCTTCATGTGCCACTATGAACTGTTCTTCCCATTCCTGCATACAATTTGTTCCATTCATTAACTGGGACACATCTTTGCTCCAGCCTGACAATTCACCTATATACTGATGACGATCACTAAAATCATTGGCTACCAGTTTCCACAGAAAACAGGCAATTTTTTTCTCAGTGGTTAATGTTCAGAAACATTCCTTGGCAATTTATTCCTACTTCTTCATTACCCTTGTTGCTATGTTTGTCTTACTACCCAACTAGAAGCTTCCTCATTCCAATTGTTTTGTATTATATCTAATGCATATGGAAAAACTATGTAAGTCAAATTGTTTCTACAGTAAGAAAGAAGTTAGGTGATCTGCCTCCCCTAATAACCAGAGAGAAATAAGCACTCAAAACAGTTCCTCTATCTCCCTCCAACATTTAAAATCTTAATGAAGTGACTTCCCCTCAGCTTCTCTTGCATGACTAAGGGAAACCTGCATAACATTTCTGATGTAGGCATACAGAAGTCAGGTTTCCAAAAGTAACGCAGAGGAATCCTCCATAGGAAATTCAGCCATGCTTACCCCTCCTCAGGAAGCATACACCAGGAGGCTGTGCTCACCCTGAGCTTGTGCTACAACTCTGCCTTCCAACTTGGGCCCAACTGAAACCCCCAAAGTACGTATCCCCCAGCTTGTATGCAGTTTATGGACTGTTTGAGGCACCTAACAATTTGAAAACAATATGAACATTAATTTGCAAAACTTTGGTATGGTTATTTTCTGTTTAAATATAGTGTCTAGGACAACATTTACATTTCCCTGTAAAACAAGATTTTATTGCTGTGAGTTGTATAGAGTGCTTAAACAGGCCAGATGTTCAAAAAGAACTGTATGAGAATTTAAGATTCAGTTGTACTACTGAACACTTTTCTCCATTTTTTCCTCCTTATTAACCCATCTTTGAAGTTCAAATTCATTTTTCTGTGTTGTAAGGACAATCCAAAACTCCCCTACATGGTTTCAAAGAATCCAGACAAGCACCACAATTCCTCTTGGGGCCCACAGGAAAAAAAGTTGGGTCTAAAGCATTCCTTAAATATAAAGGAAAACCATATAAACCTTTTGTCAATGTCCAAAAGAACCTTCTTCAGATTAAGTACCAGGATGAGTTTATCATAAGTCAAAAGACTTCCACTAAAGGCAGATTAAGCATGAAAACCAAACCCTTTGGTCATGGCAGTTACTTGCTCTATCACAATTACAGCTGTGTTCAAAATGGAAAGAAACAGCTCAGAAATTCCTCCCTTTTTTGTGCATACAAAAAAATACTGAAAAACTCACCTACTAATAACTTCCTCTTGCATTCTGAAAACTTTCTACTATCCTGCATAAGGCAGAGATGACTTAAAAATACATAATAAAAAACACATGAAGTGGTCTGATAGCAATTTTTTTTCCATTTTGCATTCATAGCAAAATTAATATATTCATATATATATACACATATATATTCATTTCCCTCAAAATGAGAAGCTGATAGACATCAGCCCTGATCATTAGACAGATCACCAACACAATCACAGACTTCAAGAGCAACACCAATTTCTTGAAACACAATTTTCCCATTAGAAATAAAACAGGCTGTTTTCCAAATTTTTTCACCAAGTTTCTGCACCAAGCAAAAAAACTCCACCTCTACATGCAAAAGACTTCTCTTCTTTAGTGTGTATTGTCTCATTCTTTTAAGTCTGCTAAACAGAACAACACTCCATAGCTTAGATGGGAAACAGGCCTGTAACTGGCATGCACCAGACTCCTAGAACAACCAAAACTCCTCAACAAACAAGAAACAGATCTGGCCACTAGATGGCCTCGAGACAGCAATTTTATGCAACGTGGGCAGCTACCACTAGATGGTGGCTACATATCACTAAGTGATTACAATATGCAGGTAAGCTCAGTAAAAAGTTTATTTTACTACACTTCACTTGAATAAAATGAAATTAAAGAATGCTAACTTACTCTTAAAACAAAGCTATCTGTTCCCACTTCCATCCCCAAGATCTTCCAACGCTGTACTCGACAGTCAGGGGGAGGAGGTGGGAGAGCACAATTGGAACAAGCCTTTCGTTCCCTCTCCTTTCATAGAGAACAGTTCCTGATACAGTTCTCCTACATTTTAACTATTTGAGGGAATTTATTTGAGGCTTTCTGTGATCTGCCACCTCTACTTGTAGCATTTAAAGTTATCCCACCCTGGAAAAAAACCCAAAGATAACCTTACTGTAAATTTCATTTTAATTACAGCTCTCTTAAATCTACACACATTAGCTTTCTGGAGACTTTAATCTCCTTATTGGACAAACATGAATACACGACCCACTATATACAACATACCCTCATCATGTTAAGCTCTTTTTTCATTTAATTATCCAATTTCCTAAGAAAAACTACTAAAAACTAACATTATAAGTCTATTACTATCTAGGACTGTTTTTGTGAACTCCTCATACTCTGAGCACAAACAGCAAGTAAAGTTTATCAATTTCCCCATGTAACCAGTATCCATAATAACCAACACATCCCAATTAAACACACACTTGCATAAATACCTTACAATGTGTAAGCACTCATTTTATGCATTTCCTTCATAGGCAAGCAAAGTTTGCAATAAAATAGTCTCAGAACAATCAAGAAAAATTATGATCTACGGAGTATTTTTGTCCAATGTGGAAGAGTACTGCTCTGTGCAGTCAGACTCCACTAAATACATATTTGAAGAGAAAGTTGCCAGTTTATCCAAGTAAACACTTGCATTCTTGAAGGTGGACACAAGGTTCTGGAAACACAATTTTGGACAACTGTGACTTAAAGGACTGACATATTAAAGCCAACAATCCCCTTGACCTCCAGGTGCCGTGCCAATGAAGGCCTGAATCAGAATTTAAAAGCAAGAACAAGTTCACACAATAAAGGACCTAAATCGCTTAAACACAAAAAGTTACAGCACATAGAAAAGGGAGAGGAAAAAAAAGGGAAAAAGAAAAATGAAATCACACTTCCCTTTGCCCCCAAGAATATACTCTTTCCATGCTCCCACACAGAAAGAAGTCACACTACAAAACTCACTACCCTGTGTCTTTATAGATTTGCTATGTGAGGCAGACACATATTTTTACCCCAAGATGCAAACACCACATTGTCCCAGTACATCACACACCAACGTGAAAAAAACCTTCTGTGAAAGCATGGTAATCTGCATCTGTAACAGTTAAAGAGATTGCAAAAAAGATTACAGAAGAAAGAACTAGTATGAAACCTAGGTTGAAAGACATAATGGACATTTCAGTGGAAAATCAATCAGCTTTAATCCTGATGAATTCTCAGCAGAACAGGTATATATCCCCAATACCAAGCTTCCATCCAGGGTGCCAAACACGTTTATTTCAGAAAGGGAAAAAATCCTCAAAAATTAGAAAGAAATAAGTAATTGGTAAAACTAACACAGCTTTCTTGTAGAAACAGCTTCTAGTTGCTAAATCTAACTTTGCTTAATGCAGTACACAAGTTACAAGACGTGCACAGTGTGCACACAGGGTACATGATGAAGAGCTACAGGAGGGCTTGCAATCAGAGGTTACCTGAAGACAACACATTTTTATATGACAGTGGTTAGTTCAACCTGAAAATGAGTATGGTTGGATTTGTTCCAAAAATCCATCCATGGCTGTTTAATTCACTATGCTAACATTAGCAACTTTTACACAGCACACCTCTCTCAATTTTTTTCTAGTAAAAAATCAATTGCCAGATTACTGTGACCTGGCCTTTAATTCAAGCTGGTGGTCCAACTAGAAGATGATAGAATTTCCAGTGCTAGACCTTCAAGCATTTACTATGACTTTGCTTTATCCCCTTATCTGTGACAGATGCCACAAAAAAAAAAGGCAGGATATTTGCTGTATCTGGAACAGGAAGTGTTTATATCTGTGCACAGTCAGAAAAATCTGTTCATTACAGTACATTAATGCAATTTATCACAGCTCTCTTTTATAGTCCATAGAAAGAAGGTACAATTAATATATACCTCAGTAGGTCTGGGATACAAGATAACTTACTGAAAAATGCCAACATGAAGATGCCATCATTGCCAACTCTAAGCTGATCTGCATCACTGAAATCATCCCGTGGTGGATACTCTTCTTCCTGGATTTACAGGTTAGTGATAATTTAGTGAAAAGTTTAGAATAACTACCTATAGGATAAAGTATTAATCATGTTTCTACAGCTAGAAGAAAATTAACATTTCCGTAACATGTCCACATAAAGGAAGTTTTAAAAAAATAATTTATAACTATAAAACAAGTCTTATTTGTTGCTTATATTGACAGAGCCCAAATTTTCTGTAAAAGTTTCTGTAGAAGATATGTACATACTGTCTATTCATCTTAAATGAAGCTAGAATTATTTCAGATTAGTACTTCAACAATCAAAACCAACATAATTTTTTTTTTTTACTGTAACTATCTTGACATGTAGCCAAACTACTAAATATATTTTTTTGAAAAGTCATCACACAGTATGGTCTATAGTTTTCCTGCTGGAAAGGTCTTCTAATAATTCCCTAAATATAAAATAGGTGATAGAATAAGGTTAGTGTCTTAAAATCAAATGTTGATGCAACAGCATTGCACTAACAAATTTTATAACCCACAGCAAAACATAAGCAAGGCAAATAACACCTCCAGGGTCACTAGAGGGCGCGAGGACATTAAAAGTGTCTAAAAGGCTTCTAAACTCAAAAAGCACAGTACTTGAAGTCAAACAAAGCAAACAAATGTCAGTCAAAACGATCCAAAGACTTCTCCCATTGTGTCAAAATGCTGGACCTTAAAATACTGAAAGGGAGAGTTGCTTTGTTTCTCAGCACTCGATTTTCAACAGAACTTGGCAGATATTATATATGCAGTTCTATGCACAGGTGAAACATTGCTTCAGCTGTAGCCTGGCAAACACAAAAGTTTTCACAATGACAGCACTTCCTAAAGAGCCTAATGAAAACTAAGACCAATTAAACACCATTTTTATTCTTAAATGAGTAACATCAAAACAATGCAGGATAACACAAGTTAAATAATGCTGTCAGCAGCAGCAGTAATATGGTCTAAACAGAAGCACATGTAACGTTCTTTTCCTAATTTTTGCTCCTATTAACATAATATATTGGAACTGATATAAGAAATTACCTATAAAAACAAATGAAATCAAGAGAGATCAATTCAATTGAAATTTACTTGGCTGTTTCACCCACAAGCACTTACTACAGAAATAAAGTTTATGACTGAAAGGGCATTAAACAAGCACAGTGGTCTAAAGCTCGGTCACATGCTCCCCTTTGTCAACAGAGCAAAATAATTTACCAAGGTATGGCAATTAGGTTAAAAATGTGCTCGAATGACTGCTGCACCAACTCAGAGCGGACAGCATCACCCTGAGTAACATGGCTGTGAAATTCCAGCTGTGCTCTGTATTTCAGATTAATTAACCAAGACACTGTATCAGATAACTTACTTTAAAAACACTGCTATTCACAGACAATTCCAAGGAAAGCACAAAAAGCCAGTTGAACAACAATCTTAAGGGGCTATAATTCAACTCCACATAATTTCATGTGTCTCTAAATGGTTATCTTAAATGACTAAGAAAGCATTAATTTATTTAGCTCAACTTTGCTGCAGCTACAAGACTGATTGAGAGGAAGGGAATGGGAGGGAAGGAAGGGCTGAAAAGGCATTTAAAAAAGAGCTGCATTTGAATGCATTTATCTCTGAAATGCATGCCACAAAAGTTCCTTTTTCAAGTCAGGACAAAAAAAAAAAGTACTTTCGATTTTAATTTCGCAAGGTCTACAAAACCCCATACATAACAATTTTGGGCTTTTTTTAAACTGTCTGCTAACTACTGTACTTAATACTGGTATTTCCTAAACAATTAGTGAATTATGCTCCATGAAAAAGTTGCCTCAGAAAAAAGAAAATTTTGCTCAATGACAGTAACAAGTTTAGCAGAGGCTTCTCTGAAGCTTACACATGTGAGAAGCACAGGTCAGTAAGTACAGCTCAGGAACATGAGAGCAGATGTTTGCAAAAAGCACTGTTGTATTGAGTGTGAACAAGTAGTAATTTATCACACTCCACAGAAAAGAAGGGGAAACTGAGTTCTCTTTACTGTCTGTAAAAACTGGCATACAAAAATTATGAGAGTGTTTAAGAAATTAAATACTTAGAATACTAAGAAATTACACCAGCCTATATCTACATCATTTAGGATTATGAGGTTTTATGAGCAGTCCTGCAGACAGAAAACCCTAATTGACCACTCCTCAAGTCCCACTAATACTGGCTGTCTTTCAGTGCTCTCATTTGATCTGGTTGGTGTCAATTGCCCTAGTCTTCCTTCAAAATAAAATTGTTTGCCACTATGTACTGAGGAGTGAAAATGGGCAATGAAGAACAACTGTCCTCTACGCTGATGCTTAAACATATTTTCATCAAATACTTCTGTTAGTGACACTTATGAATGAGATATATATTTTATTTATATTTTTCTTTTTAATGAGAAGTATGTAACACAACACACACAAATCTGTTAAGATATTTAACACTGTTTCAGTATCTCATTGATTTCTGACCAATTTAGACAAGGAAGATGGACAGCATTTCTTGCTTTCTAAATAAGCTGACATCTGTAGGAACAGAAAATTTATTGCTCCTATGACCAGAGAAACATCTAAACAGCGAATTATATTATCAACATAAATGGCATGTCACAGAGTAATTTCTCTAAGCAAAAGAAGATCAGTGGTACACAGCATCTATTGAAGTTGAATCTATTAACTCCCCGTAAACTACAGTGCTCTCTGTAGTATTCCGCAAGAGGAGGATTGTTTTTTCTCCGTAATGTTTTTTAGCTTTTTTCAAACTGAAATCTAGCATGGCATACAACCACCTTTAATCAAGTAAAGAACCACTAAACTGATATAACTCTTCCCAATGCAGTGTTTACAGAGAAAAACTTCAGAGGAAAGGGTTAAATTACTTAATAAACCCCATAAATTATACCTTCAGTATACAAACCAATATGGAGAAATTAATAGTGGGGGGGAAAAGGCACAATTAACCCCAGAAGCATTTGTTTGCCAGCAGGAAAATTCATAGCAAAGTCTAAACTAGAGAGAACTATACCATACCTCTGGACGACTGAGGAATATTTCATCAAACAGACTCCTAGATTCCCTAAACTGGGCGTGCTAAGCATGTAAAAACAGAAAAACATAAGACAAATGCAACTGAAAAGCATTAAGTAAAAGCCATTCATTGCAACATACAAACAAGTCATTAAACTGTTAGCAGTATTTTTGTCCATTTTAATTGACCTTCCAAAACTGACCTTGAGAATTGGAAAGAAAAAGCCAGGATAACTAATGCTATCACTACTGATGACACAGGGCTAGTAGAATTTCTTCGTTGAAATGAGACATCTGGGAGCATTTGAAAGGCATGCATGTTTATACACATCTATTCCTATAAGACAAGCTACACAAAGAATTATAAAATTACTGAAAGTTTCAGTAAATATTAAGTTTAGATTGTTCATTTTATCTGTTAATACAGGGCCTATGATGAAGTATTTAATATGATCACATTAAGGATCCTTTTTTTTTTTTTTTAAGTGCCCTACATGATTTGGGGGGAAAAAAATATGAAAGCTGCTTATTAAGTGTCCTGCCCTTTCACGTCATTTTCCTCTCTTTTGCTTAATGAATAGATTTGTAACCTTCACTGCACACTTTGGAGAATACCATGAAAATTATCAGCTTCACACATCACTCAAAGTAACATTTAACTTCTTCCAACTGTTCACATTATTGCAGTAGAGGCAATATATCCTCAGTTTACAAGGAAGAGACCAGAAGCACAGAACACAGCAGAGTTCACATTTGTAAGAGCACTAATTTCATTAAGGCTGAAAATAAAAACTGAAAAATCTACATGTTACATCATTTGTCTATGTTTTGCAAAGTGTGTAACATGCAGGTCAGGTAATGTCTGCAGCTGTCACTTGTGAAAGTGAGAAAACAAACTTTGCACTACTGTTACATAATTAAGTTACTTATCTGTTCTTCCATGGGTATTCAGAGCTAAAGCCTTCCCCCAAAGATGGGAAACCACCACTGAAACTGTAACAAGACTCTTCTTTCTTATTCCAACCATCTGCCACATTAAGACAGTTTTATTACACAGTCTTAGTCTATCTCAGTGTAAGTCCAGAGGTAATAAATAAGGTAGAGATTTTGTGGCAGCATCACATGGTAAGATAATTAAAATGGCAGTAATTAAAACTGCACTGGCACATTATTTTAATATCATCTACAAAACTGAAACTCGGCTTCAGCATTTCTTACTTTTTCCCCAAATCCCAACTTTGCAACCTTAATGCTGTTCCTCTAATACAGCTTGTGTGTGTGCATGCATTTGCTTAAAAAAAAAAAGAAAAAAAACCACAGAAGCAAACTGAGCAGAATTACTGCCAAACTTGAGCTCTTCGGCAGTCAGCAAGAATGTGACTTTCAGATACACTGTGCAGACTTCTGATACTAACTTAGTACTGCCATAAGTCTAGAACCTTTTAGTCAATCTCTGCATTGGGGGAATGATAGTATGTTCCTACTGATTTTTCGTAAGTAAGTGAAATTCTTGTGGTGTCAGCATGTAGTTCTTGAATGTCAAGTTCTCTGGTATGTTCTAGCAAAGCAGAATGTGAAAAAGTTTATTTTTCACTTCATCACTGTATCCAGCTCTCTTGCCTCTTAACTCCAGATTCCTTTTCCCTCCCTGCTCTTCTTTTCTCACACGCCAGCTTGAGCTCCTTTCCCAGTACTACATTTTGTCCCCACTTGGGTTCCTTTCTCCACCAATTCCAGTTTATCCTTTTCCCTTCTGTTTATCATTTAAGTCTTTCTACTCTGTCCATACCATTGCTCTCCATTCATCCTTGCCTTTTCTTGTTCTGACTTACACCCATCCTCTCTGATCTCTGCCAGAGCCAGTTACCTGCTTGCTCAGTCAAAACCAGACTTCCCACAACATGTAAGGTTCAGAAGCTCAGCCGCTGTCCTTCCCTCCACCCATCACTGAAGACAGCTGAATCTAGTGGCTTTCCCCTTCCAACTGAAGGCTAAGAATAATAAAACAGCTTCAGGGCACACCAGAAATTGCTATTTCTTAGGTTCAATGATTTCACCGAAAGCAGTGAAGAGCAGCCATAAGGTGTATCTACTCTTAGTTCTGTAATTCTGCTCTGATACAGAACATTTGAGAATGTTCTCTGGGAACAGCACATCTTACATCCCATCCCCTTCAGAGCTACAAGCAGCCTAAACATTTTCATGGAAGACCATTTCCATGCATTTACAAAATTTGAAGCTATATGTATCAACTGAGGAAACTAATTTTTCAAAAATCTGTGGTTTGACCAAAACCGGGCAGACTGTTTGAGGAAGGGCAAAAGAAGTTTCTGTCACAGTGACCTGAACTTGTAAGAAGGAGTAAATAAAAGCTTAAAATGACAAGACAAAAAATACTTGTTGTTTAGGTTTGGGGTTTTGTTTGTTTGTTTTGCTAGGTTTATTCTTGCAATTGGCTGAACCCCAGACTGAGTTGTCAAGGGAGATTGCTTGTATGTCTGAAGTTTGCACTTCATAGGGTTCTAGATGTAAGAACAAGAATCTTGCAAGAGCTGCACATCCTGCCTTCAGCGTCACAGATACTCTAAAAGTTAGGGTTTGGGTTGTTAATGCTCCAAGTTTGTAATTTCAGAATAAGGGTTTCATTCAGACCAGTATTTCAGCAAAAGTTTTACTTATGTGACAAGCAGTAAGGACAGACTACAGAGAATCCATGCTCCTGTTAGAGTAGATAAAATATTACAATGGAGATATCCCCTCACTGCTAAAATTTGGCCATTCAAAAACCATGGTTTCCTCCTAAATTCAGCAAAACAGATTTGTGTGACACTGTCACTGGTGATGTTACACAAATCCACTTTAAGTTTAGCTGTGCATACCTTAAAGTGAGTGTTGTGCACTGTGAGCACTGTGCAGCAGTCCAAGAAGGACCTCCCTCCTGCGGGGTGAGTAAAGGGTTTTTTTCCAGCCACAAGCACACTGCAGCCAGTAAGGTTTTAAATGTATATCAAATGTAATCACATTTGGTCTCAAGGAGGAGATTTTTAGTGAAAGAACTGGAAGCCTTTTTTGGGAATAGTATATTATGGTCAATACTACCAAGCAGAACTCCCACATTCCAAAACTTGAGAGAAAATAACAAACTTGCTTACAAAACTAACATTTATCACTAACTGCAGACATTAATCTTCTGTTTTGAAGACTGTATTCTTCTTAAGGTTAATTCTTACAAAACTAGAAACATTGAATATATGCCTATTTACTGTTTACCACAACTTGTGTAGGGGCTTTTTTGTTTTAAGTACTTGGAACATTTCTTTGAACATCAGTGTTTAAGTTTCCATAGATCAAACAACAGGAACCTTTCCTTTTAAAAACTATCTACATGATTTGGGGTCATGACACTTCCAGACTGTTGGAATTCTCCCTTTCTCTCTAAAGGTCTATGGTAATTCTTTTGTTTCTACCATCCAAAACAGTAAACAACAGCAATAACTCTACAAACATGAGTAGGGAATACCTAATTAAAAGTCAACAAAATACTAGATAAACTATTAAAACAGGGCAACATTCGGCTTTTAAAGCTGTTTAGACAGCTATGTCTCTCCAAAGACTAAATATGATGTGCTTCTCATAGTATTTTACAACTAACTTACACTATCTTTATAAGCCTAAACATCCAAAATACTTATATTATCCACCCACCATTATTACAGTAATGGGTCATAATATGGGCCCAATTGTTATAAATAATTAGCCTAACACATTCCACAAAACTGAAATACAGCAGAACTGTATCACTTACTCGCTGGGCAACTTCAGCTGCAGCAGCTGCCATGGCTGCAGCTTTGGCCTTCTCTGCTTCATCGTACGTAGGAAGAGAGGTAGCTACACTGTATGGAGGTGGTACAGGATAAAACTCATTGTGTGTGTCTGTTCAAAATAAAAAAGTTATTTATTTTCAAACCAGAAAGATGTCAAGAATATTAACTTCCACATGCACATAATTATCTACCTTTAAAGTATATTTTTTTACAGAGACTGAAACTGAAGATATTTGCATTTTAAAGTTTGTAAAAATATTTTTAAAAGAAAAACTTTTAACAGCTTGATGGTGCCTGTCCATGGGCAGCGTGGACAATCCCCTGTCCTTGTGCCTGGTGGGGATACCCCTATCTCCGAGTGAATATCCCCTACGGGGAAGAGACCTAGCCTGTGTGACACCTGGGACGTGTGGGCAAAGACATTAAAAGATGCACCAGAGGAGCCCCAGGAATTGGATCTGCTGGGGTCCTCCGAAGCTCCCTATTGCATCCATTTCTTTTATAAGGGAATTGGAAAACAGAATGTGACAAATCCTGTACAAAAGGCTTATAACTCAGAAGAGTGGTGCAATCATACCACTAAAACATTTTCAGCATCCACCAATAAACCCAAGGTGCTCCAATGGGGCTTGTTCTTAATTTGTGGAGATAGGGCATGGGCAGGGCTTCCATCCCACCTTCAAGGAGGACTGTGCATGCTTGGCCAGCTTTCCCTACTAGCTCCAAACAAAACTCAAATTCTTAATTGGTGACATCAAAGTGAATTGGGCCTCCAAAAGAGAGACCTAAGACAATTAGATCCAAACTGCAATGATGCAACTGAGGACTGGTCCAGGGTAAAGAAAGTGGCAGTCACCCTTTTTCTGCCATGGGTGGCCACTGCGAAAGCATTAGAGGAGATTTCCCACCTGGAATGCTGGTTAGGCAAGCAGGCCAACCTGACATCCAATGCATTAAGTCAGCTCCTTGAAGACAAAGAGACCACCAGGCACACGACCCTCCAAAATCAGGCCACAATCGATTCTTTGCTACTGGCCCATGGACGTGGCTGCAAAGATTTTGAAGGGCTTTGCTGCTTCAACCTGTCATCGCATAGTAAGGGCATCCATGCGACAACTCAAGAAATGCAGGACCATATTAAAACACTGCAGGTGGAAAAGGAACCAGAGTGGTTCGAAGAGCTCTTTGGACCTTGGGGGCTGAAAGGGTGGCTGAATTCTTTGCTCTGACTTGCTCTGTGGGTTCTTTTGATAATTTTTATTTTTGTATGTTTGTTTGGTTGCTTCAAGAGGCTACTTTACAAATAATTGGAATAGGCCCTGTCTTTAAATAAAGAAGGGGGAGATGTTGCAGTGTGTGAGACCGCACTGGTCAGGACCAGTGGACCAGTTGGCCCAGGAACAAAACAGGTCTGCTGGTGGGACAGCCCCTAAGTCCTGAACCGCCCCCAAGGTTGTGGTGAGCACAAGGAGCTTTCCCACAATGCATTGTTTCATTGTGTTGATATATGCTGTTTCTGGATTCTGGATTGGCCCCTTGGCCCCCACCCCTTTATACCTTGTTTGGCCCCCATCTAGAAAGTTCCTCTCTCCTGGTTCTCCCATTGGTTTCTGTTCTCCTGCCCACCCCTCCTACTTTCCCCCTGGTTGTTGTACCTTTGTTCCACCATCACTCTGCCTTCTGGCCCTCAAACCATCGGTTCTGATGTTTCCCCACCCCCGCCAGCCCCATATATAAACCTGCACCCTCATCCTCCATTTTGTCTTTTGCTCCTGGACCCTCCCCATGTGGAATAAACCCTCGTTGCTGGAACCCCATACAAAAGACCCTTCTCGCCTCTTTTCCACTGATCGCCGCCTTTGGACGTGTGACTGAGTGGTTGTACCACCTAGGGGGTGTGTGCCTGTGCCTCCATTTGGCCTCAGCGCCAAAGCAGCTCCCTCTATCTGGGGATGCTTTTGGGAAGGTCGCGGCACTTCAGCACCTCTGCATGCTGCAGCGGCTACCCAAGGCAGAAACCTTAACACAGATGCTGGCAAGGAGTCAACAAACTTATGAACAAAAAAAATCATATTTGTTTAGTTATATCCCTAGTCATTCCAACCAAATGCTTTTTATCCAATCATACAAAAGACATACACACAAAAATATTAAAAAAAAAAAAAGCTTTTAAATATCATTATCAATCTGTTACTTCAGTCTGGTAACAGCCATGCTGCATTCTTATTAGTGTGGCCTGGTTGCCAACTCCAGGTGTTCTCTGAAAATCAGTTTTTCCAAGATTTCAATCTCAACACATTCTTTTAAAAATATTCCTTCCACCAAAATGGAGCACAGACTTCATTCTTCTGTGTTGTAACAGTAAAACATCACTATATAGAATATATTTATTAACAGCATTTAATTAAAAGTACTTAAAATATGCCTTGAGCTTCCTCCTACAGCAAGCAGTAGTTCATTACAAGGCTGCTTACATGGTAAAGATTTGTCAGCACAGATCACATGGTCAACAGATTTGTCAGCACACCAACACAAGTATGTTATATATAGGGATAATTCCACACAGCTATGTATTATACTTGCAAACACTGTCTCGAAGAACAGGGAGAGGAAACTGTTCTTTTAACCAACATTAAAAAAATTAGGTTGGTAGTTACTCCTAAAGTATTTATTTGGCACATGGGAGACCGAAATCCATGCAACTTTACTTAAACAGGAACTTCGATGTTGCCTGCTGTTAAGTCTCCCGTATCCGCAAGAAAAGTCACAATCTCCTAAGAAAGGGAGCACTGAATAAATGGATAAGAGACCCATTACTCATTTTTCATGAGAAGTTTTATCAAGAGCCTTTAAAGTAGAATTAACCTTTCCATGGCAGTATTGTCACCAAACCATGTCACACACTAAAGAAGTCTGAGGGGGTTTTTATAAAGAGGCAATGAAAATTGCTAATGAGGTCTAATAATGGAGCACTACTCAAAGATGTAGATTAAATGTGGAAATGAACTACAAGCAGACTTAAATAAAACCTATTAAACTAATTAATGACTATCCATTTAGTCTAGCAATTTGGAACAATCAGCGTAATTTACAAGCGTGCTTCTTCTGAACAAACCAAAGGGCTGCACATCAAAGGACAGCTTTTTACTGCAATTGTGTGCATGGAAAAAAAAAAATACACGGCAGCAGCAGACCACTTTGAACCAAGGGCTGATTCATACACACTCGTCCCTGACAACCTGCTGTGCAAGAAAAATACCTGAGGTTGCAGCTGCTTCCACAGCTATGCTACAGTAAGGTGGAGGGGAAGTATCTGCCTCAGGTAAGGCTGCTGTCTGCGGAGGCTGCGGAGTCTCTGCAGACGTCGAAGGCTGCTCAGCTGCTGAAGGCTCTGGGGAGTCATCCTCATTGTGAAGCTTAGGAGAGAAACACACACATTTCAGAGGCATTCAGGGAATACTTCCCATGACAACCTAATACTTGCAGAGACATGCTCAAAGAGAGACAAGATTACTGCCATCAACAAAAGAAATTATTTACAAAACAGCACGTGACCACTTCAAGTAGTCCAGCTAAATTCTTTTAAGTAATCAGCTAAAGATTAACTTAACTGCCTTGCCTTTTTTTTTTCCCTGGGAATGGTTTTCTTCTCAGTGATGTTCAGGGAGTCTTCCATGTTTACGGAAATCTGGAGTTTTCCATGTCTACTATATGGCAAAATACTACTATATTCATATTTTAATACCATTATATTTTTGTTCTTATATACAGTCATAAAATGTATTAATCTATTTTAAAACCCATCAGGTGAGAAATATTATTGTTTATTGTATTTATCTAGAAGAGAAAGAATTAACACACATTTCTACTTCTGTAACTGGGACTTTCATTCTCCTGCATCTTGTCAAAGAGCTTCTCCATGCAAATTCTAAGACTTCTCAAAATATTCTGCTTTTCTTTACACTCTGGAAACAAACCTTTCCCAACAAAACTTCATGTTGCTGGTTGTTTGGCTTTTTTTCTTCATTAAGATATAGTTTTGAAAAAGACATGTCCAGTAAAGCATATACAGAAATAAGAATTTAGATAAGAAAGAATGTTGATTAAAACTGTCAGATCCAGCAGCTAATATCTTTTCTTAGAGAAGATATTTTTGACTCTTTTAGCTAACTTGATAGTGCTAGAATGTATAAAGCTTTTAAAAAGAAAGAGTACTGGAATTTAAAAATGCTAGTTCCAGTAGTGTGAACTACAAGATTATATGCTTAGAAGGCAACAACTGAAGCACCACATGCAAAACCCAGACCAAAAAATAAGATTAAGTTACATATCTAAAAGAAGAATTCTATAATTTCAAATTGGTACTTGTTACAAACACCCTACAGAAAAAATATTACTTCAGTAAGAAATATTAAGAATAGAACTACAATTATTTCCTATTAGGCAAAGTACAATCAGGTTACTGGAAAAAGTACATTCTGAGAAGAAAGAATGCTAAACTTCTTATTAAGCAGTGTAACACTCAAAATTGTTTTCATATGCAGATTATATCAAAGTTCACAGAACGGTTGAGGTTGAAAGGGACCTCTGAGCCCATCTAGTTCAACCTCTCTGCTCAAGGAGAGACACCTACAGCTGGATGTATGAGACCACATCCAAATGCCTTTTGAATACCTTCAAGGATAGAGACTACATAGGCTGTGCAGAAAGGCTGTTTCAGTGCTCAGTCACCTTCACATTACTAAAAATAAGGGGGGAAAAAAAAAAAAAAAGAAAAAAATGTTTGCTGACGCTCAGAGGTCACCTTCTACAGAAATGATAGGCGCTTTTGAGGGTTTCTGGGTCCTGAGCAATCAGGTCATTTAATGCCTAATCAGTAATCCAGAAGTAGCAGTAATATGAGAAGTATTTTTATCCATTTAGAGTAGTTAAAGCCAAAGAAAACAAAAACACTTCAAAATAACCTAATATATGCTGGGATACAGAAAGCAAGTGAGAATACAAACCACTCAACTCTAAAAAGGTTGAACAGACCAGAAAAGCAAGCTGAGAGCTACAAATGTTATGGTTCTAAATTAAGTACAATCATTCACAAGAAAAATCAAATATTGCAATGGACATAGCCAAAATAAGCCCATTTTTCAATAAAACTGTCATTTGATTAGCTAAGATACAAAAAATACACTACTGGCATAGTTCTTACACTAATAGCTCTTACACTGACCCTCATTTTGGATGTGTATGTAGTTCTGACTGCCCCACCACAACAACCTGGTCTTTGGGTAGGGGAAAAATTAAATCCAACTTAAATGGATCTTTGTTACTTTCATTATTCCTCTCCTGTCCTCCTCCTCTTCAATCACTGCAACTTTTTTTCCCTACCATGCCACAGTAAGTGCTATCACTATTCTGAAGATACAGAGATTACTCCTAAAAGAAACCAAACAAAAAACTTTGCCATTCCCCAGAAATTTAATTTTACATCTCCTACATGCTTTCTTGAAAGCTGTTTTACTGCAAATTATCTGCAATATACTAATTGTGGAGTAATTAGTAGATGATGGAGTTAACATGAAAATCAGACAGGAGCATGTACATGAGACTTCTTGCCTTCAAAGACAAAGCTAACAGGTCATTCAATGGTTAAAGCAACTGCAATTAAGAAATGGGAAAATTCCATCCGAAGGGCTCCATACAATAGAGAGACCTGTTATACCCTTTAGTTCACTCAAAGTGTCTTTATTTTGTAAGACTTATACTCAGGAACCAAATATTTCTGTTTATCCTCACTTCTATTATAAAGGCCTCTCAGAAATTCTGAAAAGCACCAAGGTTATCCCAATGCTGCAGCAACTTAAAGAAAAATCCTGAACCCTTTAATTAAAAAAAAAAAAAAGAAAGAAAAAAAATCACAAGAATTGGATTAAGTAGCTTGAGTGTTTACAGCTAGAATAATAAACACAAGTTGTTCCACAAACACAAACCAGCTTTTGTTAGTTCTTGTTCAAGTGTCCTGTATTCTACTCTCTCCTCAAGGCAGTAACTTCAGCTCCTTCCAGAGGACAACTTTGCTGGGTTAAAAAACACAAAACAAAACCCCACAGCTGCAGCAGAACTTGCCCCAGTAAAGTGGAAATTTTGCCCACACCAGCAGGGTAGACAGCACTAGTTATATCATTTTTGTCTTGTAGCAACTCTGTCTTGTCTTCACAGAGCACTCTCCTCTCTGGAATCACCAGCCTCCCTGAAACCAGGAGGAATCTGACTACCTCTGAGCCTCCCCCTTCACGTTTAATTTTGGCTTCTACTGGCAGTAAATTTAGAAGTTATTTTTGGAGACAGGGGAAGAAGAGGCCTGACACTCTGCATAGACTTCATTGCCATAGAAACCAAGCTAAAAACACCCAGAAAGGAACAGAAAATGTCTGCTTCAAGGCATTACTTATGCTATGTACTTGAATGTCACCTGAAGCAGCATTTAACATTGAAAGTATATAAACAGTATAGAAGATTTTGTTTTTCTAATACAGAAGAATATTTTGCCTACTTTTTAATTAAAGGACTAAGGAAAACTCACAGTTCATCATCTCAGCCCCTCCCAAGCCCTCAATGAACCATTATTTATTTGGTAGTAAGCAATATAGCTGCTTTTGCCAAGATCATGGTCAAAACAATTATCAAGACCTATTAAACCACAGACAACTGTAAATTGGTACCTTCCCCTATTCCCTCCCTCACATTTTAAAAGCTGGTGACACTGAAATCTTTTCCTTCATGTTTTAGTCTGTACTTGGGGTATCTGACTGACTGTATGGAGCTTTACTGAAAAAAAGAAATGAGTACTTTGCTATTAGACACATTGCTCTTAAATTGTCAATGCCAGTATTTCAATCCCTGCTTTTGCAACCCTCAAACTACAGTACATTGCATGCTTGTATTCTCAAAATGTATCTGTGTTAGAACATGTAAAATTCAAAGTTCAATTGAGGAGCAATGGCTGTTCTACTGACAACAACTCAATCTCGTGGTAACAACTAAAGGGTGAACAGCACAGGAAAACATAATTGTTTCCTTCATATGATTTTTGCCCAACACTATCTTCAGTTTCTTTCCCAGAAAAGATCTACAGAACAGTGATTCACTATTTCATTTCCGAAGAAGTTAAAATCAATGCCAGACCTTTCAGCACCAAAATATTGTATAAAATACAGCTACCTTTATTTTCTACTTTTACATTAATTATTTCTTTAAAAAAAGAAATTATTCTTTCAAAATGTACACAATTATTCCTTCTACAATTGATTTCCTTAAGTCTGTTATTTTGTGTAATTATTTCCAAAGTAATCAGATGCAACATATGAAATCAGCTGACAGCTTACAAAGAAACATGACCCATGAGAAAGTTCTTAGAACAGAAGCTTTTACTGAGGGAACTGATGCAGATACTTTAAATGTTTAGGCTTATCAAAATAAAAACTAAAAGATCTCATTCTCTACAGAACACTTTTCATCTATCTGCAGGTAGTAACTATCTGACCTACAGATGTTTGCTTTCCTGGCTAAACAGTTTGCTTCATTTCTGATGAACTGACTGGTTGTACAAGAGTGGCAAAACAGGCAAGTTATTCAATTATGCCACTTAAAAAAAAATCAGGAGAAAAGGATATAATAACATGTCTTATATCACCTGTACCACACGTACACAAGATTAGAATGATGCTCTCTGATAAAGTGCACTGAAGTAGAACATGCTAATTCTAGTCAGTGTAAAAACACCACTCATTTTCTGTTACCTGATTTTACATTTCAAAAGCTGCTCTTTACTCCTTTCACAAAATATGATTTATTGAAACCAGTACATTATAAAATTACTACAACACAACTTCAATAGCATATTGCAGATATTTTAAAAATCCTTTTTTTATAAACATATGCTTTTTTCGCTCTGCGTACATAATTTCTTTAGTGTAGCACAAAATTATGCAGGGGATACTGCCACATAAGTTAAAAACAAAACCCCAAACAACTAGCCAGCTTTCTTTTCCTGTTTCTTCTAATACCTTTATTACAAGCTCATCTTGTCAAAATGTGACTTTTAGGTAAATTTTGGTAGTGATGGTTCTGTCTGGGGCACCACAGAGCTACACAAAATTCTCATTAGCAATCATAAATTACAAAGCACTTTTAACATATCCTTCTTTCTACCTTTCAAATGAAATTATGTTTTTGAAGAAGCTTTGACTCCTCCAGTTTTGACCTCATAATGACAGGTCATGGGTATGTGAACCCTCATGGGTTCTTCCAAACTGTATTAAAACTAATAACATTACAATACACAGAAATTCCACAATGCTGGACCTAATACTTTGTTTTAAGTAAAACTGTAGAGGCAATCAAGTAGATCATCCAAGTTCAACCTCTGTATGCAAAACAGTCCATTGATACACTTCCTTCACAAAAAGCAACTCTTGGCATCTGAGATTTATCTTCTTCATTTGGTAGAAGTTACTTTGGCTTTCTATTATCAATTTTTCAGATTATGACAAGAGGTCAACAAAAAATATCCGTTTATTGTAGCTTCTAGCATTGAAGGGAAAGGCATGACAGACTCAAGATTGCCAGTGCAGTGCATAAAAAGAACTCTGACAATTCTGCATTAGATTCATGACATCTTCCATACTGGTACACACGTATTTATTCCACAGAATATTCCACAGAAATCATAACATTGTAAATATGATAGGTGGGTAAATACAGTAAATATAACAATGGTTTAGGAAAAAAGCTATCATCTTCATTAAGGTTACAGGGAGCTTCTCACATCTGTGTTTCACCTGATGCTCTCATTTTGCTGAAAAATTCAGATCCCTTTACACTTGCCTACTGGTAGTGATTTGTAAGTCTGCACTAAACTGCTCACCACAAATGAGGCATGAAAGCAGACATCTCTTGCTACATAAAAATAACTTCACTTGAACAAATAGAGGCTGCAAATTTAATGCTTGTTTTGTAACCACATACTGCATTTTTCAGCTTTGCTAGTCTAAAAATAAGATTTATTTATCTGTTAATGGCAAAATCTTAATCTTGGGATTTTCAAGAAAAAAAAATCTTGAAAGAAAATTTGATTCTGAATTGGTTAGAAAAATACTTCATGTTGTTTCTTGTTTCTGAATGCCACCTAATAGTATCAACAGCTCATATTATCATTTTTTTATTTTTAGAAAAACACATAAAACATATATCGTTAAACCATAATCACCACTCATAGAATCACAGACTGGTCTGGGTTGGAAGGGAGCTTAAAGATAACGGAATTGCAACCCCCTTGCCATGGACAGGGACACCTTCCAATAGACCAGACTCCTCAGAGCTCCATCCAGCCTGGCCTTGAACACTTCCATGGATGGGGTGCCCACAGCTTTGCTGGCCAACCTCTTCCAGCGTCTCTCCACCCTCACAGTAAACAATTTCTTCCAAACACCTAACATAAACCTTCCCTCCCCTCCAGTCTGAAGCCATTCTCCCTTGTCCTGTCACTGCATGCACTTGTAAGAAGACTCTCTCTGGCCTTCTTTTAGCCCCCTTTAGGCACTGGAAATCTGCCATAAGGTACCCCCAGAGCCTTCTCTTCTCCAGGCTGAACAACCCAAACTCTCCCAGCCTTTCCTCATAGGAGAGGTGCTCCATCTCTCTAAACATCTTGGTGGCCTCCTCTGGACTCGCTCCAACAGCTCCCTGTCCTTCCTGTGCTGGGACCCCAGAGCTGGATGCAGCACTGCAGGTGGGGTCTCACCAGAGCAGAGGGACAGAATCCCCTCCCTGGCCCTGCTGCCCACACTGCTTTGGATGCAGCCCAGGACATGTTTGGCTCTCTGGGCTGCAAGTGCCCATGGCTGGGTCATGTCCAGCCTCTCATCCACCAGCACCCCCAAGTCCTTCTCAGCAGGGCTGCTCTCCATCTGTTCACCCCCAGTCTGTGTTTGTGCTTGGGATTACCCCAGCCCAGGCACAGGACCTTATACACTTGGCCTTGTTGAAATTCATGATGTTTGCACACCCACCCATCTCTCAAGCTTGTCAAGGTCCTTCTGGATGGCATTCCTTCCCTCTAGCACGTCAACCACACCACACAGCTTGGTGTCATCAGCAAACTTGCTGCAGGCAAGTGCTAAGATCAATTGGCTCTGATTTAGGTCACTGGTAGCCACTGAAAAATCAAAACTAAAACCAATAATCTGTAGTTACACTTCAAGAATAACTTTAAGAGCAGAAGAGATAAATAAATTCTTCTGCAAAATAAATGTTTATATTTTCTTGTTTATTTAGAAAAAAATATATCCACAACAGCTATTTGAAAGAAGTATTTCACAAATTTCTAGAATAGAAGAATTCTTGAGAAAATAAACAAACCACATTGTACTTTAACTTATTAGCTTTCTCCTCAGTATCTGTTTTTTAACCTCCACAAATAAGGTAGTTTACAACATGCCTTTTTCTTCAAATGCATGTTTTAACACCAATCTACCATGAACCCATGCAGACCAGCTATCAGGAAGGCAACTATTTGCAGTTCACTACCAAATGCATGCTCTGCTGAAATATAGTCCTGGCCACAGCCACAGCACTCCAGAGAAACCACATCCTCTAAAGACTAGTGAGCCCTCAGATTAATAAACACTGAAGTACTACGAAATTTTCAGCTACTTTTCACTTTTATGTATTCAAAACTAAGTGATCAAATCTGATTAGAATTCCTGCACAGAACAGATGCATATCATTTTCTTTTCCTCACCATCCCATCACTTGGCAAGCATCAACCATCCAACACCCAGATCTAACAATATCCTTTCATGAAAGTGAAGTGGGTTGGTTTGTTGTTGTTGGTTTTTTTTTCATGAGGCATCTCTGCAGAATGTTTACAACAGCAGTTAATATGTCAGAAGGTCAAACGTGTAAAATCTGAACTAGAAGCAGGAAAGCTGAACAGAAGTCCATTGCTGCCATTCCACAGCTGTGTAGAAATACCAAGTGTGTCTGTCAAACAGGGATTAGGTACCATGGAAACCCAGAACCTCTGGAGGCAAACTTCAACTGAAAAGAATCCAGAGATTTATACTGAATGCTGTTGAAAAATAAGTTGCCAGAGAATGGCTTTTCTACCACAGTGAATTTCCTTGTGCAAAAATAATCTGTAGCAAGTGAAAGTGTTTCACACACATGTAAGTGATACTTAAATTATCTTAGTTATCTTTTAACTAGGGATCTTTAGGCTATTGAATTTTTCAAGGTTTTTTAAAAGAATCTTGTAAGTCCAATTAAAAAAAAAAAAAACATAAACCAAGTAAAACAATGGTGATCAGGACTTCATGAAGGAAAAGAAAATAAAAACTTTATAATGTGTGTGTAGATATATCTATATAGATATGTCTCTCTTTCCATGTCAGTGACTACCTCACATATAACATTTTACTTGCTCTTTCATTTTACATGGATTATAACCCAGATTTAACCAATTAATTACACATTTAGTACCGCAACATACACATCTGCATTCATTCCCTATGGCTTCTATTGAGATGTATTCCTTCCAATCCCTCCCATTAACAGTAAAAGTAGAGCTATTAGTGGATATGAGAACGTACCTGGTGTGAATATGTGAACTCCCCCAGAAAAGTACATGTTCTAAGACTAATGATATTAGAATTATGATCTTATTCTTTAAAGCATATCAATTTCTCTCCACCTTTTTTGAAGGTTTCTTGTCTATTTAAGAATTATGCCACAATAATTTTGAATACTGGAATTTTGGTATGATCCAGATACATGCTTCATATTTATTGTAAAGCTACGAATTGGGCATTGTTTCCTAGTGTTCTTCCTATTGCATAATTATAGGAATAGATAAATTTACCAACAAAAAACTGATATCTCTAAATATTAACAACAATGGCTGGGACCAACATTTTCGAATCTTCACACATGAGTATAAAAAAATTCTAGGAAAAAAAAAGTTGTTAAAAGATTACTCTAAAACTTGTACACATGAGGTATTGCAGTTATGATCTACTCCAGAATGCAGACGTTACTAAAAACATTACCACGTATCATGTAGCCTTCTGTTTGTCAAATAGTAACTTGAGAACAGCTTGAGGAACTGGTTTAAATTCGGTAAACAAAGTATAAAATGAGGTTTTCCTCCTTGAACACTTTCTGGATAGAAGAAACTTAGTAGCAAAACAGAAGCATGTTACCAAGACCAGAGGTCAGTCTAAGGGCATGTTCTGTCTCCAACACAATCACCAGCACACGAGCCTTAATCACTTATTTGACATCCATTTTCCTCAGACTCCCCAGTATTCACAGCAGTTCCATTACAGCTGGTAAAGTGTACATCTCTGCCTATTCCGCTTGCGTCTGTTACAGATTGGATGCATGTGAGTTTGTTTTCTTGAATCTGCTAGTATAATCTGCCTGTATAATCTTGTGTATTAACAAACTGCACATGTTTGCTTCTCCTTGTGTAGTTTCTTTTCTAAATCAAATCTCAATGAGCACTCTACAATTTTCATATTGCACAATTTGGTGAATAACAGCTCCACAACCGCTTTACCTCACTGCCTTGGTGGGTAAGCGTTGGTCACTTCCAACTCCCACCACTTATTTCAGACCACTTTTAAGAAGCCTGCTTCCCCTTCCTTTCTGTAGCTCCCCTCGTGAGCAACCAAAACTGCGTACAGTACCCAACACACAGACAGATCCTGTGTTTCATACAATGACACTTCCTCTTCATTCTCACTATATTCCCTAATGATGGACAGTGTTGCATCGGGATTTGTTGGCAGCTGCCACTAACCAACAGCTTCAGCAAACCATCAGTCACAGGTCACGTCTTTAGGTAGCAGCAGCTTTATAGAATCAGTACAGAAAGTAGATCCTGGTCACTCTTAAGTCACACAGAACAGACACAACAAGTAAACAGTAAAAGTAGAGGGAACAGGAAAGCCTGTAAAATTAGGAAATGTCATCAAGAGCAGACTCACTATTCAACAATTAGTTTCAGCTTCCATTTTAGCCTACATGCATTTGGGCTGCAAAATTCAACATAGATTGAAAAAGCTGAGTATTAAAAGAAAAATTTTATTAAATTAAATAAAATTTAATTAAATAAAAGCTCTAAATTTGTTATACATATTTCACTTAAAGTACAATGGGAAAACTCAAGCACAAAAGCTTCTTAAAGACAGGGCAGAAGGATGCTGTAGCGATAAATTTATTTTACAAGGGAGTAACAAAGATGAAGGGGAGTTTCTTCCTGGAGATGTATTATGGAAACTGAACTGCTAAAGCAGCATACAGTTTCACCTCAAGGCCATGATTTGTAAGAAGGAGGAAAAAAAGGACTCAAGTTTGTGTCTCCTGTCCCCTGAGTAAGTGTCATTGAAAATCCTTCAGAAAAACTATAAAAAAACTTTAAAAGACTCAAGTTTATCGACAACCCAGGAATTTTATTGCATGTGTACTTAAATAAAGCCAGCCAAGCAGAACAGTTTCCTACTCAACAATATGACTCAGTAGCCCAAAATTAAATCATTAATTAAATAAAATATAAATCAGAGGATACTATTAATCAATAAGAGCAAACTCTAGTCTTCTTAGCAGGTCAATCATGCTTGACTTTTTCAGTATAACTCATTTTCTTAGTAACTGGAAATGGAGTAGTTGAGCTCCTCAACTAACAGAGATAATACAAATTTCAACAGCTTAAAAAAAACTCACACATACACAACACCAGCTGAACCCACTTACTGTGAATTGCAAGAACAGGCTCTACTGAAAAGATTTTCATTTTGATTTGCAACTCACATAACACTAATAAACACTCAAGGTCTTTCCTTTAAAAACAGCACATTTATGTCACAACAGGTAGTTGAGAATTTTTTCAACCCTACTGTTAAAGAGTGCTGACTGAGCACTTTAAAGCAATCCTACAAAATATATGGCACAAAGGACAATTCTCTGGACCTCTCAATTGCCGGAGAGGTGACTCACATATCTGAAAGCAGGCACTTTCCAGGAGGTTGGTTGATTATAAGGCAGCTAAACAAAACAAAAAAGCAGCAGTCCAGGAAGTTCACCTCTTTGGAAGACAGCAGAACACAACCAAATCAGTGCTATCACTAAATCACAGAAAGTATTTTCAGGAGGAAATTGAAAAAAAAAAAAAAAATAGTAGACATTGAGGCATGTGAGAAAGGAACGCAAGCCACATCGTTCAACATCAGCTGTGGCCCAGCACTGCAGGGCTTTAGTGGCCAGCTCATTTATTTGAATTATGCACCCATCCTAGAATTCGGAACAGATTTTAAAGAGCAAACAGTTTGTGCAAGTTTTTTTCCTAACCATTTATTCCATGTATTTGATGCAAGTCAATTTTATGACCACAACTCTGGAGATTCAATTAAGAGCCTTAATGCTTCAGTACATTCCTTGAAAGATACTTTAAGGACTGTTTCTGTTAAATTCAAAAAAAACCCCAACTGATTCTTAAGTACCATGATCAAAATGGACAATTGGCCTCAGTATCAGCCAAGATCCCTATCCCAATTGTTTCATGTTTTACCAAAGGTGCCACTTATTCCTCAAAGATGACAAGTGTTAATTACACTAACCATTACCAAAGCAATGTTTAACCATGTGCTTGTGCCACTTTAAAAGAACCCTAAATTTCTTCCCTGCAGTAAGGAAACAACTGCTACTGTAAGTATCTTCTTTTCAATAACCTCTCCTTAGGGCTGCTCTACATAACCTTTTCAGATAAATCAGGGAAAAGCAAAAAGCATGTTCAATAGATCAAGCTACATATACATCTTTACAGAGGACATGATTCTGACCTCCCCTACAAGAACAATCAGTGAACATTTGTAGGATTACTTTCAATAGGTAGAATATTGTTCAAAGCTAAAATAGACAACCTATGTTTGTGCATATGTTAAATTACCCTGCAATAGTAGGGAGACCAACTTTTTCTTCACTTTTTTACAGGAAACCCACTTTTTACAAGTAAGAAGGTGACAAATCACTGCCCAGCACCTAGTAACTAAAGAAAAAGAAAGATGGGTTTACAAACAAAAATAAAGCAATATACAGCTTATTGACCAGATTTTAATGTGTCGACACCACTCAGAGATTGGAGGATTTTTTTCTAAATTGTTCTGTGCATTCCAAACACAGCTGGAGGCACAGCCATGGATGAGGTTGTGGGGGGATGACTCAATATCTAATGTTTTGGCTACGGAGTGGTTGAAGAGTAAGTCAGACTATCTCAGGTTTAAGCTAATCTTCGCCTACAATAATGGAAACAATACTTAAGTGGAATAAACAGGTAAATGTTAAAAAGGAAACATATTTTTTACTTTCACTGTAAATCAGACATGCTCTGAGTGCCTGACAAGACTTAAGCACAAACCAGAAAAAGTTAGTCATTCTCATTAAAAAACACAGCTGGTGAAGGGGGTGCCCAATTTACTAAAATCAGCTACTTGTGACAGTACTTGCCCAGGAAGTGGGAGACCTAAGCCTGAGGCAGCTCAAACCCACAGTTTTGGCTCTGCAGTAGTTCAGTTTCAGTAGGAAAAGTTGGCAGTGCCTCTCCAACCTAACAAGTTGCCAATTTTTTTTTTCATTCTTTTTTTACTCAATCTCTTAGAATTATTTTTCTTCTTCATTTGAAAATGGTTTCCCTGATTTGAGTGTACTGGTATATGTCTATTTGTTCATTTCCCTTTCCAAAACAGCTAGAAATCTAGAGGGAGGTTTGAGGCTATGAAACTTTAGAAAATACTGAAACCTATTACTGTAAACTGAACACTGAGGTCTCACAAAGTTAGGTGTGATGACATTACTCGTTGCCAAATCTTCCTTGTTTTGTCAACACTGTCGCTGGGAAGAGAGTTTCAAAATACACCTATAATTAGACATTTGTCAAAAGTAACTCATTTTCTCCATCTACTAACATTTTGTATTAATGTACTGCTTGATTTCTGACATTATCCTGATGTGGTCCCTACCACATTTTTCAGATACAAACAAGCTGAGAAAGGGCTTACAGTTTCTCCTTTTTAAAATACCATGGAAAGAACATCTAGTTTGGCCACAACACAGCTGACTCCTACTCAGAACCTTGCTATTTGAAATCATTTTATTCATGTTACTGAACTTTCCTACTAGGATTAGAAGACTTACTAGATGTGACATGCATGCCACAGCCTGAAGCTGCCTTTTTACATTACATGACTTCATGTCACTGCACAGATCAGGTACCCCTTTCTTTGGGCTTTCACGCATCTTTCAAGAACCTAAAAATCCCCCAGTTTCACAAGATAGGCTCAGCCACACCAAGATCTTGCTGCAACTAAAAAGGCCAGTTTTGCTCCCAGCCTTTCCTCCTGTACTACCTTTGCACAGATCCAACCTTAGATTCTGGCCTACCAAGACCTTTGGTGAAAAACCTGAGTGGAGCAACCCAGGTACATTTTGCTGGTTCTACATACTCTTCTTTATTTTGTTGTTCAGTATGGTAAAACTGGTACCTTATAAAACTAAGCCAATTTGTGTGCAAAATTGCTTAGGTCATTCTATGCCCACACCTAAAAGAAATGAAACTGCCCACATGAAAACCCAGAAAGTTACTGTAACCACTGATATTCCTGGTGTACCTGTAAGCCAGGGTTTCCTCCCATGAATCAGCTGCAGAGCAGGGTATTATGTCAGTGGCCCTCTAAGAGATTCAGAAATCAGATAGTAATGGCAATACACAGTTAAATCACCCTGCTTTAAATTTATACAAAAAGTATTGTACCTGTCCAGTACCTCAGCACCTTTACTTAGGAGCAATGGATACAGAGATTTGAAGCTTATTTCCTTGGTTGTATAAAATGAGAAAGTATTTAGAAACTTAACTAAAAAGTGAAAAAAAAAAAAAGCCAACAAAAAAAGTAAAATGCAGTCCTTTAAGTATTAACTGCATCCCTACTGCATCTGCAAATTTCTCAACATTTATAATTTTTTTCTTTGTTTGTGGCAAAATTCTTCATTAAAAAATAGAGAAAAAATGTTTACGAAAAAGTAAAGCTATTCCTTCAAGAAAAAGACTACTGTTTAATAGAGAAATTTGTCACAGGTAAGGGCTACAAAAATAAATTAAAAATTTAAAATGTCTATTACTACATTCCAAAAAACAACTGATGCAAGGACAGATCGCTGTCTGAAAGCATCATTTACCTCATTTCAGGAGACTCTCATTTGCTTTTCTAAGCTATTAAAAGTCTGTACTAGGTGTGTCATGCAAAAAGTCAGTGCAATGAAAAATTTTATCTTCTTGCAATTGAGGCTCATATCACTAAAAATATCACTGCAACTGTCACAAGAAAACAACTGCAACACTTATCAGTTAATGCATCTTTCCTCAGTACTTTTCAGTATTATAGATTTAGCCCTCCAGATGCAGAATTTTATTTTCAAGTTACAACATCACCTCATATCTGTGGAAAGCAACAGAATTTCCCTAAGCTAGCTTGAGCTGCTCAGTAACACCCATTACATAAGATTTTTCCTAAGACAATAAATACTGTAGAAAATACAGTAGATATATAGATATAAGCTAGTGGTCTTACATCAAAGCCATAGCATTACCTATATTTGGGAGTTTATTTGCCAATCATTATTAGACTCAATCCCCTGAAAAGAAAGAAGGTATGCATTTTTCTTTCTTCATATTTCCTGTGTAGATTGACTTTCATGAGAGTTACAAAGACAACTTGACTTTGATCAAGGTTTATAACCAAGTAACACTGGGAGAGTAAAGAGTCAGCAACAATGCAAGTAACAGATACAGAAATTAAAGCCTTATCCGAGTCTGTGTTTTCCTATAGTGTTTACAGTACAAATTTTCATCTCTTAGCCCCATTTCTATAAGCACACACAACTCACACTCATACAAGATTGGCATCCCTTTTAAAAACCACAATTTCTTTACCCCTGTATAGTGCCAGCAGGCTGCCATCAGTCTTGCCTCACACATCACTTAGAAACCCCACCAAACCCAAGTGCTACAGTGGCATGGCAAGTCCAGGAACTGACATCCCTGTGGACAGCTGCCTTTGGCTCCACCCGAATCAGTTTGTTACTTACCCATTTTACCACTTACCTATTTAGCTCTGACCAAACCCTAAGTCAAAGACTCAAGACTACCTGACCCCAAATTGGTTACCCAAAACTTTAATCAACAAAGACTGGTTATTGTAACTTGTGAGCAGTACAGCTGGTAAGTCCTGCAGCCTTCAATACAATTTCTGTGCTTACATCACTCACCTGCACGTGAAGCCTTCCATCATGACTCACTTAGCTGGAAAACCACATTTCTAAGTAAAACAGGCAATCTCAAGCTTTAATGCTGAGTTGCTCTCTCAGCTTTATGTGCTGCAGAAAACAGCTACATTTCCTTTTCTTTGTTTCAGTACAGATTCACAAAGCATCATTCCAATCACTTTTTCTGCAAACAGTCTGGACTAGAAGCAGATGTTTCAGACAAGATAGTAATGCTATTGAGGTCATATGACAAAAAGCTAGAAGGTAGAAACAATCAGGATAATGATTACTGAAGAATTTTTATTATAATTTTCCTAAAGTTGATGCCTTATCCAGCAAAGAGCAGAATAGGGGAAGAAATAGAAAAAATACAGCAATAAGTACATGATACAGCTGAACTGACTTATACCTGCAAGGAATGTCAAATGTAAAATTTAAGACACATTTACCAACAGGAATGCAGTCATGCAAGTGACTAAGGAAAAGAAAAAAGGAAGTAAAGCAAGACAACAAAGGTTGGCTAATTTACTTCTAATGTCATACTCCTGCAGGGAAGCATGACAAATTCTTACCCATCAATTACTTGTCTTTTTGCCCTACGAAGAGAGACAAAACAGGAGGGGCAGAAAGCAATACAAATCACACATGCCCGCGGCAGATAGTTACGTAATGCTGACGTACTGCCTGCTCTTTGCTCACTACACTTACTTTGCTGCAATTCCAAGTACCAGCTTTTAACAGCTGCCCAGTTTGAACAGTTTTAAACTGCTTTGTAAATAAAATGCATGCACACAAAGAAGAACAAGATAGCTCTAAGGCTTCATAATGTATCTCCAACAGAGATAAAAATAAGAAAAACTGACAGTTAGCTTTATGATGAGACATTTTCTGTTTCATAAGAAGTCATAAAATTGGCTTTTTGAGATAAAACTCTAAACTAAATTGCCTGTCAATCTAAAGTCTGATTTAGTTTAACTTACTTGAAGAAACCACAAATAAAAAAGAGAAAGATAGCTCCTTCAACTTCACTGAAGTGCTACTGCTAGGAACAGAAACACAAGTCAGTAATTCTTTTGATAATAAGATACACCTAGAAATCTTTCTATTTAGAAGAGAACTTGCCCTGAATAGAGTCAAACAGATCAGCTAGAAGTAAAGGTAGAATGGATACAAGCCGGGCCAAAAAGTGTTTATTATTAATCATGGGAGAAAGAAAAAAAAGAAAAAAAAAATACAGTGAACACAGCAGAACCGGCCAGATTTCATAAAAGTAAATTCACAACACATTCATAAAATGTGATATTAGCCATATTTAGTCTTTTTTTTTTCTATATTTTGTCTTTAAAAACTAGGACACAACCATAAAATCTGCAATGATCTACTGCTTAGTACCTATCACAGTCATTATGTAAGCAAATACATCACAACACTTAAGATCACATGCTTGAATAATCAGCTGCTAATTAGGTATATCTGCAATTGCCTTGTTCCTTCCTTTCTCTGACCCAAAACAGCAAGTAAACAACACTACAAAAATGTCTATCTCCAGCAGTCAGATATAACAAAGAAACTAAAACATATACCCCTTCCTATGGAACAGTAATCAGTAAGGCTGTATTTTAAACTCTAGAGCACATCAGACTGATTTCCAACAAATGACTACACAGATTAATATACACAGCAAACTGAGGAGGCCAACTTAAGCAGTCAAACATTAAGATAAGCCCTTTTGGAAGGCCACACCAAAGAGTGTTTACCCAAAGCTGGGCATCAGCACCATCACTGGAAGTTCCTAACAAGCATAAGATAAAAATTTACAGAGACAAATTATTTCTTCACGTGGTTTTTTTTGTACTCCTCTGAGTAACTAAATTAAAGTTTCCCTTCTACCTGTCTGGCCTTTAATAACATATGCTTTCAAGGCCTTTTAAAACATGGCCAGGTTACCTCAGGCCTCAGGGAAGATATTGTTTGTAGGCTCTCGAGAAAATGCTCTGCCAGCATTTTCCTTCTCTGTTGCAGGGAAGGAGGAATGACTTTAGGACTTCTACTGATTTCAAGTTATGGAAGCACAGTGCAAGAAAAGAAGTGTGCTAGAAAGCACTGACCCACAAAGCAGTTGGTGACCAACTACCATCCTAAAGGCATACGTCACAGGGTGCGTGGTGTGTTCATCAGCTCTATGACAATCCTTGTATCTAAGTGCCCAAAAGCATACAGAAATCCACAATGCTGTAAGACTATCCAAACAAATATTCCAAATACAAGAAAGGTGTTTCCTATTATTTTTTTCTTAAATCATAAGCTAGGAACAATCTGAATCTAAGTACCAGTATTCACATATGCACAGAAGTGTGATTACTTCTGTGGACATTCTTTTCCCTGCTCAAGCTGTAAAACACAAACACTAAGATAAATAATTCAGGATTTAGCTGGAAGATTGCAGTAGAAATTAGAATCACAGAGAGTAACAAAAATTTCAGACCTCCTTATCTTTACATTCATAGCAAAGCCATAAAGTACAAGGAACTTAAGGATAAAACTGAAACTTTAAGGAGATTGACTGCACCTAAGTCATTTTTGCACCCAATAACTAGAAAAGCTTATATATTTTGAGTATAATTGACATTAAGCTAATGATTGCAAGATTTATGTAACTGACATTAAACAAACGAATGCGAGAAACAAACAGGACAATAACTCGGGCAGGACAATCAATTCGGGCAGGATGAAAATCTTTGTATTCTAAATGATTACTTCTGTGGTTAAGTTCAGGAACGAAAGAAAAAATGGTCCCAGTGACCCACAATGCTGCAGACTGTTCTTGAGAAGAGTGTGCTCGTGCATGTGCGTACAC
Organism: Aphelocoma coerulescens; assembly: GCF_041296385.1. Classification (NCBI taxonomy): domain Eukaryota; kingdom Metazoa; phylum Chordata; class Aves; order Passeriformes; family Corvidae; genus Aphelocoma; species Aphelocoma coerulescens. Next base: position 49,092,398 of record NC_091013.1, read on the forward strand.
AGACACAAACACACTGAAGGTCAGACTCCCCCCTGCATTTTACACTTCCTTCCCTCACTCCCTCTAATCTTCACGCAGGCCTTGCATTCTATCCCTGTGCCAGACAGCTACGGGCTATTAGAAATCACAAGGTTTCAGAGGTTCGCTCCGCGGCACGTACTCAGCAGAGACAAGGACCCCTGCCCCTTCCTCCCCCGGCTGCTCCGCACCAGCGCGGCGCACCCCGCTCTCCTCCTCGGCCGCGCTCTCCCAGGAGCCGCCACCCGCTCCCGGCACGGGAGGCGCCCGGGAAAGCTCACCGAGCCCGGGCCGGGACCGGCCGCACGGGAGCCGGCGGGAGGGGAGAGGGAGGCGGGCAAAGGCGGCTTCCCGAGCAGGCCGAGCAGCCGCCCCCTCCGAGGCCGGGCCCGCCGGGGGGGCCAGGAGGCAGCCCCCGCCGCCCGAGCGAGGCCCGGCTGTCAGAGCCCCTCCGTGGGACGGGCCACGCTTGGCCCCGGCCCCTGGCAGACCCCCGCGCGAGGGAGCAGAGGCGGCGGCGGGGGGAAGGGTGCCCCGGTCGCACCGTGCCCCGCCGCGCCGGCCCGAGGGGGCGGGGGAGGAGAGCGGGGCCTCGCCGGGGACGCCGCACTCACCACTTGGTAGCGGCTGACGGGCTGGTGGTGATCCATCCTGGCCGCCCGCCGACACGCACGGGCGCGGCCGCAGCTCCTCCGACCTGGTGCCGCGTCGCTCGGTCCGTCCTTGCTTGCTTGCTTCCTTGCTTGCTTCCTTGCTTCCTTCCGTCCTTCCCCCGCCCGTTCGCCCGGCGCTGCCGCCGCCCCGGCCCTGCCCCGCTACGGCCGCCCCCCGCCCGCCCCCGCGGCGGCGGAGCCGGCCCAGGCCCCGCCCCGCCGGGAGCCGCGCTCGCTCTGCCCCCGGCTGGGCGTGTGCGCCCGCCGCCCCCGCCCGCTGCTCGGCCGCGCTCCGCTCGGGGCGGTTCCGCCGGGGCTGCCGAGAATGGGTTTTTCCCGGCTCTTCGCTCGGCAGCTCTGTTCTGTGAGATTGTTAGTCCTAAGCCCAGAGCCTTGCCTAGATATTTGTCGCTATTGATCACCATGGGGCAAGAAGAAGCAGAGCATGGCACAGAAGACGTCTTGGGGATCCGGAGAGTGATTTTGAATAGGCATCTACCTAAAGTAATTAAGAGTCCTAAGCCCGTTTGCCTGCTGTTCCTGTGAAGGCAAAGCACCGTTCTATGGCAAGACATTATTGCGATTTTCCTCTTCTTTCTTCCTCCTAAAACTAAATGTTCAGATGTTTATGACCTCCTGGAGTAAAACCAGTTAAAAACGCCTGCACCCATATAAAGGTGTATTGGATGAGGCTGACTCATTTCTAGGTTCCGGAACTGCCAGATGTGTAGCTGTGGCACACAACAATTTCAAATAGTCATAGATGCATCTCTTGGCTGCACTGGAGAGGAGTGTTCGCTTGTGCTGCTGTATAGCTGATCTGCAAGGCAAATGCTCTCACAAAAGTGGCTATCGCTAATGGCCGGCACGCAGAACTTTATCCTGCAGCTCAGGTCATCACCTTTCCGTAGCTGCTTGCTGACCTGAGCAGCAGGGTAAGTGCTTTTGTGCAGGCAGTCATCACTGGCGAGCTGGGTGAGGGCTTGCGGGAGTGAAGTGCCAGTACGTGCGCGTGGGAGGGCAGAGAAGTGGAGAGCGAGCTCTATTATTGGAGTTATGTCTCTAGACGGGGGTGGGAGCAGAGACAGGCAGAATTATAAGGGAGGAGGTGGAAGCGTGAGACTTTGTGTGTGTGCCTGGGACCTTGCTTGCAGCCCATACCTGGCTAATGCAGCAGTTACTAAAGCTACCCAAATGAAAAGAAAAACATGTTTGGAAAGTTCGGGCCTATTCTGTTTGTTGTGCTTGTTCTTGTACAACTCTGTTGCACATCAAAAGCCCCAGCAGTTAGGAAACAAAGTTTGCAGGGAAATATAGGTTAGAAATGGATTAATATTGTTTTCCTAATAGGATTTTCTCCTTTTTCATCTTTATACATAATGAATGTTTAATTATTCTGTCCTAAAAGTAACAGTTATTAGTTAAGGTCATCTTGACTTTAAAAAAGTTTGCACAGAGTATTGCAGTGTGTTTCAGTTACCAAAAGCTCTTAATTATATTTCCAGATTTCATGGGACATGGAAATTAGACCATCTGTGTAATCAGTTTAATATCTTCTGTATCGTTAGCAACAATTATCTCCAAAGTAAACTCTTTCTGAAGTGTTTCACATGACATCTCAGCTCAGGAAGTTGTCACCTGATCTCCATAGCTTTTTAAGTGTTGTATCTCAGCTCTGCAATACACTGTCCTAGAAACTCCAACTAGTTAAGAGCTGCCAAATGGAATTTGAGCCTGAAAGTGTAGGAATATAATTGAGTAAGTATTTATTAAGATGTAACCTTCAGTTTTAAACTCATGCAATTCATGTCTTTTAAAGGAGGAAAGGACAATAGGCAAGAACCAAAGTGTATTTAATAGGAAAACTGGAAAATATTCCATAGCACTTGGGAGAAGAATCAGTAGAGGCAGGAGAAGATTGAGCAGACATAACACAGTTGTGTGTGGAGAGGTAGTTTCATATTTAGGGGCAAATTTTGGATGGGTGATATAGCTTACATACAAGACCAAACTTCTTTTACTTCCATAAAATCAGTGTACTTATGGGACTTGTATCAAAGCAGACCACATGACTAATTTAGGCTTTAAATATGCCCTTCTTTTAATTCCTATTCTTTCTGGAACATCAAAATATATATTTTAAAGCTATGTAACTGGATAGGAAGTTATGTCATTGTATTGGTAAAAGGCTAAAAATGGAAGATCATGCATTTCTTTCAGACCTTTGTATTTTCTAAAGAATGTTATCTGTATATTTGACCATGGCATAATATTAATCTATAAGGCAAAGCAATTGGCAAGCACTAAGGTTCCTTCAAATCACAGAATCACAGAATGGTTGAGGTTGGAAGGGACTTCTGGAGGCCATCTGGCCCACCTCCCTGCTCAAGCAGGGATACCTAGAGCAGGCTGCCCAGGACCAGAGGGTTTTTGAATATCTCCAAGGAGGGAGATTCCACAAGTTTTCAGGGCAACTTAAGTCAATGCTTAGTCACTGTGACAGTAAAAAAATTTTCCGGATGTTCAGAGAGAGCCTCTGGTGTTTCTGTGTGGGCCTATTCTCCTGGTTCTGTCACTGAGCATCGCTGAGAAGAGCCTGGCTCCATCCACTCTGCACCTTTCCTTCAGGTATTTATAGACATTGATGGGATCCCCTCTGAGCCATTTCTCCTCCAGGCTGAAGGGTCCCAGATCTCGAAGACTTTCTTCACAGGAAAGATGTTCCTATCCCTTCATCACCCTGGTGGCCCTTTGTTGGATTCTCTCCAGTGAGTTCATATTTCTCTTGTACTCTCTTGTACAGAATATGTATTGAATGTAGGAAATGTGTCTTTCAGAAGTGCTAGGACTTTATTACTTAGATGAACAAATCATGCAGATCGTCCTGTTGACTAAAACACTTGAATGCTAGTTTTAAGATTTACTTTTTCAGTTTAACCTTCTTAAACCTTAAGGGCCTACAACGACAGTAATGGTTTAGGACTATTTTCTGGATATTTACAATTTTACTGAATATTGTTTTTTGTCAAAGAGCTGTATTTAAAGAAACAGAAATAGTGCTTCAAATAGCATGTCATCAAAATAGTTTCAAGTTTACATTTAAAAGGAAGTATTGCCTCAGATTTTTTTTTTTTAGGAAAAAAGAAATTTAATTGCTGTTAATCAGAAAATTTACAACAGTTTAAACTTTGTTCCACCATGAAAACAAGCCAAGAAAAGATTCTTCTCGGTAGCAACAGCTCTTGCAAGCCCAGTTCTGTGAAAAGTTGTCTTGAAGGATGGCATCTGAATTCAGACAAGTCTGAACTTAGTTGCACAAAGGCAAGCAGTACAGGACTGGTAGCAATATTAATCTTGTTTTTCATTCATTATTCAATCAATGGCCAGCAAATAAGAAAGCACAGTATTTATCTTTACATTTCTTCTCCTGTATAAGCCTATCCAAATTTTTAAGGTTTCTTATGGAACTTACAGAGAAGGTAGAATTCAGAACTAAGTTAATTTTATCTTAATAAAAATACATAAACCAAATACCACATATTTATATTATTCTATAATTTTGTACTATTTTAAGTAAATATAGCAGTTACTATAATATTTTACTTTCTGTATTGTATAAATAATTTAAAAATTTAGAAGCTGTACATTCCTATTCAAAGCCTGGGAAACAAAGTAAAATTTCAGGTTTTATAGCTTTGTTTTACATCTTTAACATGTGTTTTTACACCTCTAATACAGATAATGTCAGTGAGAAATAAAGGGTTTTTTTCCAAATGTAAATCTAATGAAATTAATATACCTAATTTACTTATGGACCAATCCTAAAGCAGGTTGTGAATTTATTGACTGTATTTATTTTCATCTTTATTTTCAAACTCCTTTTATAAACTATTTGCTTCTAAATCTATGTTCCTGGTTATGTAAACTGCACAAAATTTGCAATCTCTATATCAGCTTAGATACTTACTTTAAGCAGGAAGCTGGCATAAACAAACCACTGGAACTGAATTTCTTAGAAAGAAGCAGCAGGACTTTGGCTTGGTTTACTTCATCTTTTCTTCTCCTTTTTAGGCAACATAGGCAATACAAGAGCCATAGTTAGTAGGAAAACTGGGCTACTTTAAATATTTTTTAGCCAAATGTAGATTTTCAATTACACTGTCATCATTTGTGTTTAGTGTGTATATACATGTGTACAGTCTTGTAAATCTGGCCTTGGGATATGCCCAAATACCATGCAAATGTGTCTGAACCAGGTTTAAAAGTCATTACTGCAACACAAAGCTCAGGTTGGGAAACATCTCAAATATTTGCCTTGGTGTAGGACAGATTTGGCAGCCTGCATGGATCTCCTTACTGCCACAGCTATTTCCTGCTAACTCACAGAGACAGTTCTGAACTAGCTCAGGTATATTCTGACAAGCTCCTCCTACTTTGTCTAAGCTGGTAGCACGGTTAGATCCCTACATCTCTGTTGTCTCTCTTACAATCTACATTAATTACCTTTGCTGACTACAAGCGCAGTTAAAGCAGGAGACCACAGAAGTGAAGGAACATCATCTTTCAAAAAGGGTTCAGACAAGTTCAGGGAGCCAATGCTCACATTAGCAGCAGCACAGCTTTTTCAGTACAGCTCAATGGTTTGGCAAGGAGAAAAAAAGGAGCATAATGAGCTGCCACTGCAAGATGATTGCTTAGCCAGTTCTGTGCAGTAAGCTATGAGCCTAGAGGAAATGGTAGAGAGTCCATAAATAAAGGCTGAGGCAGTGTGTGCTTGAATCTCAGAGTAGATTCTTCTTAAGAAGTCGTATTTCTATGTAATGTGACACATTGAGAATGAAGAATGAATGCAAAGGCTGCTGGTGTTTCACACAGGTGGCAGAGGAGGGTCTAACACTGAGTAAAAAGGATCTGCCAAGTCTCACCTATTTGGAGAGGCACATGAACTTGAAAGAAGTCAGTTTAAAGCAGAAGAATCACAGGGGTGAACACGTGAATGTGTGCTAATTTGAAGTTGTTCACTTAAAAAAAATTTGTCTCGTAAAAATCTGTGAGTTTATAACTCTTTTTTTTAAATCCCTTGTAATAAAATATAATAATTTAAATATTTGTGTGTTATGAACACTGATGGTAGACAGTACCTAAACACACTACAAATGTCAAAACCTGAGAAGTAACTAGAATTTTCTAAAATTTATATGGCCTAGCTTTTCAGTTTGTTTTTAGCTACAGATCTGATGTTAAAAACCTGATGTTGACAGTTGCCAACATGTGCTGTTATGTAAATACACAATGTTTAACAAACAAAACAATCTCCCTATGGCTTTGAAGTTTTCATTTAACAAGTGATGTTGAATGGAATGTGCAGAAGTCAGTCAGAGCCGATAAAACTGATGACAGTAAAACTGAAATACAGAATAGAGAATGTAAATATACACCAAACTGTGAAAGAATGTGGGAAATATGTGAGAAAATACCTCCAGCTGGAAGACAAAGAACAACAAAACAATCCCCAAACCCTTGAGCTCTGTTCGGGAAAAAATGGAGGAAATGGTAGAAAATAAAGACATCTGTAGGCTTAGTGCATTGAAAGTCAATGCAGATGCATGGTACAAGAATAAATCCAATGCTGTTATGAAGTCTTATTCGGACAAGATATTTCTATTCTGATCTTGGCAATACTTGTCATTTTTGTAATATCAATAAGGCATGATTAGTTAAAAAACAGTTTTAGCATGTATTGCTCAGGAAAAAGATTATCAAACATTTGGTAATCCATTTATCTGAAAGCTATTTTGATATTAAATTGTCTGTATGCAAAACAAAATCTAACCAGTTAAGGCCTTGATGTTATCTGAAAATCATTTTGTTATACAACTAGAAGAGGAAAGACCAAGCAATAGGTACACAAGTAACTCTATGCTCTTGTAGTGCCAGTGTTGCTGTAAGTATTAACTGCAAAGCATGCTCTCTGTCCTAAAGGAACAGAAGGAAGCTGGATACGTATTCACAGTAATTTACTGCTAGGTCAGTAAGTCCGACGAGTTGGCATTTCTCCTAATGCTTATAACACAATATAAAAATCTATTTGAAAAAGCTATAAAATGAAAATGATCTTTTCAGTATCCAAATGATGCTGATCATTCAAATCAGATGTGTTGTGACACTGCCCTGCACAGTACTAATAGTGGTTTTTTTCTAAATAACTCTCAGTCTTTTCATCATTGTATATGTTCCCCATATACACAGCTCTTGAGTAGGCTTTATGCCCAAATTGATTTTCTTCTACATAAAGTTCCGCATAAATTATAAACCTCTTTTATTATGAACCCCCCTTTTCTTCTGTGTTTGTAACATAACTGCATTAAAAATCACACAGTGGTTACACAGCTGTTGAGCTGTTACAGTGGCTCCTTGTAGTGCCAGCTTAGTCTCCTTTGAACATAAGTCAGAATACAAACAGGAATAGAGCAGAATATAACAGAAATTTTGTTAACCACCAGATCATCAACCAGACCTAGCCAGCTGCAATGCAAACTCAGCCTAAATTCTGGCTAAGGCCCCATGCCTCTAGTTTCCTGTTGACTAAGCATTCTGTTTCTTGGCTCTAATGACTCTTCAAATGACTTTCAGAGGGTTTCTGATGTACGTAGATTTTACCTACTAGCTAGCCACATAAGCTTAGGTAGCATGTGAATATGACCACTTACCTCAACAGATAATTTGTTAAACATGGAGAAAAATGTTCTTTTTCACTGGTCCAGCACACTAACAGTCAAAGAACATTGTGCCCCAATGTCAGAATATACTGTGCTATTTCAGATAGAGGCAGTTGCTTAAATTTTACCCGGTAGCTGCTCAGGAACTAGTAATATGCAAACACATAAAAGTTTCTCGGGTCTTTTGCATACTCTTGTTTTGAAAAGTATGTAGCTCTCTGGAAAAAATGCCTAGTTCAGTGAATGTGAGTGGAAGTGTCCATCAACATCTGAGCTGACCTAGGGCTGCAGTGGTAGAAAGGAATAAATTTTGAGAAATAATCTTCAGTGGAGATTTCCACTTGAAGCTAGCTTTTGTTCCATTGTGTGGTATGTGTAGGTAGCTTCAGGCATGGTATTTCAGCATTCCTGTCAGTTTGGAGGGAAAGAAGGCAGTGCTATGCTTGAAAGTCTTAAATGCTGCTGGTTATATGCAGAAGGGCTCTAAAACAAGCAGCTCAGTAAGGGTTTGATCCTGCATATGCTTATGTGAGTTCAGCTAATCAAAAAGAAGAATGCTAATCTTGAAGTATTTGTCAGACGTGTTGCCCCGATTTATTCTACTATAGAGCAGAATATTAGCTCACCTAAATTTAGATGTTTCTGTCACAGATGTCTACATTGGATCCAGATAATTGGGTATTTTTTATAGTGAGTGGAGGAAAAAAGGCACTTCCGTGATGCAATTCATCTCATTCTGAGATACATGCTCCTGGTCCTGTCACTGGGCACCACTGAAAAATGTGTGACCACCTTTTCTTCATTCCTTCCCTGCAGGTATTTATACACATGGATGGGAGCCCCCTCAGCCTCTCTTCTCCATGCCCAACTCTCTCAGCCTCCTCAAGGAGCCAACAATGAAAGGTGCTTCCCTAGACTTGGTACTTACAAACAAGGAAGAATTGGTCAGGGATATGAAAGTTGGAGCAGCCTTGGCTGCAGTGGCCATATGACCACGGGGGTAACAGAAGGACACAGAGAGAACACCATCCAAAGAGGAGGAAGCAGAGCAAAAATCAGGACCACAAGCCTGCATTTTGGGAGCTCAGACTCCAACTTCTTCATAAAATTTCTTGGAATAATCCCATAGGATATAACTCTAGATAGGAAAAGGATCCAGGAGAGCTGGTTTATATTAAAATATCATCTCCTTCAAGCTTAAGAAAGCTCCATCCCAACGAGTAAGAGATCAAAAAAAGGCAGCAGGAATCCTGCATAGATGAGCAAGGAGCTCCTAAACTAGTTCAGATATAAAAAAGAAGTGCATGAGATGAGGGAAATGACAGGTGACCCACAGGGTGTGCAGAATGTATCTTTATTAAGGGTATGTTTTGCAAAAAAAATAGCAGAAGATACTTCATCTCAGTGTTTGAGCTTATTTTATTTTATTTTAATATCTCATTTGATTAGCCCTTTCTACCTGGAAAGTTGAGGAAAATGACCTTCAAGGGCTAATTTTTTTCACCATGTGATAAGGGAGGAAAGATGAAAGAGGGAAAGGATATTCAAGAGTTTGAATAGGAGACATGTCTCCTGTACTTCTGGAACTGTGTTCACATGCCAGACATATTTTCTTGAGATGAAAACCTTGTGGGCATCAACCACCATGCTAGTTCTGTGGCCAAATCAGAAATAAATTTTAAAAAACCACAAACCAGGTGCATATCTCAGAAAAGAGAATGAGTGACTGGGAATCAGGACCATGGCATGTTCCAGCCATAAGTCTATAAGGACACTGAGTGACAATTAAGTGAGCTTATTTCCATGCAATTTAGAAAGCTCTTCAGTGAGAGCTTCAAGAAGTGCTGGATCATGTGCTGACAATACTGCTATTAAGATGGTGGGAACTGAAAATGGAGCCTCTATGAAATCTGCAGGCAATATTGAGTCTCAGAAGCAGGAGTAGGGACCAGACAAGGGGAAACAGGTGAAAAATAATTTGCAACATCTTTGGAAACTTGGAAATGGGAGAAACCATATTGCCTAAGATGCTGGCTGATACTTTGAGAGAGTTTGATTATAACTAAGAAATAGTCCTTTGTTCCCAATACTTAGAGACCTGAGACTGCTTTCCTAGGTCCAGTTTCCCTTGACCATATCCCAACTCCATTTGAGGGACATACTCAGGCATGCATTATGTCAAATTCCCTAGCCTTTGATATTTAACATACCATGTTCCAATAGAAACAAAGTCAGGACTTGTGGGCTGAATAGGACCCATAGCATTTTACAGCATCTTCTTCTGTTATTTCCAACTGGAATTGTGCCAGAATCCCAGTAAAAGTGAATCTGCATGTAGCAGCTGTAGTTAGAAGTGCTACAGGAACAAGGCTTCAACTCAGGTGCCAACAAGTAACACAGAATGTTGCTCAACTCAGCACACAAATATCCACTTGGTAGGACGTGCTGGTCTCAACTACTTTCACTCATTGTCAGATGTCCCAGTCATGAAGGAAGTGTGGTATTTGTTGGGCTCATTGGGACATCAGACTTACAAGTGATAGAAAACCTGTTTCTAAATGTGTCATATACCAGTTGTTCTGATGTATGAGCTCTTGCTGAGGTAAAACATCTGAGATAAGACCGTGGTATTTGCATTTCAAAACAGTTTCGCCAAGCGTGTGCCTTTCAGAATGACTTTTAGAAACATTATTCGATCTGAGCACTATCAGAGCTAGGTAAAGTAAATGTTAATAATTCACTCTCCTTGAAGATCAAGGAATGCATCGCCAGGATTCAAAACATTTTCAGGACACTGTAGACAGGACTGGGTGCCTCAAATGGAGGCATCTGTTACAAGGTGAGCTATCTGTCCAGATTCTTCAACCTTACAGCCCAACACATACAGTACCAATATGAGTAGCAGGCTGCAGGCTCTGTGTGTTTTAAGTTGACAAGACAATTATTAAGACATATCAGGATTCATCTGGACTTGTATTGGCCTGCCTGAAGGTTGAGGTTAATTTGTTAAGCTGTAACAGCAGTTGTATGATAACCGGGTGACAGTTGCCTGATTTGTTTCAGCCTTTGCTTAGCTTCATACAGCTGAATGGTATAAGGCTTATTGCAATATATAGCTTATAAGTAGTAAATACAACATGTAGTTTTTCTTTCTCTAGTGATGATGCTAAAATAAAAATACAGGGTAGAAATGTACAGGCATAGGATGATAACTGGAGGCTTAACAGTGGAGACACAGGTTGATAGCAGAGGCCCCTGGTTGTAAACAACTTGGGAGCAGCCAGTTACTGGCTGCCAAAGGAATACAACCTGGGCAGACAGGTAAAAGAATTTAAGGGTGACAAAAAGAGGAAAAAACAGGTATCTGATATAAGTAAAACATGCTGTACATAGTAGATTTTGCTGTAATATGGAATTGTGAACTAATGAATAAGGAGCAAGTAAATTGTATTAGGAAGTACATTATAATGACACTGGGAAGACCCAAGAGTGAGGAGGAGGAAACCATCAATACCAACACCATATTTTCAGTAAAGAGAAGTAAGAAGCCCCCCACATCACAAGTCTTCCATGGATATCTTGCTATGGCACACCCAGACCCCCTAGATAGAAGCCATCAACTTTAGGACAGGATCTCTATGTCACCAGAGTGACACTGGAAGGGTGAGCATAATACCAGAGAAAGGGACAATTACTATAAAGTTTGAGTATTTTGATTTTCACACTATGATTATAGGGATGAACCATAATGTTTGTATAATTGGAATTATAATTGAGAGTATCATTATGTTCAGACTAATAAAAATTCTTTGATTAGACTATCAAGACTTTAATTAGACTAGCAGTAAATTCCCAGTTCTGCATAAAATGTATGTGACCCACATAAACTGCATAAGTTATATTGCACCAAATTGGCAGGGATGACCTAAGCTGTAATTTAAATGCAACAAATCAGTACTAAGTTTGTGGAGAACCTAGTTTGTGGGCCTAGATTCTTAAATCTTGATCTAACGACCAACCCTATTGAATTGATTTCCACGGACTGTAATGGGAGGTGGGGTGTCAAGCTCATATATAGGCATCTAGCTATACCCTGTGTGCCTTCAGAAAGACACTGAAATGTGTTTTGACATTCTCATTGTATAACTGAAGAGATGCCAGGTACTAGCAGTCGATTCATGGATGCTAAATACAACAACCAGAGTCACAGAATCCTGTAGCTTATATGGAACATGCGAAGGTCAACTAGGCCAATTCTGCTCAAAGCAGGCCCAATAAGATCAGTTTGCTCAGGCCTTGCCCAGTCAAATTTTGGATATCTCCCAGGATGGAGAATCTGTTTCAACTGGAAAACATTAATTCTTGTTCTCTCTGTTGACTATAAGAAGGGCTTTTCTGCTAACTTTAGACAGGATTAACGAAACATTGAGGAACTTGATGTAAAATCACTGTCAAATGTATAATTGTGGATTGGTGTCATGGAGAGGATGCTGATCTAAATGTTTGTGGGGTTTTTTTTGTCTGACAGTCTAGTTAAAAATGCTTTTTTACAACCTCAATTTTCTTCCTCTTTCAGTAGTTTTTGGAGATACAGTCATAACTCTGAGCAAGCATTCAGATGGAGGAAAGTTCCTCTCATATAAACTCCTCATATATTTTTTAGTGAAAGAAGCCAATGGACACAAAAAAATTGGAATCATACCAAGACATGAATATTTTTAGCACCAGATGTCTGAAAGAACTAGAAGACCCTTAACTCTATCTGAACCAGATGTCCATAAGACCAGAGCTAAGAGGGGAAAAAATACAGCTTTTCAGGCTTTTTTCTTTTTTTTTTCCCCCCTGAAAGAAAGGTACTACTTAAATAGGAAATATTTTTGTCATGGGAGTTTAGGGATCTGTCACAGTATTAACTTCTACTAGCTCTGAGAAGGCTGCTTATCACCAGGATACAAAATTCAGATATAACAAAGGACAAAGTAGTATGGATCTTTGCTGTAACTTGTTACTCTGCTGTTTCTAAACATTATACCTGACATATATTACTGAAAAGCGTAGTGATTCATGTGTCAGAGAGAATAATATTGAAGCAATACAGGAAATCAATGCCAGTATCCTCTATTTTTCAAGATAAAGAGGCTATTTTGTCCAAATCTGGCTGGAAAATTAATATATCCAATAGATCAAGTTGCTAATTCATTTCACTAGTAGTACTGTTGCCACTAAAAATATGTAATTATTTTTAGTGCTTCTATTTGTAAACCCCATTAGAATTGGTTTACATTATCCTAATCTCACATCCTGGCTATAAGAGCTCTTAAATCTGAAGAACTTAGATTAAATACCTCTATCAGGAAAAAAATACTGTCTATACAAAAACAAATTACTAAGGCAAAAACGGCAATGAGACAGTCCATCGACGGCCTCAGTAGTTAGTGACTGGCTTACTTCCCAACAGCATGAGTAGGGAAAAAACCCAGACCACTATGTGGTGATTAGGCATCTTTCTTTCTTCAGATTTTCAGTACAGAAGTCTGTCAACATTCAGGACACAAACACAATCCCCATGGATGTTGCTAACTAGAATATGTCTTGAATATGTCTTAAATATGTGCACTATATACACCACAACTGGAATATTCATAGATGAGTGCTCCAACTTGGTTCTCCAGAAAAATAAACAACTGTATGTTGACTTTGTATTTAATGTCATGCAGAGTTCAAGATTTGAAGCACCTGCCTCTAAATCTGTAACTTATTTAAGTCCACAATAACCAGGAAAGCTGCAGATCTTAAACAGCTGTCTGCTGTTTTCACAAAATGAAGCCTGAAAGAGTGAGTGTAATGATTGCTTGCGACTTTTGAATAATCTCTTTGTGATTCAATATCTCTTGTAGACTCTAAAATCTGCCATTATTTCCTCTTATTACTTCAAAGTTCAGGGTGCAATCTAATTTTCTTTCACAGTAACACACACTCAATGGTACAAACTAACCTATTTCCCATTATAAGAGCAAAACATAAGCAGCATCTGATGTGCAGCCCCTCAGCACCGGTTATCTCCTCAAGAGGGTAGCAATGGATGCAAAAAGACATAAATATAAGTTGTTTGGTGTTTTGTGAAAACACATAGTTAGTTTACTGAGGCCACAGGAGGATCTTAAATGTCTGTCATGATTTAAAGACAAATAAACTTGTAGCTGACAGCAAAGAGAGTTTAAGGTTATTTCTGAATTGCAGGTAAATGTAGTGAAATTGCTGTTGCTGTAAACCTTGCTATAGAAAATTCATAAATTTATAATTCAAAAGAGTTCAGGAATGAACTCTTCCTGAAAGACCACTTCCTTCCTGTAAATTCTATGGAACAAGAGCAGATTTCCTGCAAAAACACTGATTCACCTGAATGAGAGCAGAACTGGTTACTTAAAAAGGGAGATGATAAAAACAAGGTTACGCCGGCAGCTAACTGTAAGGGAAAGTATGTTTTCCCTGGCTACCTCAGAGAGCTACTACACTGTCTGGCATTCCCCTGAAGCAGTGTCTTTTTCTTTACAGAGGCTGGATGAAAGGTCTTGCATTGTACTTTATCAGAGGGAGGCACAAATGCTGAAGATGTTGTGCCAAAGTACACATTAGTATTTGATTTTTTAAAAATACCATTGAGTCCCAAGCTAAGAAACAAATACAATTTTATATTTTCCTGTGTCTTAGTACAGTAACAAGTTGTCACTTCAGCAAAGGATGAATAATTGATTCAGTGAGTCATTATAATTTCTTTTAAAATAAGTCTAGAATAAAATGAGTGGCTTTTGCACTAACAGTAAGTACCACAATAGTAGAACTTCCTATGTTTAAAGTAAGCAAGGCTAAACTAAACATCTTTGAACTGTGAGGGCCAGATACTTTGCATGTCCTTAACTACTTTCATATGCTCAAAGAAAGGAAGCAGCTTTATAAACAGGATTCATAAATCCCAGTGAAATAAACTCAGGTGTCATCAAAATGCTATATTGCTCCAAAACTTTTTTTTTCCTTAAATATTATTTTCTGGAATTGAGTTGCTATCCCATAGACCACTGCATTTTAAAAAAGCAAAGCCGTGAAATAACTTGTGGCAGTGATTAGATTTGCCCCAGTTCCTGGGAAAGTAAGGCTGGATGACTGCAATTATTTCCTTTCATTGTCTCCCTCTGCTTAGTTGTGCTACACAAGTTACCAAATCAACTGGAAATGCTAGATAAAAACCACACAAACAAACAAGCAAACAACACTCCCACCCCCACCCTTTTCCCATCATTCGAGACTCTAGGTGAGGGTCATCTGAAATTTCCTGGGATAATCAAGACATCCTTATAGGGCTGGCCGAACCTAGGAGGTACCTCAGCTTTTTTGAGGTGCCTGAAGGCATCTGTCTGGGAAACCAGAAGGCCTTTGAAACAGCAACTGAAAGTTAAAGCAACTGTATCAAACTTTTGTATTTTTTCTGCCTAATTATTTTCCTTCTCCCCACTCAGCTCAGGAAACCCACACTGCAGTCTCATAAGAAATCCTCATAAGAAATGAAGAAGGAGCTCACAGTAGCAATTCATTTTTTTTAATTGATAACATTGTCTTTCTGAAATATTTTTTTTTAAGTTCTCAGTTTAAAAACAAACAGATTGGCTTAAATTTTCACAGAAACAAATCATTAGTGAGACAGAAGCATGATGACAACAAAGGCACAGCAAATGAGTAAAATATTGTATAGATCCATAACTATATCCATTAACAATGTGCTATTATTACAAGAAAAATGCCCAGACAAATCATTTTAAATTATGCAGCTATTAGATAAAGGAAGAAAAATGTGTAGAGACAAAAAATATCCTGAAAAAAACCAGTTATGCCTGTCTTTTTCCCAGATCTAGCAGTTATCTAGTAAATTAAAATCTCTCTCCCACAGGTCTTGGCTCATTTCTATTATTGGATGGACTGCCATGAAATTCTTAATACTATTTCTACACATATTTTATATATGAAGCAAAGAGTAAACTCTAGAGAAGGCAGAGCAAGAGATCAAGAATACTGAGAACAGCCAGGACTTGAGATGTCAGAATCTCTTTTCTAGCCATTATCTGACTGTGTTGGAAAATAGGGTTTACTTATTATCCAAGTTTTCGATAATAAAGTGTTGGGGTTTCAGTTTAGTCCTAGTTTTTTTTCTGTTAAAGGAATTTTTTCCCATAGCATGTTGCTAGGAGATAAATGGCCATACTTGAGAGGAGATAGCCATACTTAAGAAAGACAAAAAGGGCCCGGCCAGGCTTTTGTTCTCCCCTGGCGGGCAGTTCAGTTCGCTCTCAGCGTCTGGAGAGAGAAGCCGCGGAGAGAAGAGCTGCTGGTTCCCGTTTTCGGCGTCTTTCCTTTCTGCTGGGAACAACACCGGGGATCCCAAAGCTGCTTTCCCTGCCCTGCTGGAGGCTGGGCTGTGGCCGCCCGCCCCGCTGCTGCTTCGAGCCTTCGCTACGCTGTAGCCGTGCTTACCCTGCCTGCCTGGAGCCCCGGGGGGGGTTCCCCTTTTGGATACATCTCGTCTGCCACCCGGGATTTGTGTTTGTGCCTGCCGCTCCAGCCTACCAGTCCAGCCGGCTGTTTCCGAGACTCCGGGACCAGCTGCCCACCGGTTTGTGAAGCTCCTTTGTTCCACCCTTCCCCGGGATCCCAGGGCGCCAGAGCAGCCGCGTGCTCCCCGAGCTCGCTCCGGAGCGCCCCCTGCAGCCGCGGGGGAACCATCGCACCTGCCCTGCTCACCGGGAGCCGCCAGCGATCCCTGCCGGCTGCGAGCGGAACTGCACCCGAGGGGAAATAGCCTGACAGCCGAGAAGGCTGGGACTGGGTTTGTGTTTGCTGTTACTGCCACAGTTGTTGTTGTTTTGTTTGACTAGTTATATATATATATATATATATATAGTAAAGAACTGTTATTCCTATTTTCCCACATCTTTGCCTAAAGACCCTTGATTTCAAAATTATAACTCAGAGGGAAAGGGGTTACATCTGCCACTCCAAGGGAGGCTTCTGCCTTCCTTAGCAGACACCTGTCTTTCAAACCGAGACAGATCTTGGCGCCCAACCGTGGGGCCTGAGGGCATTAAGAGAGAGAGGTGAAAAAGGAATAACAGTTCCTGGATAACTTAATTTGGTGTGTTGGATATAGGAACCTTGGTAGGCAGCACTATGTGGTCTACTTTGCCCTGGTTCGGGTGGCATGTGGCCGTGGCTATATTCTTCCCCTTTGCAGCTCCCTACTTGAATATGGGTCCTCTGACTAAGGCTACCATTGCTGTTATCCAGCTTGTGCTATGGGTCGAGAAGGTGAGGAATTCATGGGTTTTTAACTTCCTCCGGAATGTGGGCACGTGGATAAACAGCTATCACACACTGAGCGCATGTTTTTGGGGTTATGTTAACAATGGTACCTTCTGTGAGGAAATGACACCAGGGGAAGTTTTCCCCCAACCCCTCAACCAGTTATTTGGACCCACCCCATCAATTTTTGAAGGGTTTAGATTCCTTCTGAATACTAACCACCTGCTGCTGGTAGGCCTACTCTATTTAGCATTCAAGGATAAGTTGAGATTGGCTTGGATAACTACCCAGACACCAGCCCCAGAGACTAGAGATCCTGCCCCGGAGCCTGACCCTGCCCCAGAACCTGACATGGCCCCAGAGAGTAGAGTTCCTACCCCAGAGCCTGATCCTGCCCCGGAACCTGACACAGCCCCAGACACTAGAGATCCTACCCCAGAGCCTGATTCAGCCCCAGAGCCTGACACAGCCCCAGACACTAGAGACCCTGCCCCACAGCCTGATACCGCCCAACAGCCCACCTCAGAAATGGACTACCCGAAATGGGTGGGGGTACTGGCGAAAGGGATGCAGGAGATGTGCCAGGAGATGGGCCAGGTGCGCAAGGAGCTATGCCAGGAGATGGGCCAGGTGCGCCAGGAGATGGGCCAGGTGCACCAGGGGATATGCCAATTACTAAGGGAATACACCTCCTCAGCTAGTGAAAAAACCTCTCCCTGCCCCAAAGAGGGTGAGTCCGACGGTGCAGCAGTGGAGCCCACGGATGTTACAACCGCCCAGGCTTCAGCTGAACCCCAAGGACAAGTACAGCCAGCAGCAGTCGCCCCTGTGCAAAGGAGGAAGTGTAAGACCAAATCAGTACGACCAGTTAATGATGATGGGGAACCAGGGCCCTCACAACCAGCAGGGGAGCCAGAGCCAGAAATCATCATTGAGTCCCTGTCGTACGACAGTCTCCGTGGTATGCGAGACGACATTGTGCGAAGGGGACGTGAGCCTTATACCACCTGGCTGCTTCGGGTTTGGGACCTCATGGGCACAAGTGTGCAACTGGATAGTGGTGAGGCAAGGTATCTGGGATCGTTGACCCAGGACCCAGGTGTGAACCAGGTATTTGTGAGGGAGCCAGGACCCCTTTCTCTCTGGGACCGGCTCTTAATGAGTGTGAGAGAAAGGTTCATTCACAAAGAGAGAATGCAGGAGTACCATCATAGAATGCAGTGGAAGACACTTGAGGAAGGGATCCAACAGCTAAGAGAGGTGGCAGTATTAGAGGTACTCTTTGGGAGGGATGGACAGCACGGTAATGACCCCGATAAGGTCAGGTGCACAGGACAGATGATGTGGAACCTGGCAAGACTAGGGCCATCGCAATACACCACCTTCATTGCAACCATTGATGCTGACAATAACCGAGAAACAGTGGGCTCTGTTGCCAACAAGCTCAGGAATTATGACAGCATGGTCAATGGTCCACTGAAAGCTCATGTCTCTGCTGTGGTCCAGGACCTCAAAGAGGAGATGAAGGAGATGAGGAAGGAAATGAGGGAGGAGATGGAGGAGATGAGGAAGGTCAGTGTGGCACCAGTGCGAGTCACAGGCCCCCAGGTCAGAGCCCGTCGTCCCCCTGCGAGAGAGAGAGGGTACACCCCACGAGCTGAGCTGTGGTTTTTCCTGTGTGAGCATGGGGAAGACATGAGAAGGTGGGATGGGAAACCCACTTCTGTCCTGGCAGCGCGGGTGCGTGAACTCAAGGAGGGAGGCACTAACCGAGGGGGTTCCGCTAAGGTGAAAGTAGCCTCAGCCTCCCGTGACCGAGCTGCCAGGTATTACAGACAGGAGGATGATATGTCAGATCCCCTCGAAGGTACCTCTAGTATGTATGCCCAGGGAAAGAATGATAACCAGGGCTAGAGGGGCCCTGCCTCTAGCCAGGAAGAGGCACGGGAGAACCGGGTTTTCTGGACGGTGTGGATCCGATGGCCTGGCACATCAGAGCCACAAAAATATGATGCATTGGTTGATACTGGGGCACAGTGTACTTTAATGCCATCGGGACATGTGGGGGCAGAACCTGTATCCATTGCTGGGGTGACTGGGGGATCACAGCAGTTGACCCTTTTGGAAGCTGAGGTGAGCCTGACTGGGAAGGAGTGGCAAAAGCATCCAATTGTGACCGGTCCAGAGGCCCCATGTATTCTGGGCATAGACTTCCTCCGGAATGGTTATTACAAAGACCCAAAGGGACTCAGGTGGGCATTTGGGATTGCTGCTGTGGAGGCAGAGGGCATTAGGCAGTTGAACACCCTGTCCGGACTGTCTGAGAATCCTTCTGCAGTTGGGCTCCTGAAAGTGGAAGAGCAACGAGTGCCAATTGCCACCTCAACAGTGCACCGCCGGCAGTACCGGACGAATCGAGATGCTGTGATTCCCATCCACAAGATGATCCGTGAGCTAGAGAGCCAAGGGGTGGTCAGCAAGACCCACTCACCCTTCAACAGCCCCATCTGGCCTGTGCGCAAGTCTGATGGGGAATGGAGATTGACTGTGGACTATCGTGGCTTGAATGAAGTGACTCCACCACTCAGCGCTGCTGTGCCGGACATGTTGGAGCTCCAGTATGAGCTGGAGTCCAAAGCAGCAAAGTGGTATGCCACCATTGACATTGCCAATGCATTTTTCTCCATTCCTCTGGCAGCAGAGTGCAGGCCTCAGTTTGCTTTCACCTGGAGGGGTGTGCAGTACACCTGGAACCGACTGCCCCAGGGGTGGAAGCACAGTCCCACCATCTGCCATGGGCTGATCCAGGCTGCACTGGAAAAGGGTGAGGCCCCAGAACATCTGCAGTACATTGATGACATCATTGTGTGGGGGAACACCGCAACAGAAGTGTTTGAGAAGGGAGAGAGAATAATCCAAATTCTCCTGGAAGCTGGTTTCGCCATCAAGAAGAGCAAAGTCAAGGGGCCTGCCCGAGAGATCCAGTTCCTGGGAGTGAAGTGGCAAGATGGACGACGTCAGATTCCCACTGAGGTCATCAATAAGATCACTGCGATGTCTCCACCGACCAACAAGAAGGAAACACAAGCTTTCCTAGGCGCCATAGGTTTCTGGAGGATGCACATTCCTGAGTACAGCCAGATCGTGAGCCCTCTCTACCTGGTTACCCGCAAGAAGAACGATTTCCACTGGGGCCCTGAACAACAGCAAGCCTTTGCCCAGATCAAGCAGGAAATCGCTCACGCCGTAGCCCTTGGCCCAGTCAGGACAGGACCAGAGGTGAAGAACGTGCTCTACTCTGCAGCCGGGAACAATGGCCTGTCCTGGAGCCTCTGGCAGAAGGTGCCTGGTGAGACTCGGGGCCGACCGCTGGGATTCTGGAGCCGAAGCTACAGAGGGTCCGAAGCCAACTACACTCCCACAGAGAAAGAAATCTTGGCAGCCTATGAAGGAGTCCAAGCTGCCTCAGAGGTAATTGGAACTGAGGCACAACTCCTCCTGGCACCCCGACTACCGGTGCTGGGGTGGATGTTCAAAGGAAAGGTTCCCTCCACGCATCACGCCACCGATGCTACTTGGAGCAAATGGATCGCCCTCATCACGCAGCGCGCCCGAATTGGAAACCCAAGTCGCCCTGGGATCTTGGAAATAATTACGAACTGGCCAGAAGGTGAGACTTTTGGGTTATCTTCTGAAGAAGAAGAGGAGCAGGTGACGCGTGCCGAAGAAGCCCCACCATACAACGAGCTACCAGAGAGTGAAAGACAATATGCCCTCTTCACTGATGGTTCCTGCCGAATTGTAGGCGCTAGCCGGAAATGGAAAGCCGCTGTATGGAGCCCCACACGACAAGTTGCACAGGCTACTGAAGGAGAAGGTGGATCGAGCCAATTTGCTGAACTCAAAGCCGTTCAATTAGCTCTGGACATTGCTGAAAGAGAGAAGTGGCCAAAGCTCTACCTTTACACTGATTCATGGATGGTAGCCAATGCTCTGTGGGGTTGGCTGGAAAGGTGGAATAAGGCAAAATGGCAGCGCAGAGGAAAACCAATCTGGGCTGCTGAGGAGTGGAAAGACATTGCCACTCGAGTAGAGAAGCTATCTGTGAAGGCCCGTCATGTAGATGCTCACATTCCCAAGAGCCGGGCTAATGAAGAACATCGTAATAACAAGCAGGTAGATCAGGCTGCGAAAATAGAGGTGTCCCAGATAGACCTGGATTGGCAACATAAAGGAGAGTTGTTTCTAGCTCGATGGGCCCATGATGCCTCAGGCCATCAGGGCAGAGATGCCACCTATAAGTGGGCACGAGACCGAGGGGTGGATCTGACCATGGACAGTATCTCCCAGGTCATCCATGACTGTGAGACATGCGCTGCGATCAAGCAGGCCAAGCGGGTGAAGCCCCTGTGGTATGGTGGGCGGTGGTCCAAATACAAGTATGGGGAGGCCTGGCAGGTTGATTACATCACACTGCCTCAAACCCGCCAAGGCAAGCGCCATGTGCTCACAATGGTAGAAGCCACCACAGGATGGCTGGAGACCTACCCTGTGCCTCACGCTACTGCCCGGAACACCATCCTGGGCCTTGAAAAGCAAGTCCTTTGGAGGCATGGCACCCCTGAGAGGATTGAATCTGACAATGGGACTCACTTCAAGAACAGCCTTATAAACACCTGGGCTAGAGAACATGGCATTGAGTGGGTGTACCACATCCCTTACCATGCACCAGCAGCTGGGAAGGTTGAGCGGTGTAATGGACTGCTTAAAACCACCTTGAAGGCACTGGGTGGGGGGAGTTTCAAAAACTGGGAGGTGCATTTAGCAAAAGCCACCTGGTTAGTTAACACCCGAGGCTCCACCAGCCGAGCCGGCCCTGCCCAATCCGAACCCCTACAAACAACAGATGGGGATAAGGTTCCAGTGGTGCACATGAGAGGTATGCTTGGAAAAACTGTTTGGGTAAAGTCTGCCTTGAGCAAAGACAAACCCATCCGTGGGGTTGTTTTTGCTCAGGGACCAGGTTGTACCTGGTGGGTGATGCAAAGGGATGGAGAGACCCGATGCATACCGCAAGGGGACCTTGTTTTAGGGTGAACTACCCATGGCTCTGTACTTGTATCAGTATCAGCATGTACATATGTATATAATTTAGGTGATGCTTGTATTTATATGGTTAAAAAGTTAAGTTTCATGTAACATGTTAGTATGGAAAAAAATTCGGGGTGGATAATGTTGGGGTTTCAGTTTAGTCCTAGTTTTTTTTCTGTTAAAGGAATTTTTTCCCATAGCATGTTGCT
The DNA here is from genome assembly GCF_041296385.1 of Aphelocoma coerulescens. Classification (NCBI taxonomy): domain Eukaryota; kingdom Metazoa; phylum Chordata; class Aves; order Passeriformes; family Corvidae; genus Aphelocoma; species Aphelocoma coerulescens. Next base: position 49,114,436 of record NC_091013.1, read on the forward strand.
AGGAGATAAATGGCCATACTTGAGAGGAGATAGCCATACTTAAGAAAGACAAAAAGGGCCCGGCCAGGCTTTTGTTCTCCCCTGGCGGGCAGTTCAGTTCGCTCTCAGCGTCTGGAGAGAGAAGCCGCGGAGAGAAGAGCTGCTGGTTCCCGTTTTCGGCGTCTTTCCTTTCTGCTGGGAACAACACCGGGGATCCCAAAGCTGCTTTCCCTGCCCTGCTGGAGGCTGGGCTGTGGCCGCCCGCCCCGCTGCTGCTTCGAGCCTTCGCTACGCTGTAGCCGTGCTTACCCTGCCTGCCTGGAGCCCCGGGGGGGGTTCCCCTTTTGGATACATCTCGTCTGCCACCCGGGATTTGTGTTTGTGCCTGCCGCTCCAGCCTACCAGTCCAGCCGGCTGTTTCCGAGACTCCGGGACCAGCTGCCCACCGGTTTGTGAAGCTCCTTTGTTCCACCCTTCCCCGGGATCCCAGGGCGCCAGAGCAGCCGCGTGCTCCCCGAGCTCGCTCCGGAGCGCCCCCTGCAGCCGCGGGGGAACCATCGCACCTGCCCTGCTCACCGGGAGCCGCCAGCGATCCCTGCCGGCTGCGAGCGGAACTGCACCCGAGGGGAAATAGCCTGACAGCCGAGAAGGCTGGGACTGGGTTTGTGTTTGCTGTTACTGCCACAGTTGTTGTTGTTTTGTTTGACTAGTTATATATATATATATATATATATAGTAAAGAACTGTTATTCCTATTTTCCCACATCTTTGCCTAAAGACCCTTGATTTCAAAATTATAACTCAGAGGGAAAGGGGTTACATCTGCCACTCCAAGGGAGGCTTCTGCCTTCCTTAGCAGACACCTGTCTTTCAAACCGAGACATAAAGTATCATAGAAACATAGAATGGTTTTGGTTGAAAGGAGCTTAAAGATAATGGAATTGCAACCCCCTTGCCATGGACAGGGACACCTTCCAATAGACCAGACTCCTCAGAGCTCCATCCAACCTGGCCTTGAACACTTCCATGGATGGGGTGCCCACAGCTTTGCTGGCCAACCTCTTCCAGCATCTCTCCACCCTCACAGTAAACAATTTCTTCCAAACACCTAACATAAACCTTCCCTCCCCTCCAGTCTGAAGCCATTCTCCCTTGTCCTGTCACTGCATGCACTTGTAAGAAGACTCTCTCTGGCCTTCTTTTAGCCCCCTTTAGGCACTGGAAATCTGCCATAAGGTACCCCCAGAGCCTTCTCTTCTCCAGGCTGAACAACCCAAACTCTCCCAGCCTTTCCTCATAGGAGAGCTGCTCCATCTCTCTAAACATCTTGGTGGCCTCCTCTGGACTTGCTCCAACAGCTCCCTGTCCTTCCTGTGCTGGGACCCCAGAGCTGGATGCAGCACTGCAGGTGGGGTCTCACCAGAGCAGAGGGACAGAATCCCCTCCCTGGCCCTGCTGCCCACGCTGCTTTGGATGCAGCCCAGGACACATTTGGCTCTCTGGGCTGTGAGTGCCCATGGCTGGGTCATGTCCAGCCTCTCATCCACCAGCACCCCCAAGTCCTTCTCAGCAGGGCTGCTCTCCATCTGTTCATCCCCAGCCTGTGTCGGGGGTTGCCCTGATCCAGGTGCAGCACCTTGCACTTGGAGTATAATAACCTTGTATTTGGTTCTATAATATTCCTTCCTGGAATCTGACTAGGTTGCAATTAAGTATTGATGAGAAGTAAAAACTATGGATAGTAATTACACTAGCCTAATAGCCTCTACCTCCCAAGCATTTAATATTTGAGAGATATCTGTAGCTTGCATTACTCATATTGACTTTTTTTCTACGTCAGATATGTAGAATTTTTAGATATGCTTTACATATTCAAAAAGATGAGTTCAGAAGATGCCTTGAAAAATTATGATGCCAGCTGGTGGCCACTTAATTTTGTCTGTCAGAATACTAATAAGGGAAGCTGACTACCTTGATCTTGCTCCAAAAATCTGCCAGAGACTCAGAGGAGGAGTAAGAACAAGACAAGCACATAGTGACACATCACAGAATAACTGCCCAGCCTGTAGCTTGCAAAGTGCAGGCACCTTCTTGGTATCTAACAGTCCCCATAGAATTTCTTTCAATACATTTGTTCATTGCTTTTTTTAACTCTTGTGACATTTTAATATTCCAGTGCCACATGGCCAAAACTTCTACATTCTGTGAAGAAGTATTTCCTTTTCTGTTTGTTTGTTTGCTTTAATCTGACCCTCACCACCTTCATTTGATACTGCTAAATATTTTTTTTTCAAAAAGATAATCAGCAGTTGATGTCTATCCCCACTCTTCACCCTACTTATGTAGACTGATGCCTTCTCTTTTTCAGACCTCCAAACCAGTGAAGAGCTGGTGGTAGAAGCACTGCCTATATAGCTCTGAAGGAGCAGAGGGAAATATGGAAGATACTATCACTGGAGAAGATCTGATGAAGACTAAAAATGGATATCTTTTTATTGCAAAGAATACAGCTACAGAAAAATTGAGAGAATGTTTGATTAAGCTTCTTAATTATCTCATAAGAAAACAGCTTTTTCTGGAAACTAATATGGCAGAAATATATTTTAAATGAACAAGAGGAAATCATATTGCTTGGGAACAGCAAAATGACATCCTGGTAAATCTCTTGATTAATTATAAAATGAAAAAGATAACAAAAAGACTTAACAAGCTAGGTTTAGTAGTCTGAAGATATCACAGTGAAACAGATGAACAGTTAGACACAACAACTTTGGAGAAAGCATGATGAGATTAATTTGAAATATTATCTTGGCATCTCTATCATTAATGCCATCTTCATTACACAATTCCAAAATCAAAGGAAATGAGAAGGCAACATCAATAGGAGATTTAAAATAAAGCTACTCCTAGGGGATCAAATATTTTATATTTGTCAGCTACTCAAGAAAAACATGAAAAATACTATTAAACATATTGATTTTATAAAATCCGGGGGACAGGGAGGGAAAAGCACATTGTGACAATCTGTAAAATAGCCTTGGGTTTTAATGACAAATTAGGAATCTCAAAGTACTTGAATGATAAAATTAGGTGCTGGAAGCTGAAAAATGTACTATATAGATAAAGAAGGAAATCTCATCAGTATATCAGTTTAGGAGTACTCTGGGATATATGGTAGCTTCTTTAAAATGACTACTGAAAAAATGGTTTAATAAAAAGATAAAATTTTCAGAATATCACAACTTCAGAAGAGTTCCACTATCTTTTTAGATATACTAATAATTTGGTTATGAAATAAGATACATAGGATGTGGAAAAAAAAATTATTGGATTTGGACAAAAGAATTTGAGATCAACAACAGCAACAAGAAGAAACTTATTATTGTAAGCTGACAAATTATATTAGCCACCAGTCTGTAAACATAAATATTAGTAAGTTAGAGCAATTGAAATTACTACAAGCATTAACTGATAATTATTTGGGGACAGAGTAAATTAAGGCCTTAAGGCAAAGATGGAAAGCTTATAACCTATTCTTCAGATAATTTCAGTACCAAAAATTAATTGTGAAATAGTTTCTCATATAAAAGATTCTAAACAGGTTTTTTTTTAACATTTGAGTAAGAAAAACAATTCAATATATTATAAAATTAAGTACAAGCCTATATTTGGGTCAGTGAATTTAATTTTTCATGAATTTATAAGAACACAATTGTCCTTTAAATTTTCCATCCCTTCTGCAAGAATACCTTGAAAGAATAAACAGGTTCAAAAGGAAGGATACACTCAAGTATCATTTTCATATGAAACAGGCTGATTTTTTCACTTTCCCTGAAAATCTTTCCACTTGGAGTTTTTCAAGGATCATCACCTCACAAGGACCACTGGAGATTCTGTGTTCTTTAAGAGAACTAATATCATACCAACAGAAAAAAGAAAGTTGAAGTGTGTAATGCAGTGCTGTACAATACTGATGCCACTGTTTTTCTTACTAAAGCAATCGGAGGACTGATGAACATCAAAATACTGAGTTGTCAGTCATCTCTTTGATATTTTCATGGTTCATTGAAGCCAAAAGAAGCTGTGCACTTCAAAGAGTGAAGTCTGTGCAGTGTCTTTTTTTTCCCACTTTGAGCATCTAACATGAGGACATATTTTACATATTTTCAGCCTAAAAGTTGTTAGTTTATCAATTAGTTTTTAGACATGGCTTGCTGGAAGACGCATTGCTGTAGCAAAGGAGGTAAAGGAGTATAAGCAAACCAAGTCAAGTCATTAGTGTTGCAGTTCTATTCACAACTATTTGCTGATGATAACCTAAGTCTTTTTGTGTGCCTAAATTATATACAAATGGGCAATGGAAGGAGCATTTCTGGGCATCTACTGAGCAGTCAGAGGAGGGGAAAGCCAATACAGTTCTCAGAAGGAGTGATCCAGCTAGCAAGTGGCATCTGGCATGTCTCCTAGCCATCAAATGTCCTCGTGCATTAAGGAGGAATTTTTTGCCCTGTACTCATTCAGTTATTCAGGCCACTGTATTTTTTAAAATAGGTCTATAATTAGGCCCTAAATCCATACACTTAACTTAAGCAATCGAATTTTCTAAATTATCAGGCACCTGGAAATTTCCACATCGGCTTGCTGGGCTATATTAAGAAATCAGACGTACCAAGGACTGTTCTCTGGCACTAAAGGCAATTGGCTTGGAGCAGCCCTCACCCCCATAGCTATGTGGTTAGGCTGTCCAGAACAGGGTGGCCTGACCTAAACTGGTTGTTGGGAAAGGTCCCTTACCCATGCTGTTATCCAAACCATGCCTTGGAACTGTTAGAAACCTGGGCAAAGCCCAGACTTCTCCCAGGGATCATACTTGCAGTTTAATGATACAAAGCATGTTGTCAAGTAACAATAATAAAAAAGATTTGGTTCAGCTAGAGTTTTCTGTAATAGTCTAGTACAAAATTAATCTATCATATGTGTGAAGTTTATAGTTTACAATAATTATGGACACAAAACAGACATGTCTGTGAATGAGATGCCGAAATAAAGAATGATAGCCAGTCCTTATTTCTGTGCTCAGGAATCCTGACTTGCACCCTGTTGTGAATTAGCAATGCAAACAAACTTCAAAAGGAAGTACACATTCCCAAGGTTCAGTCACACATGTGCCTCAGAGTGCTAATGTTTGAAGACAAAATACACCACATAGAAGGAGGAGTTGGTCAGGAAGATGTACATTTTCAAAGGCAGCATCACATTCTTGCTTTGAATTATTATGAGCAAAGATGATGTTGCTTGAGTCACAAAGGAAAATGGTAATAATGTACAAAGTGATAGAAGAAAAGCAACATAAAGTGCCTTGGTATCATGAATATACATGAAAAATCAAAAGTCATAAAACACAGAACACTAAAAAGTTATGTAAAACTATGGTTACAATTAAGCTAAAGATTTAGTTTTGAGAAGCCTAGAAATCAGAGTGGTATTGACATTCCATGGAATTGTGGACTCTTTGTAATAAAAATAGGCAAGAATGGCAAGGGTACTTCTAGCAAGCTTAACTTTGGGATATTTTTCTCCTATATAGGAGATCCATACATCGAAATGCATGGAAAACTACTGCCCTTTTTCATACAAATAACCTGAATAGAGTATTCAGGGAAAAAATCAACAGTATTATCCCTATGATAATTTATTGATGTAATATATTGTATTGTTTGTTGCCAACACATTATTAGTGACATAAATAAACATGCCAGTGTTTTTTATGTCTATATATACAGTTGTGAAATGTACCAAAGAGTTCATGCTGAGTTACTATTACACTGGTAAAAAGGACAAGATGCTATGCTAGCATGAATGTTATTTCTTTAGCCTATTTACAAATTACATGAAAAAAGGTATTTTTAAACAATTCAGTTTAAAAATCAGACTGTGTCCCTTTGCCATAAATCAAAGTCCCAGCAGAAGCACCTAAGTGAGCTATTTATAATTTTGCTGGTGCCAACAAAAGCTAGATTTAGTAGCAGCCATACCATTCCCTGAGGAACAGAGAGAGCTGGCCCTGTGGTTGCTTCAGGAAGAAGCCATGGGTCCATGGAAGAGAGGGGCAGAGGCACAGCCTTGTGCAAGGTGTAAGGGGCCTGAGATGGAAAAGGGCAAAAATCAGACAGAATTAACAGAGAGATGGAAAATTCCATGCTCTATACATTGATTAGTTTGGTATCAAAGAGGTCTTGAGTCAAAACATAAGAATTTGAGGAATGCAGTCCAGATTTCAGATAACTTTGTTTTGGAGCAAGTATTTTAACTGCTATAAGGTTGCACAGAAGTAAGTCCTTCCTTCCCTCCCTGGAATCTAACTGGGCACTTCAGGGAGCACATACACCCAGATGGGATCTACCTGACCTAGTTTTGGACACTTAACATCTTGATAATTAGATCTGAGTTAGCTGTCTGGACTATCTTCATAGTGAAGAAACAGTTGTATAGCATCATTTCTCTCAGTTAAAATAAATACTCATAATAAATAGGTCAAGTTAATCACATCCTAGAAATGTTGTTAATTATAAAGGGAGACCAAGGTGACCAACAGAAACACAGAACATAAACACACAACATAATTCAGGGTGCAAAGGACCTCAATAAGTCTCCAGTCGAACCTCCTGCTCACTTGAGGTCAGACCAGGTTGCTCAGTGTTGTGTCCAGTCAAGTCTTGACCACCTCCAAGGGCAGAGATGGCAAAACCTCCCTGGGCAGCCTGCTTCCCTGCCTGACTGTCCTTGTGTGGAAAAAATTCTTTCTTATGTCCAGTCTGTCTCAGTTTGTGCCTGTCATCTCTTCTCATCTCACCATGTACCACTGGGAAGAACAAGGCTTCACCTTCTTGCTCATCTCCCCACAGGCACTGTTAGGTGAGGGCTTCTATTAAGTGTCCTTGAATCCATGACTTCTTCAGGCTGAACAAGCTCTTGTCCTCAGCATCTTCTCAGAGGCCAGATGCTGCCCCAACCACTCTGATGGTTTTCCACTGAACTCACCTCAATTTCCTGTACAGGAAATCGGATTCAGTACCAAAACTGAATATGAAAATATTTCTGTGTTAAATAATGCAAACATTATCGTTGTGGTCACACGCTGCTCAAGAAATGAAAATGGTTCATCCAGTTTGGTCAGAGAAGAGAAATCCCCTAGTACTGACTCCAGTTCTGTGTCATGGACACTTACAGCTAGGAAGCAACTGCTAGTCACAACCAGGGAATCTGGACCACTCATCAGCCAAATGATGGACAGAAGACTTGTCTTGCACAGAAATTATGAAACAGAGTTTAGGTCTTCTTGTATAACTTTGGCCAAGTGCTGCTCCTCACCTGGAAAACTGGGCTAATATCAGTATTTTCTGCTTAGCTTTTAAACTTTTCTGCTACAATCTTTTGCTATAGTCTTTGCTATATTCTGACTTCTCAGCATCAGCTGTAATTTGTAGGTATTTCAAAAAATAGGAACAGTCAAGTAGAAAAACAGCAACGTAGCATTTGGCCATGTTGCTGGCAACCACAGTGTTTCAATACTCAAGATGAAATGCTGACTAAAGCAAAAAAACCAACCATACAGTATATTACTATTTTGAATGGTTGCAAGAATCCTTTTCTGATCCATTTGTCCATTATATCAGGACCACAACTTTGGATTTGCCTCACCACTACGGGCTTGCCTGGAGATGACTGGATGGTGGCTGACCTTGATAGTTTGTCACAGACACAATTCCCACACACTCATCTGACTTCCCTTGACCCCAGACCTGCCTCATTCCCACGGACATGTCTGGTTGCCCAGATTGCTGGCTCACCTGGTTCCCATCACCACCTCTCGTCTTTTCTCTTTGTTTGGAATTGCTGCCCTGCCAGCCCCTCCATCATTCCCAGCTGCCAGCCCCAGTGGCCTTGTAGACTGTCCCAGGGTTGCTGCTTCCTGACAGAGCCTAGCTGTAAGGCAGGCAGCAAACACAGCTGTATCTCACACCAGGGAGATGCAGATGGATAATTTTATTATAGGTTGTACTACTGCTGCTCATGGAAGCACTTGTAACTTTATGAACTGAATAATCCTTCTTCCTCATCCAACTCTCTTCTTATAACTGTCTCTCTTGCCCCACCATGGCCTTGTACTTCACTGCTTTGTGTATGCCTCAAAGTATCAGTAGCTAATATTTTTGATCATGTTTAGGCATGAACACAGCTACTTTCTGTGTATTTGCACAAACACAAACATGCATTTGAGGCTCAATAAATAACAGAGAAATACGACCTCTACCAACTAGAAGATGCCAGAATTACAGTGTAAAAAGGCCGAATGCAGACAGTATATCTGGCCAAAAACTTTTTTATTGTCTAACTATATGAAAGTCCTTTATCTTCTCTTCCTGTTCATTATCCTGTAGTAGAACAATTATCCAATATATATTGGATTATTTTGGCTACATAGCTGTTGGGCTATATATAGCCCAAATAATCTTGGGCTGTGACCTTGAGAAAATCAATAGAAAATGTCTGCAGGGTTTTTTTTTAGTGCTAAGATGTTAATTCTTTAATTTCACTTATTAAAATGGTTTTTGTGTGTGTGTATATGTGGGGAAATTAACTATACTCCACTTAAGTAATAGTTTATTAACTTTATACTTTTCGTGAAAGAAAAATTAGATTATCTCTTCCAAAGTAATTTCGTGCCCTTAGCTGAAACTGCCCACTGACTCCATGTAAAAATTGACCTTAATGTGGCAATACACGAATTAATTTAACCCACTTAAATATGGCTGGACTTCAAAGCCAGCTGGTATTTTCCTTGCATGGCTTAGCTGAGACCTCCTCAGTCAGCAGAGCTGGGTCTTCCTCTTGCTTCCTCCTAATTTGACATGGTGTCTATCCACAGACTTTCAACACCCTCTTGAATAAATAGTGAGGAGCACTGGTTTTTAAACCAACAAGATTATAATAAATGTTGACAAGAGTCAGATTCTGGAGTTGAAAGATATCCCTTTCTGTGTGTCTGAATCTATGCTTTCATTGCAAATAAATTTAAAGGAATTAGAAGTCCTGTTGCAACCTGTGACTTCATTATTTTTAAATATTTTTAAAACTTCTGATTTATGTGTGAGTTTTGCCAAAGCTATTTGAACATTAAGGAAACTTCCCTGTCTGACCATCCAGGAGCCACTCTGGCAGTCACAGTCACCACCTGAGACTGTCACTGCTCGGACTGAGGTGGGAGCTCCAGGGAGCTGACAGCTGCCTATCTTGATACCCTACACATCCCACTCTCACACAGTCAGACCAGGTTTCCATACTCGACCCTAGGATTTCCATAGCAGAATCTCAAACATCTGGATCCTTAAAATAATTTAATAATGGTGCAGTCATAGAATAACAGGCCAAGCTGGTGCCTCCAAGGACGCACCCTGAACAAAGAACTCCCTGGGCTTTCATACCCTCACAGTCTGTGCATGGTAAAGTCTGGGGTCTTCCAGCTGAGTCCTCGGCTCCTGCTGTGTCTCTGACTGTCTGGTCACCTGGCTGGGCCACAGGTCCCTGTGCCCTTTGTTCTGCAGAGGGCCAGCAGTTCATGGCTTCTTGCCTGGGGCTCCAACACCCAGAGCCCAACCTGCAGCTCAAACTGCACCTGTACCCCGAGCTACCGGCACTGAATGTATTCCTCAACACGAATATCAAAGTAATTTCTAGCCAGGATTTCTTGATTACAGATCAACATGGAAATATGAAAAGGACATAGCAAACAAATAAGTTATTCTTTATAAAACATTCTCATATCTCTAATTCCACGGCCTAAATTTTAAAATGCCGTCAGTTATTTTGAACCATTTTTTGGGAAACTCACCTAAATTATAAATGTGCCTGATTTTGATAAAAAAGCTACAATCAGAAAGTACTATGCAATCACCCTCTGAATATCTGTCCCTTTTCAAGTATCTCAGATGGAAAATGAAATTTAAGTACTTGAAACTACAGGCTGATATTCATAAATGTAAGATGAATATAGAAGAAATCCTGTTACTATTCAAATTCTTCCTAAAATTTATTGACTTATGTAGGGACAGTAGTGTACAAATTCTTAACGTAATAGTTGCTCAACAAACAAGAAACTTTTTTGTTGCTTTTTTGTTTTTAATCAAGGCATAATATTAAGAAGTTTAACTAGCTTCCCTTGAATTTCCTTTTCTTTTCATCCTACTTCCTCCATTCAAACCTCTGTCCGTTGGTTTGTTTACATATACTTAATTAGATTAAACTAATCCACATGTATCTTAGTATATTTATAGGATATATCATTCCCTCATGGATACCCTTTGCTGGTGACAGTAGTTTCTATTTTTAGTTGAACAACGTATTTACTGAGTGCTGGTGCAAGTGTTTGGCTCCAGATTTGTAACAGAGTCAAGGTTTATTGAGCCAACAATTTCGTGGACATATTAATATGGCTGATAATGAAGATACAAATACTTGTGCACAAAGTCTGTTTATTTTTATATTTCCAAGAATTATATATCTAAAATTCTGTCAGCTTCACTCCTTTGAACGTGCATAGGACTGTTTTGATTAATTAAAACACATCAAAAACATACCCACATAACAAACAAACAAACAAACAAAAAAGAGCAAATACCAATATCCAGTTGGTTTTGGGTTTGTTTTTTTTTTTTCAAAACCTGACAGAAATTTCATTTCACTGCATTTTATTACATTTCATTTCATTTCATATAATTTCATTGCAGGGTAGCCCTTACCATTAGCCGAAAACATTCCAAAAAATGCTTGTTTAGAGTAGAAGAGTTTCCGTCAGTGGAACTGTCTCCCATGAGTATTTTGGGAGAGCTCTCCCTCTAGTGGGAAAAGAGGAGACTTTTTGGAAGAGGTGTTTTTCTGTCACAGCACATGACAGATATACACAATGGGTCGATGCTCCAATATGGGAAGAGGAAAGAAAAAAAGCCATTTTGCTTACAATCAGAAGCTAGATGCAGGAAAAAAAATCATTGTGGACCAACTCAGAGTGTTTTATGGAACTGTATAAAAAGTGATTATCATCTTCCGCCTTTCCCAAAGGGAAAAAAACCCCAAACAAAAACAACAAAAAACCCCCAAACAAAAACAGTTCTCTTATATCACATATGCGGAATCTTTTATGTATAAATATATTTGAAAGTCCTTCAGAACTTAATAACATGACTGCATAAACAGCAGGTAGAAAATCCTCATTTATTTATTGATTATTCTAGGAAGTAGTCCAGTTTCAGATTTCTGAGAAAATTCTGTGTTCCTGTTGTATCAGCATTTAACATATAAGCCTAACTAAAACCCGAAAAAACTGTCTCGACTGTCTTCCCTTCATCCACTGTGATTCATCAGTGCTGATAAGCTTCATCCATAAGCTTCCTCAGAAGCTGCAGAAGAAAATGTAAACATACTCTGGAAAAGGTGTTAAAAATGGGAAATCTTCATTTACTTTGTATGGCTACACCAGCCATTCACTACAACCCTTTGAGCCCTGTTATTCAGCCAGTTCTTTACCCAGTGCACCATGTACTGCTCATTCCACAATTGGACAACTTGTCCAGAAGGATGCTATAAGGGACAGTATACAAAGCCTTACTAAAATCTAGACATCTACATCCACTGCATTCTCTTCTTCCATGAGGTGGATGACCCTGTCTTAGAACGCTATCAAATCATAGTTGTATAGGAATTTCTCTTTGTGAGCCCATGTAGATTGTGACTGATGACTACATCATTCTTTAAATGCCTTTCAGTAGTACCCATTATAATCTTCTATACGATTTTACAGAAACTGAGGGTAGAATAAAATGTCTCTAATTTCCTGGGCCTTCCCTCACTCTTTTTGTGGATGGGAATAACACCGGCCTATTTCCAGTCAGTAGAGACCTCCCACAACACCCAATACCTTTGGTAGATGGTCAAGAAAGGTCCTGCCATAACATCCACCTTCAGAACTCTGGGATGAATCCCATCAGGTCCCATGGACTTGTGAATGTTCTGCTGATACAGCTGGTCCCTTACAATTCTGGTGTCCACAAATGGAGAGCCACTGTTCCTGCAGCCCTGTGACTCCGTGACTCGGCACCCCAAGGCTTATCAGTAATACTAAAGACTGACTCAAAAAAAGCATTAAATGCCCCTTTCTTTTCTTCATCACCATTTGTCAGGTGACCAGCTTCATCAGGTGTTGGTTCAGTATTTCCCTTATACCTCTTCTTGCTGTCAACATACTTTAAAAAGCCCTTTTTATTGTCTTGACACAACACTGACCAATTTCAATTCTTGGACTTTCGTGTTTTCTCCCTACAGATGAGAACTACAGCTCTATGATCTTCCTGCAAAGCCTGACCTTGCTCCCAGAGAACATACAATTTCTTTTTCCGCCCAAGTGGCAAAAGGAGTTCCCTGTTCAGCTAAAACAGTCTTCTGTCCCACTTGCTTGACTCACAATACCATGGCATTGCCTGCTCTGGGGCTTGTAGAAAGTGGTTCTTCAAAACTGACTTGCTCTCATAGAAAGCCCTAAGCCCTCAAAAGGCAGGGCACTGCAAACTGGCTCCCTCAGCAACGCAAGGCTTGCTCTCTTCTAGTCCAGGATAGTGACTCTACTGATCTTTTTTCTCATTACACTGAAAATTTTAAACTCCACCACTTTGTGATCAGTGTGGCCAGATGATTATCATTTGTATTACTATACCTACCATCACTTCTCCTACAAGTCCTCTATATACAGATAAGAGGTGATAAGATCTTCTCTGTTGAGTATATAAGGAACCATGGGAAGACACACAGAGAGCAATTAAGTGACCTGACATGTTGCCTTGTGCAGTCTGAGTGAGAAGCCAGCCTCCTGCTCCCTGAGCACCTGGGATAGACAGTCTGTGGCCCTGAATGACAGAGCTGCCCATCAGCACAACTGGCAGCCTTCACGCGGGCATTGCCTGATTTGTAAGCTGTCATCCTTGTAGTGCTGTCAGTGCTCTTTGGACACAGATCTCAAACCAAGGACATAAGAATGAATTTTTTTTTCGGTACTACAAAGCCATCACACAGATTATACATTTTAATTTTATTCGGGGAATTCTTTAAAAAGCTTCACCCAAGTCCTGCTACAGGAAAGCAATGCAACTCTTCTGTATCAACTGGTTAAGTAGTAGAAATGATTATCAGGGTGAAACGAGGCACTTGCTGATGGTTTTCTCTCCAAAGTCAGGAACATCTAAGTGGTATGAGAAATTATAAATGAGAAATCTAAGAAATTATGACAGAGGTGAGATATGGGAAGTTTGAACAATTGCTATTAAAAAGTTGGAAAGAATTTATGTACCCTTTGTGTCTTTAAAATAAGGCTTTTAATACCTGAAAATTTCTGAGTAAACATATGATCTGAAGTTAGACTAAAATTATAAAAACACACTGAAAGACATGTCCTAATATTAGACTGCAGTGAATCAAGTTTTTCTCCTGTATTTGGATTATGGTAAACTTCACCTTCCTCGATGTCTGCATTTGAAAATGCAAAAATACTCCTTAAAAGTTTTTAAAATGTTAAAATAGTATACCAGCCATTCATAAAATTGCAAAGAGATTTTTTTTCCTTGCCTTTTTTTTTGTTTTGTTTTATAGGAATTAAAGAAAATATCCAGTGTTTAACTTCCCCTAATTAAATATTATTAAAAAACTTGGGAGAAAAAAACAAGAGAAGAAAAAGAGGATTCCACAATGTCTCCTCTTACAACAAGTTTAGTGATTTTCCTCTGGAAATAATCCAAGTTGCCTCTAAAAGCATGACCAAGAAGCAGCAATGTCTGTGCTCCCTCTCCTGGCTCTGCAGCAACATTGACCTGGGCAAATTCTAACCAGGGCAAATTCTAACCAGGCTGACATCAGGCCTGAGGTCTGTGGTTAACAGAAAGAACAAAAATGTAAAGCACTGTACTGTTTCATCTTCTTCACTGAAAAAACCAGAAGTTGCTTCAAATGGAAATTAAAATTATTTTAAAAATATTTTATTTCCAAGCTTCTTGAAAGTTTTTTTCCAAGATCTGACAGTTAAAAAATATAAAAATGCCTTGCACAAGGGACAACAGCACTTTTCCCAATATTTGTAATGCTGCAGGTAATTTTTAAGAATAGTTAGTTACAGACATCCTGATCTCCGTCGTGGTTAATCTGAAATCTTTAAAATAATAATCTATCTAATAAATTGTTCACAAAGAAGATTTAATGCTAAAATAAGATCCTTTTTAATTGTGTAATTGTAAACCCAGTAGCTCCCCAAAACCAAATGGTACCAGAAATAAAAATTAGATAGCGTCATCCTCTCAGGAGCAGTTTATTTGTATATTTCTGTAGGACGAACTCATAGAACCAAGACTTTGTCACTTCACCGTACGTGATTATGTATAGTCTACAATGAAGAAGAATAGGTGGTGTGAACAATACAACTTTCACCCCAAATATGACAGAAGGTATCCTTTAAAATTCTTTGCAGTGGTTCTACTACATTTAACACAGAGAGCTTACATCTGTAGTACGAAGCCATCCTTGCTGGATTGGTCATGTGGCATCTCACAGCAATCTTTAACAATGGCTGGTTTTTGCAGTTTTAACTCATAAGATTTTTTTATTTATAATTAAAAATAAATTAGTGGTTTCAAGATAAATGGATAAAGTGCATTCTGGCACTTGAGATTACTTTTTTCATTTACTACAATTTGAATATGATCTTAGATAGCTGAGCCATCTCAGAGGCAACAAGGTTCATACTGTGACTCAGGAATGCCTTCTCTCCAGCGTGGTGTACCATACACAAAAACTCCAAAAAACAATTTTCCTCTACTCTTGTTCAATTTAATAAGAAGGTGAGCTGGGCATGAGGTGTAGCAGGAAGGACAAAATAAAGATCCTGCTTGCTTCCTCCTATGTTTTTTTGTATTAGTAACATCTGAAATGGAAAGGATACCATATCTTTTTTTTTTTTTTTTTTTTTGCACAAGATTTGCAAAGCAAAATACACTAGACAGCACTAAGTGAAAATCTGCTACTTCAGGAATCAACTGTCTGTATACTGTGTAGCATGACCCAGAACTGTAGGCTTATGGACAAAAATGGAACAGTGCATTAGGTGGCGTCTAAGACACACTGTAGACAGGACATTGAAAATAACATTTGGGATTGACCAACCTAATTACTAGGGAGGCAGCCTCTCTTCCCTAGCAGGAAATCCCACCCACAGCGTGTGTCCTTCATGATATGACAGCTGAGACCGCAGCAGCACCAGCAGCGTCACAGCTGCCTCCAGCCTCAGCCCCTCCTTCACAGCAGTTTGCCCGAGGGAATTGGGGAACGCAGGTAGCCTCTTACCCCACACACAGGCATAAATTCGGGTGTGGCTCTGCCCCATAATCATTTGCTCGTGCAAACCAGGATGACACAGTAGCTTGAGATTCCATTAAGAAAATTTCTGGAAGAAGAAGTTCTGCTGGTTGGTGTCATAGGGACAGAGTTATGAGCTATGTCTTTCCTTTCCTGCTACTCTGCAACTTGGGAAGGAAAGGAAGGAGGTATTAATTACACCCTAGCCCCTTTTCCAGTCATCCTTCCCACAGGCGCAAGCAGGGGCTAAGCTTAATTTTGCTGCCATTGGCAAAGTGGAGCAATCCTGCCTCTGCTAGTACAAGTTAACAAGCAAGTCCACAACAAGCTACCCCTGCATTAGTACAAACTAATGAGGTTCAACACCACCAGCATCTTGACTTACAAAACCAACAGTTTCTACTTTTCAAAACACAAGGCCATTTAGAGATACACCATACAGGCTTAGCATAGTGTGACTTCAAAGTGTGAAGTATTCTGATAAATATCAACTAAATATCCCACTACTGGTCTCTATATTTAAGCAATAATTAAAACCACAGAATTTGTAGGTTTGACTTCTGATGGTTGCAACTTGTTACAACCTTGGCTTCCAAGAAAACCTGTTGAACAGCTGTTAGGTCAGTTCAAAAAAGCAATGCTCTGTTCTATAACTTGCAATCTCAGGCTAAATGCTACGTGCACCAGCTATGAATACTTCAAACACTTGTGGCTTTGGGACACTCTGAACAAAGCCTTTTATAGAACTGTAGGGTGTTTTAGGTTGGAAGGGACCTCTGGAGTCCTCCCCTGCTCAGTAGGGCCACATAGACCCCTTTTCTCCAGCTATGTCACCTATCTGCTTCCTGCAGCAAGAGAAGGCCGAAGAGATATATAATCCCAAAGTTTAGGTCTGCTGTCTAGAAAGACTATGGACAAGGAAGTTGTCTAATGTCCACAGCTTATTTAATAATTGAATTTCTGGTTTCAAGGTTAGAGGAAGACATTTACATCTTACAGACCGTCTGCTCTGAGAGCTTTTACAGGCCCTGTTTTTTAAGTGGCAGTGGCTCTGTTTGATTAAATTCACTATGCAGCAGTCAACAGTAAAAAAGCAAAGGACTAAATAATCATATAAACATTGGTCTTTTTGGATCCCAGTCAAGTAAGAGTATTACAAAGCTGAACTGCTTTGTGATACCTGTGAAAGCACAAGTAGGTGTATTCATGGGGAAAGGCAGAGGTGCCTCAGCTTTCAGATGCTCAAGAACTGATAAACATTTCCTATTTGTGAAGGATGGAAGGGGGAGCCCTCAGGTCTGGATCAATTCTGTGACATGATCCTCAAAACTCATACTGATGCCTCCTGAAATGAAACTCGCTATAGACTAGCCAAGGAGCATCAGGAGGAACAACATTTGGCTCTTTAACACAGAGTAAAGACAGTACATGTACAGATACATGTCTATATAGCAACCAATGGCAAACCCCAAAACTCAATGTAAGTACAAACTAAAAATCTGAACAGCATACAAAAATGGTTTAGTTCCATCAATCCATCTTGATGCCATCCAGTTTCATCAGCCCTGCTTTTTTAGACTGTGTGTTGATGCTAGGGGCTGTAATATGCTGTAGGGACATGGAACCCTTGATCTTCAGATCATCCACTCTGATACATCTGAGGTCCGTAATGCTGAAATGCCTTTTCTGGGAGACACTAGAAGCCCCAAGTGTGGAACGGGTGTATTATACCTCCTATGCAAAACCAGAATCACATTTAACACCAGAAAAAACCCTCCAGTCAGAGAGGAATGTTTAAATACAATTACAAATGCAATTGCATTTCCCTAAATAAAAAGGTGAAGCGTTAGAAGCATAGATTGAAGAATTTTGTAGTGACGTAGACCAGTCTGGCTTGTCTTCAAAATAAAATTAAAATCACTTAAAAAACAAAAAAATCAAGCCAAACCAAAACAACCAAACCATACACAAAAAAATAAAAAAGAAGAATAATTAACTTTTTTTTCTGTATGACAGAAATACTGACTAATGAAGGTAGGATAGGTTTGGCAAAAAGATGGATGATGTGCCTAAATTTATTCTCTTCTACAGCTATTTTCTGTATTTAAAAAAAGGGACAAATCTGAGTTAAAAAGACAGTTAAGAAAATATCTATGGACAGTTAAGAAAATGTCAGCTTTCAAACAAAAATCTTTAACAGTTAAAAATTGCAGCTGTACACATTGATAAAGATTGTTTATGAGCACAAGTTCCATGGCTTTGGAGAGGAGTCAGAGAAAAAAAATCTCAAGAAATGTCAGGAAGGATCAATCTCTCTTAACTTCACTGGCCACATTCAGCTCTCACGTTAGCAGGTGATCCAATAAAAATGTGGATAAATACAACTCATTGTTTTTAGACATCAAAGGTCACTACATTGTGTTTGATAAGATTACTGAAAACTAAGTGTACACCAAACCTATGAACTTTGGGAGTTATTATACATGAAAACATCTATACTTCTCTGAAGAACTTAACAAAGGTTTCCTAAGCCAAAAGGACTGTTAGGAGTCTGTGATGCACGAATAAGTAAAAGCATTAGATTTGTATTACTTTATTTGCATAACAGCTTATTTATATTTTGAGTTTATTGATGTTAAAATGCAACATTTATATTAATCCACAGAATATATATGTCATTTTTCATAGTTTTGAAATTATTACGTAGTTACTTAGTTCCTATTAAATGTTTGATACTCATAGGTCGTATACCTGATACAGATTGTCACTATCACATATCAGCTGTAACTGATTTTTTAAATGAAAGTGTTAAATTGTTGAAACCAAATGACAGTTGTTCAGCGTGTTCTTTTATTGGTTTCCAACCTTTTCAAAGATTCATTTTTCCTTGTTATCTTCTTCAGGGCTTTTTTGTACAGGTAGGGATGAAATTTAGGGTCTGTTTTTTTCCTTTGGACTGTATGGGAATTTTACATTGAACAGCTACAGGAGAAATAAAAACTTATTTGTTTTATGACACTGTAGAAGTTAATGATTACTTTGACCCTTTGTACAGATTCTCCATTATGTTGCATTAAATGAAACATGATTGTTACGATTTTTTTTTCAGTTAAAGTACTTATTTCACATGTGAATGAAGTTTGAGTTAAGTAAAAACTATTCCTTTTTTGTGTTTTTTAAAAACTGCTATTAACAACCTAAAGATATTGTATCTTAAGTAGAAACTACCTTATATATAGAATACACTTTATTTTTCAGAGGAAATTATTGCCTCACACCTAATAAATAGTTTTATTTTGTACTCCTCTAATTCCAGCTGTGAGATGAAATGAACATTGCCCAAAAGATGCTACAAAACAGTGCAATCACTTCTGAAGACGTGGGATGTAAATATTTATAAGGCTCTTAATATTTCAAGTCTGCAAACTCTAGAACTGGGAATGCCAGCATTTATTTATTTATTTATTTATTTACAGTTACAATGAATATAGCCACAGAAGTGTGATAACAGCACATTTCTGTAAACACAGAAATGTTCAAAAACTACCACATGCAGGCAAGTCTTATCCAGTGCATAAAGTGTATTTGTGAAAACCTTTTTGTGATCACTAATTTCATTTAGTTACAGCATTGTGCTTCCAAATGGTTGAAAAAGCAGTTTAGAAAATGAAATATCAAACACAGAAAAGTTGTTACTGCGATTATATCCATACATTTATGTGGGGAAGCCTTAGAGGCTGTGTTTTTTTGCTGGCTGTTGTATATCCAAGGATCAAAGGTAGTTGCAAAGATGAGAGTGGACTGATGCAGTGCTTGTCTGAATTATTTCCGTTAGACACTGACTTTTGCAAAGAATTAAGGGACAGATCCAAAATAAAATTAAGATTCTTATCACAATGCTTAATCTCTGTGTGCCTGTCCCTTCAGAGACCCATCACAATCCCAAGCTTAGTGACCTTTTCTACATGTTCACAAGGAGTTAACTTAAAAGTTGGTGACTGTGAGTCGAGGACTTTTTACATGTTTACAGAACAGTTTCCAGAAAATTTCAGGCTCTGGTGAATTTCTGGCTACTGACTGGATGTGCTGTTCATTCTCCACTGTGCAGGAAAACCAAAGTATATCTTGTAATTGGGAAGTCCTCACCAAAGTACCTACTAAACTGGCAGCTTATTTGGTTGGCTTGCTACACTCTCCAGTCTTCAACAAGCTTTCAAGGATGATAATCAAGCCATAAATAATTGTGTGCAGGCAGCCTTAGCCTCCTCCAGCTCTCATTTAGCTGTCTTAGTGACAGTCACTTGAAGTTCCTCTCCCTCTGAGAACACCAGGCAGGCAGCTCAGGAGTCATCCCGAGAAAGGCAGAGTGAATGATTTCCTTGAAACACTTGCCTTTGTGCACTGCCTGTGCACAATGCCTGACTCGGGAGCTCAGGTGGGATGCAGATCTTTGGAAAGCCCAGATCAATCTGACTGAGGGACATTGAGCCAGGACATTTTCTTTCAGCACTCGGGCACCAGCGAAAGCAGCACATACATAACTCTCCATGGGAAGGCACCACAGTGGTGGGCACAGGTGTGCAGGGAGCTGTTCCATGTGTTCCCACTGCCGCAGCCCGTGGGGATGTCCGAGCAGCGGCGTGGGCTGGGCTCCTCCACCAGGTGCGCCCTGAGGAGCTGGGATCCCCCGCGTCAGGAAGATACGGAACTTTGCGGCCAACTCATGTTTTAAAAAACATTTTTTTTTGGTCCCAGCTTTTCTTAAAAAAAAAAAAAAATTAAAAAGTTAAAAAAAAAAAAAAGAGATGTTTTTCCTTTTCCTATCAGTGGCAAACATTTCTGGGAGTTTGCACACGGGGAGCCGAGAGAGTATTGGCTGTGCCTCCCTTCCTGCTTGTCCAGGGTGCGGTTCCTTAGTGCAGCTCCCGGCTGGCTGCGAGATTGGGGGGCTGCTCTCCACTGGTGGGAGGGTGGAGATGGGCAGCAACTCTGTCCAGTTGAGGGCTTATTACAAGGAATAATCCCGAGCACGAGTACAGATTGAGGGTGACCTGCTAGAAAGCAGCAGTGTGCCCTGGTGGCCAAGAAGGCCAGTGGTATGCCGGGATGCATCAGGAAAAAGGTTGCCATTAGGTAGTGGGAGATGATCCTGCACCTCTACGCAGCCCTAGTGAGGCCACATCTGAAGTGTATGTTCTGTGTCCTCAGTACAAGAGAGACATGGAGCTCCTGGAGCAGGTCCAGCAGATGCTATGGCCTGTTCAGCCTCAAGAAGAGACTGTAAGTATCAGTGTCTGTAAGTATCTGAAGAGAGGGTGCCAAGAGGATGGAGCCAGGCTGTTCTCAGTGGTAATGAGCAATAGGGCAAGAGGCAATGGGCAGACACTGATGCACAGGAAGTTTCACCTGAATCCAAGGAAAAACTTCTTGATTGTGCAGATGACCATGCACAAGAAGAGATTGTCCACAGAGGTTGTGTCCCTCAATGGAGTTATTCGAGAATGATCTGGAAGCAGCCCTGTTCAATGTGCTCTAGGATGACCCTGCTTGAGCAGGGAGGTTGGGCCAGCTGACCCACTGTGGTCCCTACCAACCTCACCCATTCTGTGATTCTGCGATCATATTACGAAAGACTAACAGCGTTTCCAGGAAACAAAACAAGTACATGCGCATTTCAAACACCAGTCGGGAATACAAAATGGCATTTCTTTTGCTACTAGAGCACTGTTCGGTCCAGCCACGGCATCAGGAAACGGGTGACCTCTGAAAGATACCCAGGCCGCCCCACTAACCCGCCTCACCCCCACACAGCGGCCGCCCCGCTCGGCCCCGCCTCCCGGCAGCCCCCGCGCCGCCCGGCCTCGCGAGACTCTCGGCTCTCGCGACAGCGGGGTGCCGCCATCTTACCCGCTCGCTCGGGCTCTCGCTCCGTCGGGCGCTGCGGCTCAGGGCGGCGGGGGGGCCGCCCGTCCCGGACCGCGCCGCCGCTACACTCGGCCGCGCCGCCGCCACACTCGGCCGCGCCGCCCTCCGGCGGGGGGGACCCGCGCAGCGCCCGGGACCCGCTCCCTGGCAGAGGAGCGGCGAGAGCGGGGCCCGCGGGAAGCAGCCGCTGCTCGACTGGTTCCGCCCCCTCCGTGTCGCTGGGCCTCCGGCCCCTGCCAGGCGGCCTCTGCCGAACCGGGAGGCGGCGGAGGGTGCGGGGAGGCGCGGCGGGAGCCGGGTTGCCGGCCGGCGGGGCGGCGCGGACCCGCCGCCGGGGCTGCTGCTGTTGCTGCTGGCGGGGAGGCGGGGGGCCCGGGCCGCTCTGGATGGTGGTTAAAATGATCATAGAAAACTTCGAGGCGCTGAAATCCTGGCTCAGCAAAACCTTGGAGCCCATGTGAGTAACCGCGACCCTTTCTTGCCCTCTCGCCCCCCCGAAATAAACCTTCCCCTGCCGAAGATGGGGGTCCGCAGGGGCGGGAAACGTGGTGCCGGAGAGTCCCGGGAGGGCATCCCGGGAGATGCTCTCTCAGCGCTCTTCTTGTCCGGCCGCCTTGTGTGAGGGGCTGCGTTGCTCTCCCGCTCTCCCGTCGCCGTCCTCGGCCGGGAGGTAGGACCATCTCCCTCCGGAGGATGCAGCTTCCCCCCCTAGCGACCGCGTTCCTGTTCCCTTTGTAGCCCAGGGAGAGCGGGAGACGCTGTGTGTGCGTGTGCAGCTCGCTATGCCCCGCGCTCAGCCCCGGAGAGGCTACGGTAATGAGCGCGGCCCGCTGCCCTGTTCTGGGACCTTCTCCGAGAGAGCTCAGGTGCCACTGGGGCGTCTTGCGGGATCCTGGGATCTTCTCAGTAGCATTTCCTACAGACTCGTCGCACATCATTCTTGGTTATTTTGCATATGTGACACTCTCTGGTTTTCCTTCCCCCCAAATAAAAATTACATCAGTAGAGGACTTGGGAGTAGGAGCCCCAGAGAATAATTTACCTGTTTGTGAATAGCTGCGTGGCCTCTAAGCATAACATTCGTGTGAGTAAGTGAGGCGCTTCTGCAAATATATCTTCCTTCTCTGAATAGTATTTTAGTGGAACTGAGGTGTGAACTTAGTTTTAAAGGTTTATCTTCTGGAAGTGTGGTGTCTGTAGATGAAAGGATACACTTTTCTCGTCATTCTGAGCCACTTTTTAACATGTCTGAATTAAATTGCTGGAGTTTGATTTGAATCAAATGAACTAGAACTTCTGAATTCAGTCTGGTGTTAACTTTTGCGCTGAGGTGTTTGCCCACTGTAGGTTTTACTCTTGACGAGTTCAGATGGGGGGGACGGACGGACAGAGTTTGCTTTATGGCTTCCATAGCCATTAGTTAAGTATATGTGTGTACAGATACAGTTTGTAGGGCTTATGTTGAAATAACTTGGAAAAGGTATAATATGCTGGGACATTTTAAGGAGAGCTTCACTTGGGTTATTCTTTTGTTTGTTTGGGGCTTTTTTCTTTTTAGGGTTTGGGGGGGGAGGAAGTGGTGCTCCTTTATTCCAGAGGGTCTGATCCACACCACGCTGAAATAGATGAACCATGAATTTACTTTTAGTGGACTTGCAATTAGGCCTGCAGCAAATTACACTGAATGTCTTTGTTGTAAAAGGTTTGATATTTAAGATTTTATTTTGGGGGCAAAAAAGATCATCATCTTGTAAGGCTGTAGTTTGGGGAAGGTGAATTACTTTTTCTCTTGAGTCAATATAATGCAATATTCAAATAACATAGTTTGTTGTGTCTTGGGGTAGTAGACTTTCCTAGTCCTTGGCTGCATAATGCTCACTGTTAGTTTCTGGATACTTTGTTGTATGAATATTCTGTTAATGGAATCAGCAGTTCGATGTTAGTATTTTAGAGTGTGCTGGTTAAGAGGTTTGGAACAGACTTCAGGTTGGTCCATGTTCCTTTGTTTGACTATTAAACCATGAGATCTCCTAGCAATAGTCAGCAGTTAAAGGGTGAAATTGAGATTTTCAGCTTTCGTGATCAGTGCAATTTTCTGCTTTTTTTCACTAAGAGGACCAGCATGTATCTGTTAGGTTAAATGTGGTGTGTGAGCAGATCAAATGTAGTTGTCGATCTGGAAAACTGTGGAGAGCTAGGGAGATGCTGGTCTGAAGGATGTTGATTTCTCTGAATTTTTAGCTTTGGGAGGAAACAAACCAGCAAGTACTGTCATTCAGTTTTCTGCACTGTCCTGTGTAACTGCACTGTTGAATAGATACTGAAATTGGTGGAGATGTATTGTCTTTTGTTAGCAGTCAAATACTCTTGGACGTGCTTTTGGTGTCCGCTATCTGAAATGTGTGACTACAGCCATAGCTTCTGGCTGTATGAAAATTTCAGTGTGCAGCTACTTCTGAAGAAGTAACTGTTGCAGTACTTGTACAGTGAAGTTGTAAGTGCTGATCCTCTGGAGGTGTTGCCATAGCCCAGAAATGATTTTTGACTTGTCTTTTCCTGTTAATGAAACAAAAGTGCCAAGTGTTTTTGTCTAGTGGCTCTCTCAGAAACCTTTAGCTGCAAGATATGTAGCTTAACCTCCTAACTACACTAAGAAGCACACCACTGTATTAGGTTGTTATGGAGGTGGTTTCTTGGTGGTTTTAAGGGGAGAAGTGCATTTAAGAAGAAATGTAAATAAGTTTTATACAAACACGTATAGATCTATATTAATGTGCTAGTTACCTCGAGCTGAGTATAGAGTTAGTTAGCTGAGTTAGAACATGCTGCACCTTCTAAGTTGCCCTTTCCAAGCAGATGGCGTTTTTTAATCAGGATGTGTAAGTTATTCCAAAGGCCATAATGCATATATTTCTGAAACATAATGTTTCAGAATTAAAATATAGCAGTAGCCACAAAAATGGTGTCATTTTATCTTTAAACTGTTCTAAAAACGCTAACTTCTTAATATAATGAAACAAGTGTGTTACATAATTATATGGACTGGACATGATTCAGTTGTTGGATTGCTTTCACGTGGAGTCTCTGGGAAACACTGTTCATAGACAGGAATGTTTGAAGGAGAGGGATGGTGGAGGATTTAAGATTTGGAATTTTTTTGTTAGTGGTAGGTTGTTGGGTTTGTTTGTTTGTTTT
The DNA here is from genome assembly GCF_041296385.1 of Aphelocoma coerulescens. Classification (NCBI taxonomy): domain Eukaryota; kingdom Metazoa; phylum Chordata; class Aves; order Passeriformes; family Corvidae; genus Aphelocoma; species Aphelocoma coerulescens. Next base: position 49,138,982 of record NC_091013.1, read on the forward strand.
GGACTCCTCTAATGCCTTTGGCAAAGCCTTGGTGATCCTCCATACAAAAAGGCCTTATCTGAGTTTTGTCTTGTTGCAGTGAGGCAGAAACTGCAAATGCTGCCATGCTGGAGCATTTGCACAGTCCAGCTCCGTTTGAGGGGTGATAGGTCTCTAGGAGCTTTCTACAGCTCTTCAAGAAGAGGCTGCTTTTGTGGTTTTGGAAATAACTCTTTGTGCAGCTCTGTTTGGTGTACAGAGAATTGCTAAATATACGCATGGAATCATTGCAGATACAGCCATGTAAATGTAGTACCAGTATAAATAAAGTGGCAAGAGGCTTTTTGTGCTGTGGCTACTGTGTTTGACTAGAATTATGTTGTATGTTCAACTCCAGTCAGCTCTGTAAAGAAGGCATTTGTTACCAGTCATCCTCTTTGCTTGCAGACAGCAATGAGCTAAGTTTCTAGTGTTACACACTTTCGCGTCTGTGGCATGGTTTCTGTCAAGTGTTGGAAAATAATGTTAAACTTGGAATATAACTGTATGCCTGTGACTTCTGATTTCTATGCTAACAAGGCACTCACTGAGCCTGTCAATCGTGATGGGTTTCTTTTCTGCAAGTCCATTCCAGATACTATATAAACTGTGTATATAGTCCTTGCTGGAATATCAGGATCTGGCTTGGCAAAGTTCTGAGTAGGGATTTCTTTAATTTTTTTTCTTGAATTTGTTTTAATCTCTGCTTGTGAAAAAACTAGCTTTTTGTACTAATGCTACACTCACAATTTCGCTTTTAAGACATTATAATGTTCTCCCCCTTGCCCTAATTCTCTACAGTGGAAAGTTTCCTTGGTTTTAATTACTTTGTGTAAAATAAATTAAATTAAGATATTTCTGTGGCCCACTGAATTTTACTTTCTGTTTGATTAAGGCTCCCATATCTAATTTTTTTACACTTCACTGTATTTATGATTTGTGAAGGTTTCTTCCTGTACTAAATCAAACTTGAAAAAAAGGTGAAATGCCTACAACATTTATGCCATATTTAGGCATACCTCATTGAAATGGAAAGATATTTTGCATTGGTGAATTCTGTAAGTGAACATGGTGGTGTAACGACTTACATCAGATGAAATAAAATGAAAATTGTTTAAAGTATATTTTGAATATATTTATGATTGGAATATTTTATGGCAAATGATCTGTGTCCTATTGTGTTCAGTTATGCCCTCACTACTCTGTTTGTCAAGCTTTTTAACCCTTATTTTTTGGCTTCACATGTTACTGACAAAAGGTAGTGAATAAAAAAGGTTTAACTTTTAAAAAAGGTGGTGTAAGGAATATGCTAATAAGCCAGGACATTGAAAGCATAGAAAAAAGTTAAAATGAAAAACCTTGTCATTCCTTTCCACATACATTTGGCACACTATGCTACCAATAGCACTTATTGGCCCACCATGAAATTTCTCCCATTTTCTGTGAAACTTCCTAAGAAGTTCAGAAGCAATAAATGTTTCTCTACATTTCATTTACTTCGTTAACACTTTGCATGAAGTTATTTGTAACTAAAATAACTAAAGCACAAATACACATCACTGGTATGTCACCTTTAACAATAGTTATTTTTCTACATCTATTATAAAACTTGATAGTCTGTTCACCTGACTGAGAGCTACTGTATTTGAGAAATCAACCTTCCTAGCTTAGGGTGCTGATACTGCTAAGCTTCTGTGTAAAAATATTATGTTAGTATTAAAATATTGGTATTATTAGGTATAGTTCAGAGCAGAAAATAAAAATACTCCTGTTATAGGAAACCTTTTTTGTTCTTACAGTGAACATCAGCAGTGAAGTGAAACCCCTTTGACTGCATTGGAAGTCATAGAGACACTCTGATGAGTTTTGCTTTCTGTAGTGAATGGGTGTTGGAGAGCCAGCAAGCTGACAGCTGTTCTGCCTCATGAGAGCTGTCTTGAATCTAGGGGTGGCATTCTAGGCTGCCAATTACTGGTTGCAGCTGTATGAACATGTCAGATCTGGGTATCATAATAATTAAGAACTGATTTAATGGCATCATTAGCTTGATTAGCAGCTTTGGAGGCTGCTGAATTCCTCAATGTGTTTCTATTGCGTTAAGTACTGTTAGAGAGTTAATGAGAGTGGCTATCGTAAGAGTGGTCCTTCTCAGCCACGATAGTGTCTTAGGATAAAAGTTGGGTCTTGCTGAATGAGTTTGTAATTTATTTTACTTACTGAACACTGTAGCTTTTTATAGAATTTCTTTTTTCTTGGTAACAACAGAGTGGTACAAGTGCCTGAATTAGGCTGCCTGCACTGCCCAGTATGCAGTGTACATCTTTCTGCACCCACTCAGCCCTGCAAGTACAAAGCATTTCTCTCAGCCTTCAAACACAGCCATGTCCACCTTGGTTAATGTCAAGAACTGAGCAGTTTTGTAGCAATCAGTCTTCAGGCAACAAAACTAGACTCTGAAATTTAGGTTGTTAACGCTCAGGATCAGAGCACAACAAATAGCATGCACCTACATGTTATTTCCTTCACAGCAGCACCATTCGTTGCCTGGAGGACTACAGAAATGCTTTTGAGGTTTCACTGTGTTGTGGTAGTTTAAATTTATGAAGGAACTAGTTTCAGGATTTGCAGCATCTTTTTGGTTTGTACATTAATTTTAAAACTGAAGAAAAAACCCCTCGTATAGTTTCTTTGCCATCTTAAAAAAGTAGTGTGTGCATACAATATAAGCTCTGTTAATATGGGCTCTTGCACAAACAGCTACACCAATAATGTGATTTTGCAAACACCTTTAATATCTATTCTCCGGGAGCTCTGTTTCTCAGTTAGGCTAATGTATATAGATGCACGGTAATAAAAAAAGTCAAAGGGGGTTCTCAGAACATTTTTTATATTTAAAAAAAATCTGAGTATTGGAAATGGATAGGTTAAAAGTTTAATGAATTGCAAAGTATTGAAATAAGAAGAAAAGACTTTACAGAGGGGTGAGTCAGTCAAATTACTTTTCTTTTTTCAAATAATATGTACAACAAAAAAATTAAGGCTCAAATTTACTCTGACAGCTTCAGCTTTTCTGGTTTATCTTTACTTGAAATAGTAGTTTCAAATAATGACTCGAGACCAGGTGAGGTCAGAAACATGGGGTTTTGAACTTTCCTGGGAGCTTTGTTGAACCGTTCCTTCTGTGATTGAGCAAAATATTTGCTTGGGAATTACTTTCCTTTTTGAAGCTTTTATCTGTTGCATAGCAGTTGGAGGTATCCATATAATTCTCTGAAGAACATGCAGAGATCTAGGAAGAGAATTCTTCTGTCTGTGCCTGTATATTCAATAGTGTTTATTAAAGCAGGATTGCATGAGCAATCTCCCTTGTTTAATAAGGAGAAGTAGGCACTGTGTATTTTCTGACTTCGAGAGTACAGACTGCAGAAGAATATTACTAGAGGTAAAAACATTTACCATGGTTAGTAACAATGATATATATTCAGAAATTGGGTGTAAGAAAACATGCTATGGTGTTTAATTGCAGCACACAGTGGGATGTACTTGCTGCAGTGGAAATGAATTCAGATTACTTGTGCCAGCTGGAGTTTGTTTGTTAAAGAAAACACAATTGCAAAAACAGGAGGAGAAATTTGTGATTACAGATGCATACTAGTGCTTGCAGCGCTTGCCTACGGAATGTTGAGGGGATGGAGATCAGAGTTGAGAAATGTTTTTCTACATGTTTTGATGGATGTGACCGTTTTTCTAGTAGCCAGACTCTATCATAAGAATAAAGTTATGTATAAAGTTCTGTCACACTTCTAATGTACAGATTGTGTTTATGGTGAGGACTGATGTACCACATCATATTCAAGTTCAGCTAAGGATTCAAACCTGTATTTAATAACTGAAAATGTATATCATTCAGAGAGCAGTAGAATCAACATGTGAATTTATTGATTATTTTTAGTGCAACTTAGAGTATTTGAAATATGTTGGTGGTATTCTCGTTTTTTGAGTTGTCAGTTAAGGATCTTTCACTACTATATTTCAATTTGCAAGAATATAGCATGATACATATATTGTGTGATAAATCTTTGTGCTACACAGTATATTTGCTGCCATCAGTACCTTTCCTGTTTTCTTTATTCTCATGTTATTTGTTAACAAAGTCGATTATAAGAGCATAAAATGCAAGACAAAGAGGTTTAGAAAAAGCTAAAAATATTCTAATAATTCTATAGGTAAAATAAAGCTAGCTCAAAATGGGTGAAAAATCCATGTATGTGCAACAAAGAGCAAGCATATTGCGTATCATTCACACACAAAGGCTGCTATTCTGTAAGAAAATACTTTTAAACCAGAGAATGTAAGATCTTGTTTATCAGAAGATCTCAAGGCCCCATAATCCAAACCAGCGGATTTTGACTAAACCAGTGGATTGAGAATTTACAGAACATTTCAGAATTAAGTTTGAGTGAAAAAGTGCAAAGGAATTGCTTTGTAAAAAAGCAGCTCTCCCCAAACAAAATGATTAAAGATCATGTCTAGAACTCTTGATAGCTATAAAGAATCAGGCAGACCTCCTTTATTCACAGTTCTGTAAACTTTAAATTTCTTTTTTACTTATGAGACCAGTTGGTCTTCTCTTCCACCTCCTGAGGTTGCTAGCAATTTAATTTTAGCATCATCTTAAAAAAAGGCGTTTTATAAGAGTTTAAAAAGCAATAAAAGATCAGATTATAAACTTGTTAGATCTATTTAAGATACTGTCTACAGAAACAGTCTTCACAGTAGTGTGGAGAAAACAGATTAATTGTTTGTGGGTTTTTTCAAGCTTTGAAGAACAGATATAGAAGAGACTTCTGTTTCAAGTCAGTACTTAAAAAAGGACGTCAGCCTCTGTGTAAAGATCATTTGCAGTTTAATTTTAAAAAATGAAAAGAAAGCACATAAAATCATAATGTTGATTTACAAATGCATCTTCATCTCACTCTACCACAAAACTCCTTGTATTCATTATTACTTAATTAGTGTCAATTTGAAATAATTTGTCTGTTACTATTTTTTAAAAAATAGTATTTGTTAAGTAGCCAAAATTGAAAGCATGTAAATTCTTACTGTTTTAGAAATTCCTCTGTACACACTGAATAATAATAATTGTAGAATGCAGTACAATTGTTTTGCATTGTTCATATGTGGCCGTACAGGGTGTTAATGCTGAAACGTGTGCACGAGTGCACAGTGGAAAGTGATCCTGTGTTTCGCAAATTAAAAATACATTTTCACTGAGAATATTTTTATAAGCATATCTTGGAGTTGGGTGAATGAGTTCAAGTCCTGGGGTGGACAGGATTGCTAAGATTTCCAAAGTCATCATGGTAGGGAGGATGAAAGCATTAACTGTTCATTATTTTTAAACGGCTTTTTGTTTGGGTTTTGAGGTTTTGTTTGTTGGTTTTTTGCGGTTTTGTGGGGTTTTTTGGTTTGTTTTTTTGGGGGTTAGTTAATGGCTTGTTTATTTTGTTACAGTCTAGGTGTCTTTCCAGAGAAGATTTTCTCATTTTTATCCTGCTCATGAAAGAGGAATTGCTTTAAATTGAATATGAGGTTGTATAGTCAATACTGTAGGAGCTGGAGAATTAAAATACATTGTAATAGCTAAGAGCAGTAGGCTTTTACCTTCTAGACTGGCTTGGGGTTTTTTCCCCCCTTTTTCTTTATTTTTTTGCCCCTCACTAAATTTTGAGTGCACATGTGTCATTTAAGTAAGTTGTAGCAGATTTTGAACAATGACAGCTGACTGTTCGTATTATCAAATGAGAACCAAGTTTGTGGAAATTAAAATTTAAAAAGAAAAACTGAGGATAATAATGTGAAAATTATCTGCTCCCCACCTGTTATGATGAAAACAGCACATTAATTTTCCAAGTTATGAGTCAGCTTGAAACTGGGAAAGTATTGAAAATTTGAAGTGCCATTGAAGTTGCATGAAGAAACAGTAAAAAAAGTTAGTAACTTTGCAAATTCAAGGATTGAGAGGATATGAAATGCTGGTCTTAGGGCCTGCTGAAGGCTGAGAGAGCACCCTCATTGCAGCCTGTGATGAATACCTGTTCAACACTGGACTTCTAGATAATCTGCTTGGCTGATGTGCTCAGGTGTTTGCAGCGTTAAAGAGACTCGTTAAAGAGTCCTACTGCTCTCACTCTGTAGGAGGTTGTGTGCCTGCTTCCAAGATGACTGACTTGGTGCTTGGACAGTATTTTCATTTGGGTAAAGAACTGTTAGAGCTGAATGTGGCAAACTAGATGTGAAAAATTCCTGAAGAATTTTCCGTCAGTGTGCAGTCTGGCTTTTGATTCACAGTATATATTTTCATTTTGTTCATTTAGCCTGTGTGGGTTCTTTTGGAATGTAGACTGATTCTGAGCTCCCATTTCCTATATCTATAAATAATGCAGACTACCATGGAATACTGTGGTACGTCCAATAGCAGCCCAAGTTGCTTTTTCAGCATGAAATTCTACTATTGCCTGCTTTCTAGACGATGCTGGGTTACGTTTGAAGCTCTGACCTTTAACTTCAGGGCCCTGTGTGCTGGGCCCAGGCTATCCATAAGTGATGCTGACAGATCAGCTTCCTTTGCTTAGTGGATATGTTTGCATGGGGGATGTTGCTTGCTGTGCAGGAGGTAAGTTTCTCTGGGAAGAGGAATTAGGTGGTGTGATATGTGCATTTAGGGATTTGGTTTCTTCTGCCTAGTGTCCAAAGTAATGTCATTTCAATGATCAGCATTTAGATTAATAATTAAGCTTCAGCATTTGTATCTTACTCATTGTGGAAGGGATTTGGAGCTTCTGTTTTATTCCTTTGTTATGACTGTTGGAGCTCTATGCTAGAGCAGCATTTGTGTAATGTTCACATTCAGTGCAACTCCCTGACCACAGATTAATTTTTCTTATTGGTTATTTTTGCTAGAAAATATGTACAGTTAGAATGTATCAATGCAATTTTTTTTTTTCTTGTAGCTCTTTAAAACATTAGTACAAACTTTGATTACCACCCAGATAAGCTGTCTGTATCACAAGACTGGTGTGCATCCATTAAATCCTGCCTTATTTTGTGCGGCCTGAAGTCTTCCTTTGGTATATGCTAAATAACGAGATTAAATTGTTTAAGACCAGTGTCTCATCATGTCATTAGTTACTGTTTTTGAAACATGAATGGTTTTCTGCAGAAGTCTCACTTGCTTTGGCAGGTTTTACAACACCGCCACAAAGTTCATTGTAGATCCCTGTTGGTGAAACATTGTAAAAAAAGTATGCCAGTTATAGTAAATAATGTTCTGCTGAATGTGAATACATGGCTTTCTTTATCCTAAGTTCTTTGTTGATGTGCGTAAGACCATCAGCTTCTACATTGAGGTGCTCTGTACTTAATCGTAGGTGGAATTCAGATGTCAAATGGATAATGATCCCCTAAATTTCCCTCCATTTTCAGTGTACTTCTTATGGGGGTGTCTGTTACAAATATTTGAATTTAGGCTTTTGAAACCAAGTTTGAAACTGAAAAAAATCAGTTTCAGTTTTTATGGTGTTCATATGTAAGTAGTAGTAAGAATGTTCAAAAGTGTATTTAAGTGGATACTCGAGAGTCTGATTTTTTTTTTGGTTTTTTTGGTAGCATAGATCACTTCTACTGTATCACTGTATTAATTTGTAATTGGATAGACTGACTTTTCCCAGTTAACAGTTACTCAGTGTTACATTCAGAATTATTGATTCCATCTTTGGGGAATTAGGGAAGTATTTGTTGTCTTTGTTTTTAATAGTTAGGCAGTTGAGTCTGTTTCTTACTAAGTAGTTTGTTCTAGTTTGCTCTGATGTTTTCTGTGCAGTGTTGTTAGGAAATATTCTAGGCAATTGTTCTCTTGAAAAGGAAAGTGATGCTTAGAAATATTATGTATCTGGACTCTGTTTTGAAAAATACACCTGAGTATTTTTCAATTGCTGTGGTAGGAAATGGTTTTGCTCTATATATGTATTGCTCATGCCAGTTTTGGACATTAATTTCCATAATTAAATTGCTTTTTTTTCCCTAACTAATCTGTTTGCAGATGTGATGCAGATCCATCTGCCCTAGCTAAATATGTTCTGGCTTTGGTAAAGAAGGATAAAAGTGAAAAGGAGCTGAAGGCATTGTGTGTTGATCAGCTGGATGTATTTCTTCAGAAAGGTATGGGCTTTGTCATAACAATTAAGATTGAGTGAAAATTCTGTCTTGTTCAATTTATTTAAGCAATCATTTACCATAGAATCGGGCATTGATCTCTTTATTAGCTTTGTTACTTTGTAGAATGTAATTCAGGTTTCATAAAGTAATTTTAAAAAGCCCAGGTGTATAGGTTAGCATGCATCTATTAGGTATATGTTTTGTTAGTACTTATAGAGGCACAGAATCATAGAATGGTTTGGGTTGAAAGGGACTGTAAAGATCCTCTAATTCCAGCCCCCTGTTGTAGACAGGGACACGTAAAGATCCTCTAATTCCAGCCCCCTGTTGTAGACAGGGACACGTCCTGCTAGACCAGGTTTCTCAGGGCCTTGTCTGACCTGGGCTTGAATGCTTCCAGGGTTGGGGCATCCACAACTTCCCTGGGCAAGTACTGAAGCTCTGTATATATATGCCAGAAATATTCTTCCAGATGTTTTATAAGAGACATTAAATAATTCAAGAATTGAAAACTTTTGTGAAATATTGTTCATTATTGTTTTTTGACTCTGTAAATGTCCTTTTAAATCTAAAATTAGGAACAGAGTATTTAAAGAAAATAATCTTTGTTAACCTTTTGTTGAATGCTGGTTTTGGTTGATTGTCTGGGGTTTTTGGGTTTATTTATTTATTTTTAAAGCAAATGTTAACCGTGGTTTTGGATAATGGATATTTGTGCTCTTTACTTTTAGAAACTCAGATATTTGTGGAAAAACTGTTTGATGCTGTGAATACAAAAAGCTACCTACCTCCACCAGAACAGCCATCATCAGGAAGCCTGAAAGTAGAATTTTTTCAGCATCAAGAAAAAGAGACAAAAAAAGAAGAGGTGGGCATTTATTTTAATTTAAATGTACATATTTTTCCTCATTCATGTAATTTGCTTGTGTGTTTAACTTCATAGTGCTTATTTGTTTATTAGTAAAGGTTATTAATAATTTATTATAGTTCAAATCAATAATAATTTGTTTATTAATAATATTATTAATAATTACATGAAAGCGTTAAAGTAAGTCAGAAGATTTGTGCTTGGCATGTTGAGCACTGCTGCATGGTTTTTCTAACACATGTGGGTTCTTCAAAGGTAAACCAAAGTGGTTTTGATGAGGCAAAGGTAAATGAAGTTACTGAGTAGTGTAGGAGCTGCAGTATAATCTACGTTAGTTCTCTGGTCAAGATTGCTGTTGTAGTTGTGCTGCACTTTAATTCACCATAAATCCAGGCTGCCATTCTAAATGGCAATTCTCATTCCTTCAGCTGTTTGATCCAGATAACATCCTTTTGTCACAAGTGTTTATCTTGTGCATTGGGCCAGAAGAGTGAGTTTGTGCTTTTCAGTAGCAGCCTAGGTTTGCCTGCATGGAAGTGTTTTAAGTGGGAACTGAACCAGATAACCTGCTGATGAAGAAAAGACTTTGCTGTTGGTTGTTGAATATCCATGCCTTCTTAAATCTTCCCGCAGCCTTAAAATGGTTTTTTGTCTACCTGCAGTAAAAGCAGCTGTATTGTCAGTGCAACACTATAAAGATTGATAGTTTTATTTTCTCTCAAACAGTGCTTTGAATATTCCTAGAAATAGAAATTAATACATTATGAAGGTTCTCTAATTACGTTATAGACTAAAATGTGTTACTGCTTCTCAGTGTTCAGAGTGTTTGGTTTTATTTGGTAGTGCAGAAGCCTGCATTATAGTGTGCTCGTGTTTTGATCTAATATCTATGCTTTGAATTCAGATAGTTAAAGAGGAAGAGCGAGAGAAAAAGTTCTCTAGAAGATTAAATCACAGCCCTCCTCAATCAAGTTCTCGCTACAGAGACACCAGGTAAAAAATTTTGCTTAACTCCTTTTATTATATCAGTAAGCAGATGGATTTGGATTTTTGTGGTGTTACTATAATAAATATTTTGTTTCTGTGTTGTCATCCAATAAGCCTAATAAGAAGACTTCTATGGCTTTTATGCAGATGTAGGTAAACGGCGAGTGTGTAATGTCACTGTAACCTGTCTTTCAAGTTGTGCACAGCTATCACCCTTTAAATTTTATGAGTAATTTTGATGTTAGATTTGTGGTTTATATTGCAGTACTTACTCTTCTCAATACTGAGTTTAAATTTTGATTTAGAAGCCTTCCCTTCAATAACTCTTTGTGTTTCCAACTTGGGAAATATGCAGTATTGGGCAGAAACAGAAATTTATGTATGTTGTAAAATCTTAGGTACGGTAAAAATAAAATGAATAAGCAAAACTAATTTTAAAATCCTTCTGAGAAGGAAGGAGTAGCCATAAATTAGATAAAATTTGTAGCTTTTCTCTAGTTTTCCATTGACATTTCTTAAAGTTTTGAAGTAGTTAAGATTTCAAATTATGGCTTCATACTTCTTGTAATTAACCTCTAATATTTCATTTTTAGAAGCCGTGATGACAGGAAAAAAGATGAACGTTCTCGGAAGAGGGACTATGACCGAAATCCTCCCAGAAGAGATTCCTATAGGGATCGATACAACAGACGAAGGGGGAGGAGTCGGAGCTACAGCAGGAGTCGAAGTAGGAGTTGGAGCAAAGAGAGGTTGCGGGACCGTGATCGAGACCGGAGCAGAAGCCGGAGCAGAACACGAAGCAGAGGTACCAACAGTTGGTCTCTAAAATACGGTGAATGTTTTCTACAAAATTTAGAAACTAAACTTATAAACTATGTTCAAAATGTACTAGAACTTCCTCTATTGTTCTTGTTCCTTTATTCAAATTTAGCTTTGTTTTCTGTGGAAATTAGGCTTCTGTGATTGTGTTCTCAGTGCTTGTTTTCCTCTCTTTCCCTCTGTTCTTCTTTAATACCTTTTTATTAAGGCGACTGTGCTGGCTACTTTTTAAGCATTGCTGCAAGAGAGGCAGAAAAATCCAAGTTATTTCCATTTCATTAAGTTTTAGGAAACTCCAAATCTGGTTTAGGGAGATACAGAAATTAATGCTTGTTTACAGAGGTGGAATTGGCAGAAATTGTCTATTTGGCAGCAAATGACTTGTCAAGCAGAACACTACAGCTCAGTTCTTTTGGTCTTGTCCCCTCCTTAGCGTCATAGGTGAAGGGCTGAAATCACTACAGTAAGTATTTGCATTTGTGTACATATCTGTAGGACTTCAGGCTTCAGTACAGTACTTTGTAGAATTAAACTTCTTTAAAAAGGGAGTTGCTTTTTTAGCTGAAAAGAATGCTTTTTCCCTCAATAGTTTTTAATAGTAAGTTGGAAAAGAGCAGTGAGAGTAATTTTATGTCTTTGTCCTGTATTAGACAATGTAGGGGTAAAAACAGTCTGGTAGAACTGTCCTGTGTATTACTTTTCTTTCTGAAAACAGGCCTTGGTAACCCAGACTTAAGAGTAGGAATACAGATTTCTGAAAATATGAGAGCAGATATTTTCCAAACAACTTATTAACAAGCAAATTAAATAACATGCAGCAGTTTAACTAAAAGATTACAACATTATTAAGTCTTGATTTAAGGATTATTTATATAAACTGAAATGACAGTACCTTATGGACAATATTTTGTAGTGAAAGCTTTGTTTCTTTTTCTTAGAACATGAAGAAATGCCTGTTTTACCCACACTGATGAACCATCTTTGAGATATTTCATAATGTTCCTTCAATGTGGAGTTATTTAAGTCTATTAACTTATGTCATGACATAACTCTTCTGTTTTAATTGGGATATTTACTATTTATTTGGTGGTAATATTGGAAAATAAAGAGAATAGTTAGTATGTATTCAGAATAAAAGGTCATTTTACTTGCTGTATCTGCCTGGGAGTGTTCCACACCTGTCAAGTACTATTATTTCACCTATTATGGCAAAGCTTTGCATGCAATAAATACATGTAAAATGAAGATCAAAAACGGAAGATATAACAATAACATTGTCTTGAAACAGATTTCTAACTTTTGTAGTATTTTCAAGTGATGGTTACTGTTTTCTTGGCATTGCTTCCCTTTATTGAAAACTTTCCATCTGAAATTCTTAGAATATGTCCATCACTAAAGAGGATGTACTCTGCCTGAAGTTAAATAGGATATCTGCTCTACTGTGGATATAGCTGTTATTAAAATACCCCAGAGTCTGACTATGTACTTCACAGATTATTATTTTTCTGATTAAACCTTTGGAATGTAGAATCACGGAATAACTGAGGTTATGGGAGACCTCTGAAGGTGGTGTAGTCCAACGCCCTTTATCAAAGCAAATAAACTGGAGCAGGTTGCTTAGGACCAGCTGGATTATAAATAACTCCAAGGGTGGACACTCCACAGGCACTTTGGGCAACCTGTAAAACATTTCAATTATCATGTGTGTGTATTGAGTTGATGTAAAATAAAGATACTTAAAGAGTAGTGGCTGCTTCTGGTGAAAAGGTGGATATGGAATTACCCAATATAATTTTTATATTTACTTTTTGTTACAGAAAGGGATTTGGGAAAGCCAAAATATGACATGGATAGAACAGACCCATTAGAGAACAATTATACTCCAGTTTCTTCTGTGACAAATATTTCATCTGGCCACTACCCTGTCCCTACACTGAGCAGTACTATTACTGTTATTGCTCCTGCTCATCATGGAAATAACACTACTGAAAGTTGGTCGGAGTTCCATGAAGAGCAGCTGGACCACAACTCCTATGGAAGACCTCCGCTGCCAAAGAAACGCTGTAGAGATTATGATGGTAAGTCCATGGATTTTTAATTGCTTCCTGCAGCTATGATTGTTCTCTTTCTGAAAAGACTGAGGTAATTCACCTTTCTTTTTCTGATCTTTAATATTGAGTGAGGTTTTTGTATTGCACAATTCTTGAATGCAAATTTTGTGCCACTTCTTACTGACTTTAGACAGCTTGCTCTTTTAGTGTTTGTATATTTATTTTGCTTGCTAGAACTTTTTTCTATAAATGAAAAGTAATATACTAAAAAGTTAGCAAAAAATCCAGTTTTAGCCAGGTTTTCTGTCTTATGTTCCAACCAAATACTGTATTTGATGGTTTTGACAATGGTTAGCTCCTTACTGATCTCATCCTGTTTCATTCCATCCTATCTAAGAGACAATTTTTAACTTGAAAAGTCTAGAGCTGAAACTTTCCAGCCTCATGTTAGACCATTATTTCTTTCCATGTAGATGCTTCTTAAAACTGGCTAGGTTTTTTGCTTATCTCTGTCTTAAGCTTTCATTTTAAATGTCTTGTGCCAAAATTCACACAAGAGGCTGCTGCAGCTGGCAGTGTCTTAACTAAAATCAGCCTGTCAACCTGTGAGCTCAGAAGAGTTGAAATCTCCCCCTAAAGTTGCTTCTGAGGGATTTTGTTGTTGTTATTGTTGTTTACCACGATGAGGAGTTTACATTCTAGGCCATTTACATTCAGAACTCTGATTAGAATTTTTTTTTTTAAGTAAGAAAAGGGGAGACTCAGCTTTCAAGTGTTGGTAGAGTTGTACTTATGAGGAATAGTTTTGCCAGTGTACATCACAGCAATGCTGTGAAGGAAGTGCAGTTGTGAATGTGTCTTTTTGTTTTGAAGTTTTCTCTCTTCAGTGACTACATGGTTCCATCACACTGCTCTTCCTATCTGCACTTTCACATTTTCAACTTTACCCTCTGCTGAACTTCTGGTTTTCTTTAGTATTTCAATTTAATGTGTTCTATTAATTCTTCCTGAAGATGAGGTAATACATACCTCTTCTCCACATCATGTTTTGAGAAAGTGGGCACTCCTCTTTCTTCCTCTTTTTACCAGGTGTTTCAGCCTTTTCCCTGTATTGCATTGACTGGTATTTTGGTGTTGTTTGTTTCTGTGGGTGCTGTTGCTAAACAGGTAATCATAGAACAGTTTGGGCTAGAAGGGCCCTATAAAGGTTATCCAGTCTAGCAACCCTGCAGGGAGCATCTTCAACAAAACGTGGTTGCTCAGAGCCCAGTCCAGCATAACCTTGAATGTTTCCAGGGTGAGGCATCCACCACTTTCCTGGGCAACCTCTTCCCTCTTTCACCACCCTCATTATAATAATTTCTTTTTCTTATATCTGCTTTGATTCTGCTGTCCTTTAGTTTAAAACTATTACCCCTTTCTTATCACTTCAGGTCCTACCAAAATGTTTGAAGTACTTAAAGGCTGCAGTGAGTACTTAAACTCAGTGCTCTGAGCATTCTTTTCTCCAGTCTGAACAGCCCCAGCTCTCTCAGCCCTTCCTCATAAGAGAGGTGCTTCAGGCTTCTAATGATTTTTGTGACCCTTCTCTGACCCGCTCCTATGTTTGACTTGTGTGTAAAAGAAAAGAAGTAAACATATATTAATTTTTATTTATATATAATTAATATTTACAAATGCATATGTTATATGTAAATAGAAATTTTTTAATCACATTGAACTATGGCAAAAGTTTATAATGGTTCCTGAAATAATTGCAAAAGAGGAAAAAATGAGTCAATTTTCTCATGTTGGAATTTCATAATATTAACTTCTAACTTTTAGTAGGGCTTTCTCAATCCTAGTGTCTGCACTTCTTGCTTAGAAACGATGTGACTTTGTTAATGTGATGACATCTAGGTTTTATTCTTTGCTTTCACCATTTGTTATAATTCAGTGCAGAATTAGTTCTTCAAGAAGAATTGAACACTTCTGTGTTAGCAGGTTTCCGCAAAGTCCCTGTGTGCTGACTGTTAGGAATAAAGTTAAACGGTCAATTTCATTTTCTAATCTAAGCTTCTGCTGGTATGTGAAGCTCTTATTTTACAAACTGCTGCATTACACATTGACTGTCTCATATCTACCCTGAATCAAGCTACAGCTGTTGAATACTAACAGCAATTCTTTTTGATGTTTCAGAAAAGGGTTTCTGTATGAGAGGAGACATGTGCCCTTTTGATCATGGAAGCGATCCAGTAGTGGTAGAAGATGTGAATCTTCCTGGCATTCTGCCTTTTCCAGCACAACCCCCTGTTGTCGAAGGACCACCTCCTCCTGGACTTCCTCCCCCTCCACCAATTTTGAGTCCTCCTCCTGTTAACCTTAGACCTCCAGTACCACCACCAGGCCCCTTACCACCTAGCCTTCCACCTGTAACAGGTAATTAAAAAAGATTAAACCGATTTTTTGACAGAAAAGCCTGGATCTTACTTGAGTTGTAGGCAATGCAAAAAGCTGTTTTGAAAAAGCTGAAGAATCCCAGCTGTATTTTAGAAAGTTGAACTATGCTCTGCTATGGCATAGCTTACCTCAGAATTACTCTTTTTGATGATAATTGTGGCAGGCTTGGTTGTTGTAAAATTTTGCACACTAAATGTGACCCTTTAATATAGAATAATATTTTTATTGTATTTAAGCATAAGCATGACATGGCAAAATTCAATTCCTTGAGTACTATAGGAGAAGTTGTCCAAAACTGACTGCTGTTAGAGAAGAAGGGAGAATCCTGGAAACAACGGATACTTACTGTTTCATTTGTATTAATAGAGTAAAGATAATTAATGACAACATCAAATTTATACCTGAAAATACAATTTGGGATTAATTTTAAAACTAAACTTGTAATTAAGTAAAATTGTTCACGCTGTTTACTGTTTCACTGGAAAGTACTTCATCTGAAGCACTAAAAATTACATGGAGATTATGTGCCTGGCTGTCATTTATAAAGTAGCTAAAGGTTAGTGCTCACTTGCCTTGTGTGGTTTAAGAGCTGTTTTCTTAGTATTATGTGACTATTCCTTTCTCTCTTTTTTTTTATTAACTTGGGTGTCCCACTTGGTAAAATTATTCAGGAGTAATTGATATTTGATACTGCTCAGAAGTTTCTTAAACTGTTTTAGTTTTCTGTTGATAGTATATTTAAGAAAGATATGAATGAATGTTTTTATTTCAGTCAAGATAGGGTGTAACTTTCTCTGGGTTGGTCAGTTCTACCTTACATGCTATTTTCAGATCTGCTTGACAAGTTCAGATCACTTTATAACTTTTTCCTGCTCTTGTCAATGATTAAACTGAAGATAGAGCTTGACTGCTTAGCTTTGAAAGTGTCACATTACCTGTTGTAAAAAAAGTTAAAAAAGCCAAACAAAAAACCACCTCAATTTTAAGAAGAGTTCTATTAGTGTTGAAGGTTTCTTCTTGGGTGTTTGGAAAAATAATTTCAGTCACGTTAGTTATTGTCATCATAGAATATTTTTATTATATTAAAAAATTGGTTTTTTATTTTAAAAATAGAATTTGTTTCTTTGATGAGTTTTTATCACTCTTTAAAATGCTTTTATTGGTCAAGGTGAATACTGGGCTAGCAAGTAACTTTTGCTTGTGAAAATAAGGTGTTTGGAGAAATGTTAAATGATTTAGATGCTTTTCTCTCTAATCCAAGTTCTGAGTCATTTGCTGTTGGGGGTGGTTTCATGTGAATTTATGGTACAGCATCAAGTCTTGTAGATGTGCCATCTCAGCTCCTTTTATTCTTAAATCGCCTTAAAAGCATTTCAGATCAGTTTCCTTATGAGTAGAGTGTAATGAAAGTGTAGTGGATAACAAATGAATGTGGTGTTTTCCTTTGTTTTTGACAGGACCACCCCCTCCCCTTCCACCATTACAGCCTGCTGGCATGGATGCCCCCCCAAACTCAGCAACCAGCTCAGTTCCTACTGTTGTTACCACGGGTATTCATCACCAGCCGCCTCCTGCTCCACCCTCTCTTTTCACAGCAGGTGTAGTACTGAGGCTTTGCCCACAAGGTTTGCTAAATAGAATAACATTGATTCATATTATACTGTACTTTATAGAGTTTATAATGTCATAGTTTGGGAGAATAAGTGTATAGTATAGACTGTGACAGTAAATTAACATTCTTCTTTTCAGACTTAGTTCAAGATGGAAGTAAAATTTGCATATAAAGTGTGAATTTTGACTGGAGTGTAATATTTTCATTGTGTTTAAGCAGAAAACTTGGCACGACAGTTTTTTATGGTAGTGCCTATACGACTCTTTTATTGTAACTCTATCTTGTAATTAAATGCTATATTTGAAACCTTAGGGGTTTTAACTGCAATTTATTTTAATTAGACAATTTCTTTGTTACCAGAAACGTATGACACAGATGGCTATAATCCAGAAGCTCCAAGTATAACAAATACTTCAAGACCTATGTATAGACATAGAGTACATGCCCAAAGACCAAATTTGATAGGACTCACATCAGGTGATATGGATCTACCACCCAGAGGTATGCTCTCAAAGCTGTACTTAGTTTAGCTGATTTTCTTATATTAATTCAGATTGAGGAACTTTTTGGAGAATGTAATACTGGAAAACATCACATTTTTCTAAAACCTTCTGGAATTAAGAGATGTTTAATTGAATAGGGAACTATGTCTATAATTGCTTTTTTACAGTGTGAATTTTTACAGGTAAAATGAAATCTTTTGCTAGAGTATTGCACAGTTTTCACTTAGCTGTAGTAACTGGTCACTTTGTATATCTTTTGTATAGAAAAATGTTAGTGTTTCTGTAGTAGAATCTTAGGATGATTTTTGCTGCAGAAAAGAGAGAGTAATTTTTATCTGGTAGAAGTTTTATGCATGAGTAATCTTAACCTCGCAGTTCCTGTGGCCCTGAGAAGAAGCAGCAGCACACAAAATGAGAATGGAAGAGGGATAAAACCATTTTTAATGTGGTTTTTATTTGCATTTGTATGTATTTCTATTTAATCTTACTATGTTTCTGTTGGTGTATTTTCAGTGAGGAGTCCCCCAGTGTGATTCCTGTTCTTCAGCAAAAGTGACTCCTTTCCCACTCCATCCATAAATCTTGCTCCTAGGTGTTAGTGCCCTGGAGTACTTGTGCATTTCCTACCATGACCATTTTTGTGTGTGCCATCTAATAGTAGAATGGAGGTGTTAGCTGGAGTGGTCTGAGCTTCAGAATATTGCATGGGACATTGTGAATCATTGTGACTCAGAGTGCAGTCATCTTGAGGCAGATGCCTTCTGTCACACCTCTTTTGTTTTCTGTATGTGTGATGTTACAGTGTCAAAATGAGTGCTATTAGATATTTTGATCTGTCACAGCATCTGTTGATAGTTAAGAAGAAAAGTCTGTGACCAAGGTTTGATTCAGTCAGAACAAGAATCACAGTAATTTCAAAATAAACAATTGTGCTTTTCAGTGCAAATTCAGTGTGAGCAGAATACTTTTGTACAATCAAATACACAGAAAATAAATTCTAAAAAAAGTAAAATCTTCTCATCTATTTACAGAAAAACCTCCTAATAAAAGTAGTATGAGAATAGTGGTAGATGCTGAATCCAGGAAAAGAACAATTGGTGCAGGGGATGGTGGAGTTCCTACAAAGAAGACTTGGTTTGACAAGTGAGTGACCATTAACACAGTGTTGGCTTAATAGCTGGAATTTCATGAACCGCTTTACTGTAATCTGAAACATATGTGTATCTCTATGCATTGCAAGAAAGTTAAACTGTGAGTACACTGGTGATACTAAAATAAATCACGCTGTAGTGTGATCTGTATTTGACTGTCTTCTATCAGAGGCAGTATACAGATGGATGAAGTTGTTTTGGATGATAGTAAGATCTATTCCTTGAAAGTTGCCACAATCTAAGAAACAAGGGAGCTGCAGGATGATGGTTGTTAGAAATAACAGATTTTAGTTATGAAATGTGAATTTTATCATTGCTATTTTGATTTGAGTTGCCAGGTATGTTGCTGAGAAAAAAACAGAGTGTGCAAGGTTAGAAGGGATTTTAAGAGATTGCAGGAGAGCCCTGAAGTAATAGTAATTTGAAACAGTAGAGGGGAAATTTCATGCAATAGCTAAGAAATAGTTTTTGGAGAGAAGCAATGTGGAAGTCAGGAATTACTGACATGAGAAAGTAAGTGTGAATTTTCTCACAGGTTTATGTGCTGGGGTATGCTGAGAATATTAGTGGGGAAGACAGCAGGTATATGGGTGTGTGTCCTGTACTCTCCTTCACTTTTCTAAAATTGCATTATTTTTTAAGTCTGCAGATCTTTGTGTCTCATACACACATGCTTCTGTGTTAGCATATAGAATTTAACATTGTGTTTGCTGGTTTGCTATGGATTTCTGGCTTGATTTTTATTTGTTGCAGGCAAAATTTTAACAGAACAAATAGTCCAGGTTTCCAGAAGAAGGTGCAGTTTGGAAATGAAAATACAAAACTTGAATTGCGAAAAGTTCCCCCCGAACTTAACAATATCAGCAAACTTAATGAGCACTTCAGTAAGTTTGGAAACTTAGTCAACTTGCAGGTGAGAGTCAACAAAGAGAAACCAGTGTGCTTTGGTGTAAAGACAGTGGTAGTTGCCAGCAGCAGAATGCCAGTTGGTTTTTTCCTGGTTCCCTGAAACTCTTCATTATTTTCCTAACTTGTTTATTAAACAAGATCTCATTGTTTTTAATTACATTGCCATTGAAGAAGCAGAAATGAAATGTTCTAGTCATCTTTTAGATTTTGAAAAAATGTGTTCCTCAGAGGTAAGACTTTTAAGATACATTGTTTAAAACATTGAAAATTGATTGCACATGGGTTTTTCTCAGCCGTTTTCTCCAGTTTGGATCTGTGGTCATAAACCCTCTGTGTTTCCAGAGATAAACTGTAAATACAGAATACCTGTATTTCTCATCCAGAAGGCAGTCCCTGTTATATAATTGCCTTCTAGTCCCACAGTAGTGACAGTTTGTTTGTTAAAATTACTTTGTGGTTTATTGGAGTTGCAGAATAAGCAATTAAAGAGAGAGGAAAGCGATGAAAGAACTAGGGCCTGACTTAGGCTGATGTTACATATTGCAGGCTGCACGTGTAATGTCAGTATTTCATACCCAGTCTCTAAGCTTCACCGTGCTTCAGTACCTTGCATTTATCTAAACCCTTTCTTGTTTGCACTCAGGGCTGGAATGAAGAGGTGTAACAGTATTTTTGTGCGTACTGATATGGTACGGAATAAACCTGTGCCTGTCTGAACACTGGAGGGATTTTAAATCTCTCTTGATTGCTATTAAATATTTTTCCAGCCTTTCTGTAATTTACCTAAGAATATGGGTGTATTAGCAGGCAGTATTACTCATTAAGGCAAGTAAAATACGGATGTGTATAGAGAGACAGATAGATACGCATATGGAGATTGCAAGCTATGCTCTTCTTGGAAAGGGTATAATCTTGGCTTTTGAAGCTAAAATAATATATTAATGCTCAAAGGAGGAAATTCAAAATGAACTTTTCTGTCTAGCTCTGATATTAAATAGGACATTTACTATCTGACCCATGCATTTTTTGTAGAAATTTTCTTTACTTTGCCGATGTTTCCTTTTGTCCTTCAAACGACTACTTATATTTGCACACAGAAATACTGGTTGACTGGGGGTTTTGCTTTACTTTGAGGTTTTTTAACTATTCTTAAGGTTTATTAGCATAAACTCAAGGTTGCTTTTGACACCAGGCCTTTTAAATGGACTCATGAATGGGAAGTATTATCTAATGACACATATTGGGTGTAAATGGTAAGCTTCTAAGCCTAGAACTAATTATTTAATGATCATCTAGACACAAATGAGAATCCTCTGTGTGGTAAGTTTTGTTCTTCCCTTTTAAATCTTAGGTTGCATATCAAGGTGATCCAGAAGGTGCCCTTATTCAGTTTGCCACACATGAGGAAGCAAAGAAAGCTATATCAAGTACAGAAGCAGTATTAAATAATCGTTTTATTAAAGTTTATTGGCATCGAGAAGGCAGCGCGCCACAAATCCAGACTACCACACAGAAGGTAGAGGATTTAAGTCTGTTCTAGCATATTATGTAAAATAGAATCTTGGAAACATTTTTAAGAGAATGTTTATATCAAGTAAACTAAGTCCTTTTGAAATAACGACTACTTCATATCAAGCATTTCCAAAAGTCACTCTTCAATTGCAAATTTTTTGACTTCATATAGGAGGTTCAGGAGTTGGTTAGCAAGATGAGACTGAAGGTATTTATAGAAAGTCCTTCAGTGATTTTTGGTGAATTCCACTCTATTATCACCTCAAGCAAGATATGGTATAGTTCTCTGCTGAATAACTATCTGTTTTGCTTTGATTAGTATCGGCTTTTTTATTTCTTCTGGTGAGCATAAGAAAGGCAGCAGAGTTACATTTCTTTTCTTGAAAAATGATCTCCATTTTCTTCCAAAAGGTGCTGGTTTTCCCTCTTTCCTCTTCCCTTTCCTATTGAGCATGCATATTATTGTGGAAAGTAGCAGAAGAATTTGTTTTACACAGAGGTACCTATGTGCATATACAGGTATACACACATAGATCTAAGGACTTGCAAACAACAGTGGAAGAGGAGAACTTCATTAGAGAGACTAACTTTGTAGGAAGCGATCAGGGACATGTTTAATTAGGGAAGAAGTTGCTCATCTCTCTGATATCCTGGGTTAGAATGTCTGGGAATGGATTGGAGGTGTATGACAAGAGGACCAGACTGGATATGAAGCATTTCTTTACTGAGAGAGTTGGTCAGCCAGTGAAACAGGTTTTCTAGAGAGGTGGTTG
This sequence comes from Aphelocoma coerulescens, assembly GCF_041296385.1. NCBI lineage: Eukaryota > Metazoa > Chordata > Aves > Passeriformes > Corvidae > Aphelocoma > Aphelocoma coerulescens. The sequence goes on from NC_091013.1 coordinate 49,160,841, forward strand.
ATGGCCCCAAGCCTGTCACTGTTTAAGAGGTATTTGGACAATGTCCTTAACAACATGGTTTAACTTCTGGTCAAACCTGAAGTGACTAGGGAGTTGGACTAGATGATTGTTGCAGGTCCCTTACAACTAAAATACTCTAAATCTACATTTTTTGATTGAAGTGCAGAGGAACACCTACTGGAAGTTGTCATGTTTGTAGCAGCACTGGCAACATTAAAAAAAAAACCCAGCAATTACTGTTGTGAGGGGTAGATTTGTAACCTGTGTCAAGCTAAATCACTTCAGCAGTCATAATGGCTGTACTCAAACAAGAGGAACCTTGGGTTCTCCCACGCTCTGTGGGTTATTGAGTAGAGTCTTCTCAGTTAGCAGCTGGTGTAGCAAATCCTTCAGAATATTTGTGTATCCTGCTTTTTTAGACTGGCGATCAGCGTGGAACAAGTTCTGCACCTCAAAGTATGAGACAGGCTCTGTAGAACAATGGTCACTTGATTATATATGCTGATATAATGTGTGAAGGGCTTGTTAGAGGATTCTTTCAATTGCTGCTCTGAGATGAGAATTCCTGCTTTCTCTTCTTGTGTACTTCATCATCATTCAGAATCAGTGACCCGGTTTTCCATGGCAATCCTGCTGTACAGCATTTTACCAGTTTCCTTTCTCTCCTTCTTTTGTAAGAAATGCCCTGATTTTTATCTACAAAAATTCGGTTTTAATGACATCCATCTTACTATCTTCCCAATTATCATCCTTTAGATTTTATAGATATCCTTGATGCTTCGTCCGAAGTAGTGCTGCTCAAAATGGTATTTACATTTTCTAAGCTTGATTTCCATCTCAGCCAGAAGAGGGCAGTGGAGTATGCCATTTGCATTCCTGCAGACATTCCCTCTTACTCAAAAGATAGCTTGGACTGTGCTATCAGCTTATTTGCTGATGATGCTATCCAGAGTGCTATTGGAGTATTAACTCTGTATTTCCAAACAAACATCTGATCTATATATTTGTTATTTTTAGCAGTCCCCTAACTTTTAGTGGTGTTAACAGCTTCCCATCACACCACCTTTAGTAAGTTAATCTTGCTGATTTGAGAATTAATTCCCTTAGTACCAGGGGCAGTATTAAGTGTTCTTGCCTCACCAAGAACAGCCATTCAGCGCATGTCAGCAGACTGCAATTTGAAGTCTGTTATCGGTGACAGAAGGCACACAGTAACAAGAAAAATTTACAACAGGAAATTAAAATTTTAAGTGCAAGGCTTCTGTGTTCTTCTACCCCAAAATATAACAGTTAACAAATTGTTGAATCAGTAAACAGGTATTTTTTGTTCATAAGTCTTTCAGAAGCATGAATATTTATTTCTCTTTTCATTGAAATTAATATTTGCTATCATATCAGTTAGTAGTATGGAAACTTTATACTTCTTCATACACTATAAATATTTTTATTTTTGTCAAGATTTCTGTTATGTTAATTAATTATGGGTTAATTAATTTCACCTGTATTTGTAATGGCTTCCAACCAGATTTTGTCTGCCAGGCACCAAAGGCAGGCTTTTGAATTTTCTTCAATGTAAAGTCAATTGACTTTTAAGTTGTCCCTTCAGTAGTATCTGGTCCAGCACAATTGCTTAACCATTGCTATTTCATCAGCAGGATTACTTTGGAAAATTTTTGCTGTAGAATTTCTAAGAGGAGTGGAAGTACTTAGGTAAAGATGGTGGGAGTCAACCATAATAAATCATCAAACAAAAGGCTTCTGCCAGGAAGCAGAAATAATACGCTTTCCACATCTGAGGTAGATAAAACAGGAAGTTCTGGGCTTAAAAGGCAGCACAAAGAGATTCAGGTTAAATATTAGAAAAACATTTTCTAATGCCTAAGCATACTGAAACATTTTTGCCTAGAGAGGTGACAGGACTTGTTTCATCAGAAATCTATAAGAACGAGATAGATAGATACTGTCAGTAATGGCATAACTGACTTTGCCCTACAGTGGAGAAATGGATTAGGTGACCTTCTGAGGGTTATAAATATGACAATAAGCTTGCTTGGAAGCATTTTTTTTGGTCTTAACTGTTGAATGGTTTTGTCAAAGAAAAAAAAGGAAAGCTGTTAGCTGTCAGGGTATCCATAGTAGGTTCAAAGATTATCTGCTCTATTTTCTTTTTCTTCAGTCTCATGACTGCATGTTTCTATAACCTTTTTTTTCCTATTTTGTCCAAGTTAAACATACAGGAGGTGAAAAGTGACGTATCACTGTAAAAAGTGAAAGTCTTTGCCATACAAGTTTGTATTCTGTCTTTTCATAACTAAATGGTTGATGGTGAAAGAGTTGTGAGAGGAATCAGAAGACTTCTTCATTATGTTTTATTTGGTTCTAACAGGTAGAGTTTAAGTTAGGCTGAATAAATGTAATTAATAGAAATAAATCAGAGTTACTCGGTCACTTCTGTAAGCTGCAAGTGCATAATGGATATTATTGCCACTTGCACTACACAAATATGCAGTATAACATAATAAATCTTGTGAAGAGGTTATTTTTCCCATCAGGTGAAAAAGCCTGAATTGAATGGTAGAAGGGAAGAAATGCAAATGGAAATGCCATTGCAGTAATTTCGTTGTGTACTAACTGAATGCCGAGTGTAGCAGCCTTCTGTTGTTAACCTTGCGCTGTGCCTCTGGGGGCTGGGCCGGTGTTCCAGGTGATCCAGCCCTTGGTGCAGCAGCCCAGTTTGCCTGTAGTGAAGCAGTCGGTGAAGGAGCGGCTCGGCCCAGTACCTCCGAGTAATATTGAACCCGCGGAAGCACAGGGTGCCAACACAGAAGTCGCTCAGGTTTGTATTGTAGTGAGAAATTCAGTTGCCTGTTCTTCCTAGAATAGGTTCTGTAGTGTATGAACGTACCAGTTACTGTTACTCCTATAGTGCAAGTATGCATTTACTGCTTGCAAGTGCATCTGCTTATATTGTTAGTGGTGTTTTCGTGTTAAAGTTTTCCTCAGTGCATTGACATTTGGCTTTTTTACCTGACATGGTACTAAATTTTTAAGTATCATAGCTTTTTACATAGTTTAAAAAGAAAAACTGAAAGGCTCTGACATTGTTTCAGTATTGTTGTGTTACATTGCTGGTGTCAGATTTCAAAATAAAGTGAGTTTCTATGCAAAGAACTAAAAGCTATTTTTTTTTTAACATATATATGTATATATTATCTGTTAAACACCTAAAACCACTAGAGAATGATGGTCTGTATCTAGAAGTGCTTTCAGGATTTGTACATCACCCCTCATACAAGGAAGAGTGTCGCCACAGTACCAGTGTGAATAATGACAGAATCTGGTGTGTTACTCCCATTAGAAATAGTCTTTAATGTTTTATTATATTTGCAACATTTCATTATTAGCATTATGCCACTGCTTTGTTTTTACTTCTGGAAAGGAAGACCAGCACAAATCATAACACATCTGTAGTTTAAATTCAAACAACTTTCTGCATTCGAAGCAGATGTAATCTGCAAATAGCAGATTATAGAACACAAGAACAGTAGTGTATTTAAAAGGGCCTGTGCAGATTATCCTCTGCCAGCTAGCATGTCTTGGACCTCTTGCAAAAAATACGTAGTATAGTTTTGATTCCAAATTTGGCTTCATATTTGTCTTACCCAATTTTAGATGTGTATTAATTGCAAAAGCAAATAATAAATTTTATCAACTGGTTGAATATTTTTCTTGTAATGTTGCTTAAAAGTCTATGGTTTTATTATTTAAATATTTTTTCTAGATTGCTAATACTTGTAGTGTGCATTTGAACTATAATTTTGCTTTGTTTTCTTAGAATGTGACTAAATTATCTGTGAAGGATAGACTGGGTTTTGTGTCAAAGCCAGTTACTCCAACAACTGAAAAGGTAAGAAAATGTCTCATATTCTCTTCTCTCATATTTCAGTAGAATTAATTTTTTTATGGAACCCTTTGTGTGAATATTAAGTTTGTTTCATAACTATGAATAAAATAATTTGTTAAGGATTAGTTTTAGGAGGTATAATATATCAAAACTCAGCAGATGGCTAAATTATTATAAGAAGAATAAGACATAATAGGACGAAAGCTGCTATTTTGTGGAGTTTGTTTAATATAGCAGGTTCCTTTTATTCAGTCATAAAAATAACTAGGTATGTTCCATAATCCTGAGTTGTATAGAAGTATACAGAAATAAATTTTAAAGCTAAATAAATTTTGATACCTCATATGAAACTATAGAAAGCAGTTCTATAAAAATGTGACTTTTCTTTTTAAGGGGACTTCTGTGCCCCTTAAAAGGTGATGCTGTAAATATTTACCCTTTTATTTGGTTTTACAATTTGCAGTACTTGTGAAAAGATAAAGGTGGAAATTAATCAGTATAGAAAGGACAAAGAGAGGTAAGGTGGGAAAGGTGCATCTGAACTGTGATTATGAGCTATGTATTTTGGCCAGTGGTTCCGATTTTCAGAATACAAAGTTGTTGATGTGTTTACTATAGTAGCAAAGTTTGTAATGCATGTTTCCAGATCTATTTAGCACTTAAGGGACAGGCTTCCCCAGTGTTTATAACATTCATTTGAGAAGACTCGTCGTAGAAAGACAGCAAGTATTACCCTGTAACAGGATTCCTCTGTCTAGGTATATATCTTGTCCATTGGGAGTTAGCTTGACCTGAAATAAATGAAGCATCCACTGTATTTCCCCACATACATCCCCTCCCACCCCTTTTCAGTGTGATCGGTATGGCAGTTGATGGATTAAGTGGAATCTAACGGGTAAAATTCACTCCAGAGATACGTAGCATACAAAGGTAACAATACTTGAAGTTGGTAATATTAGTTGTAATATTAGAGAATGGGTCTTTGTTTCATTTCAAGCCGAGCAGTCTGCCTAAATGCACTGATCTAGGCTTCTTAACTGTATTTTGTTGTTAATTTGATTAGTTCCATTCTTGGCACTCTAAATCTTGCTATGTATACCTGAACTACATTTTACATACAGAATACATGCTTCAGCTTGCAGTTTGAGTGAAAATACTTTTTTTCTTCGTTCTGTAAGAGTAGAGCTATCCTGAAACATTTTTCTATAAAGAGTAAATTCATGCTAGAATGTTTTTCTGTTGTGTTGTCTTATAGTACAGATGTGATTTTGCTGGGCTGTTCACTAGATTTGCTGTGAAAAACAGCAGTTTCCTTTGACATTTTTAGTAGGTTTCTGAAACTTTATTTGACTTGTTTTTACTTACTGCTACCTCTTTACAAGGAAATACCTTGCTGTCACTGTATTCTATAACCATTAGAAATTAAATGATTGACATCCATCAAAAAAACGAGGCATCATGTCCTAGATGGTTTTTTGTGCCTGATGGAGTACAGGGGTTTTGACAAGAGCTTTGCAATGAGAAAGGGGATAGCTATTCCCAAAGAGCAGGAGAAAAAGGTGATAAAACAGTCATTATGAAGCATTGTAAGATCTGTATGGGGACTTACAGTTTGTGGAGTTGTGAAGAGTTCATGCTATTCACACTATTCCTTCTCTTGAATAGTATTAAGCGATTTAGAAAACCTTAGTGTTGCTTTTGACTTGTCTGTGTTGGTGCTGTGGCATCTCCTTGCATCTCTTACATAAAAGAGATGAGGAGGTGTGGTTTACTCTGCCCTGAAGACAGTTCAGGGCAAAAAAAAATATCAATATTTTTGTCTTTGCTTGATCTTCTGTTTGTTTGTCTTGTAGCCTGTCCTAAAGCTACTTCATAATAGAAATTGTATGATTGGAATATGCATACTTTAATGTTCTTTAATAAATTTAGAAAAAATCCTTCATCTTTGTAATGGCCTGCTTAGAGCATTTTGTACCACCTTTTATAGTACCCCATAATGTGCGTTGACTTGTTCTTTCTGTAGTTTTCTATGCACTGCGTACTCTTGAAAACACTTTACTGTGGGAAGAAATATATAAATATCATACTGAAGTGCAAAGGGTTTATATGAATCGTTCCTGTTATAAATTCTTCTTATCGCTTGGTCTTTTCTGTCTTTCTGTTTCTTGTCTGTCTCTTTTTTTTTTTCCTCCTGTTGGTGGACATTGTGTCTATTTTATGGAGTGCATGGTGACCAATAGAAAATCTGCATGCATCTTTTAGTTTTTTCACATACATAGAAAGTATTTTTAAACTCCTGGAAATCATACCAATTGCATAATTTCTGCTATTTGTTAACAAGGTGGACAAGATCATGCCTATATTATCTCTAGGATTTAGCTGTGGAGTTTTCAATACTAGCATCCCCAAAATATACTTTAAGGAACATACTAAGAGAACAAAATAGTTGAAATCTTCAGGTATTGTGGAGATGTGCATAGTATGTTTTAGAGAGATTGTAAAGCAGTCATCTGTGTTCTCAGTAAGTCATGGAGGAAGTTCATTCCTCATTACAAATATAGGTAAGAACAGAGGGACATACGAGTCTCTTCCTTTGCTGTATGATGTTGAAGCACATCCTTGTGCTTGAGTTACTTCTTGCTGATTGTGCAAACTCTACTTTGCACCAACTGCATATGAAAAGAAACTGTTGTCTCTACTTTGGATCTTAGTCTCTAAAATCATGTTGAACTTTTGCTTGGAAAATTCATGCAGCCATGAAATACTGTATTTGAGACTTCAAAACACAAAAGAAAAACAACAGTTACTCTTGCAAAAATCTCAATCTTCTGTTTCCTTAGTTATGCTCAAATACGTAAATATTTATGTATTTGAAACTTGGAAGTACATACAAAATCTCAGTGGAGAGGATTTATAAGATGATGTGGTGCTGCCTCTTCAGAAATTGTTTAACTTCAACAACTCCAAATATAATTGCTACACCAAATTTTTATATTCCGTATCATCAAAGGAGACAAAAGAAAAGATGCTTATATATTTTTAAGCACTCATGTGGGTTTTTTAAAAGACTGAAATTCACTGGCAAAAAAATAAAATGATTTCCTCCTATAGGTTTTATCTACTTCTACTGGCTTGACAAAAACTGTGTACAACCCTGCTGCTTTGAAGGCAGCACAGAAATCTTTGCCTGTTGTTTCCACTTCCGTGCTAGACTCTAATGAAGCACAGAAGAAAAAACAGGTAAATTAAATATGCTTCTTTATAAAATGGACCTAGGTTGGGAACTTGTGACCTAGAGATAGAGCACTATGTATATTCATCTCAAGAACGTAGATGAAACTTGTTGCAAGATTAAATTCACTATGTTTTTTTTCCCCGACACATTACAAGAAAATTCAGCATTGTTTTGTTATTTTTCAGTGTATGTTCAGGCAGTGTAAGCAGGTTTAAAACTGTAGAAATTCAAAATGTGAAACACTTTTTCCTGGAATCAGAATCTACACGTTGAGGTATGACTTGTCTATTGTGAGTGAAAGGGAGTATAGTATAGTCACTGTTCTGCTCTCTTAAACCTTTCTGGAACTGGCCTTTATTCTCAGTGTATTTCGTACTTGTGACCAAAATTGTTTCTTTGAGAGAACTGAGAATTTTATGACTCTGCATTTTGTTGTTTCAAGCTATAGTTCTTCTGCACCAATTTTTATTTTTACATAGTGCTAGGCTTTCTCTTTTCTGTTCATGTTAGAAAGGAAACGCAACAAAAACCTATTTGGCCTTAACAGGTCACTCACTTATATTTTAGCTTGCTTAGAATTTTAAAGAGAGCCCAGAAAAGCTCCTTTTTCAAGTTTATTCTTATCACTTAGAAAAACTAAATCACAGGACATTGTCTTACTGTTTTTTAACCACAAGTTACGAATACAATAATAAGTTAGGTCCAAACATAAGTGTTGAAATCAGTATAATTGTTAAACAAAGATTCTGGTCAAATGCTAGTAAATTGCTATAATTTATGTCTAATATAATTTGAACTAGCAAGGTTGTAGCTTGCATGTGAGTTTTGCCATTGGTCCAGACTTTAAGGAAAGCAGTTCTAATTTTGGAATTTCATTTCATATTTGTCCCCTAACACATGTTTTTTACAATTAGAGTCTTTACCTTTCAAGTTAAGATGCTAAATGCCTGTAAAATGGCAAAAAACTTGTAATAAAATTGTTGACTCATCATAACAGCTGTAGAGGTTTTCTTGAGAAAAGATACTGAAGATGTGCCTAAGTGATTGGCTCTTTTTTCATGTGATCTTGTGCTCCTTCCTGCCTTCAGAGATTTCTGTTACAATATACTAGTACTTGTGGAAAAACATGATTTTGTGGGACTCACTCCCTTCTTTTCCTCCTGTCTCCCTAGCTTTTTTTTGCATTCATCCCCTTACCTTCCTTTCCCTTCAGAAAAATGATTGCACACTATATTGGAAAACTAACATTTCATGCAGCAGAATTTGTCAGTATTTGGGAAGACATACAGAAACTTGACTACTATTTATTTTTCTATGGCTGTTGTGCATTTACAGTCTTGTGCATTTTTAGTCTTTGTATAAGATACTCCACTTGCAATCTGATCCCAGTTGATCCTCTTCTGCCTCTCCTCTACTATTACATTAAAGATGTTGATATCAAAGCTCTTCAGGGTTTTCTCCTGTCTGAGACTTCTGTATTTAAGAACAAGAAGCAACTGCTTTCTCACAAGCACCATTAGTAGGCGCTGAGCACAGCAGGGGTGGCATCTCCTCCTGCTTCTCATTACAAGTGCAATTATGTTACTTATTGATCAGTTTCAGTTCGTTTTGATTTGCCCGTTGCCTGTCAAGGTTCTGTTGTTGGCACATGGAGTAGCTGTACTTGTCACTTCCCAGTTAGAGTGCTCAGACACAAAAGAGGTGCTTTTCTTTGGGTGACACTTCAAGTTTAGAAAATAGAATGTGTTTTCTTTTTACTTGTAACAGTTTTGGAGACTGTGTTTTAATTGATGGACTTGATTTACAGTTGCTTTCAAGATAATTGTGCTTGCACGTTTAAACACTTGCATGCTGTACCTCTTGAGGTAGTCTAATATGTTGCCTTTCAGCTTTCAGTGGAGTTGTGTAAGGTGTTACTTTGTATGTGAGCACTAATAAAGTCTTCCCAGCACAGATCTAACTAAGATAATTAGATCTTTCTTTAATTTGGCGATGTATTGTGTTCCAAAACATAGTTGGAAATACTAGTACCTTGCATTTCCTGTGACTGATTTTTTCCCTGTTATTGTAAGTTACTACTGTGTAGTTGCCAGGTATAGTATATTATTCTGGCATTATGTTTCAAAGTCTAGAAACTTTCTGTAATCTTTTTATGCTTCTAGGAAGCATTGCGACTTCAACAAGACGTGAGGAAAAAGAAGCAAGAAATCTTGGAGAAGCACATTGAAACACAGAAGGTAAAATATTAGCATTAAGACAGTCTCCAATTCAGTTATAGAATCTCAGTTCAGTGTAAAATATTTCAGAATTTGTAAGAATGAACAAAAAAAGGGCCTATAAAATAAGCATTCTCTTAGAATGATATTATCATATTATTTTAAGTTTATGGTTTTAATCTAATTTGTCCTGTTATTTTACTTAAAATAACCTTACAAGCTTATGCATTTATATCCATTTTTAATTGATATTGCCTGATTTGGGAGCAAAATGCATATGTTTGGGAGAAAGGAGCACCTAAGTTCTGTTTGACAAGAGCAGGTGAGAATGATGTAGAAAATTATGCATGACTGCACTTAGGCTTAGGAAGAGGAAAAAAGCCAAAATGTCATTTAAGTTGAATAAAATTTTGAAATAATTCAAGTGTGTCGAGCAAATCTGTCCAAATGAATTGGAAATATCATATATCCATTAGGAAACAAATCTGAGATTCAAAGATTTTAATTTAATACAATCTGTTAAAAGTCCTATGTGTTGATTTGTAGGTTGCAGCAAAAGAACTGCAGTATTTTTTTTTCCCATTAGTTATAATAACCACTGGAAAACAGATCTGTAACAGTAGTTGCTGAGTAAAAAGACTTTTTTTTCCTGAATTGGACAGATGCTGATTTCAAAGCTGGAGAAGAATAAAGCCATGAAGTCCGAAGACAAAGCAGAAATCATGAAAACACTGGAAATTTTGACTAATAGCATTACCAAGTTAAAGGATGAATTAAAAGGTGTATCACCAGCAGGAGGAACTCCTTTAAAAAGCATGAAAACTAAAACTCAGGTACTCAAGTTTTGATCAGCTTTTTAATAGATGAATTCACATGTTTGTTTCAGAAGAACAAAAATATGTAGTCCAATCAGCAATATTCAAAACCCTAACTGGTTTAATTTTTAAGTCCTCTTTGAAGTGAGATTTGTTTTGCCTTCTTTTCAAAGGAGCACAGTTAATTTTAAAACCATGCTGTTGTCTAAAAGCTGTATTTGCCCTTACACAGATACTGCATCATCTGGAAGATCAAAAAAAACAAATCAAAAGTGTTGTGATTCTTTCTTTTACTTTGTCCAATGCTTTGTGTATAGTCTATTGCTTTCTTACATTTTTAATAGAAATTATGAAAATAATATTTCTTATGCAAAAAGATTATGGTTAAGCAGCACAAATGTCTTCTGGTCAGGTTTAGTACGCAAAACAAACGGTACTGGTACGTAATTCCCTGGGACTTTTTATGTCACTTTAATTTGTCTATATATTAACCTTTTAAGATGGAAGATTATACTGGTCAGTTTTCCTTTGATCTAGGTGCCCATATTTGGGTTTTCCTGTGAGAAGAGATTTTTCCTCTGCTATCATTCTTGTTGATACACGGCTGTTACCAGTTTACCAGCTGCTTAAAGATGCAATTATATCACCTTTTTAAAATGGAGTATTTTGCTTTTTATAGAAATATTTGTTCCTAAACTGATCACAGCCTTGAAAAGAAATGCCAAAAAGAAATACTGAAATTACTTCTATGTACTCAACTGTAGCTTCTCATATAGTTTTTAAAGAAAAAATTGAAGCATATATTTATCCTGATGGATAAATGGGCATAGATTGTTAGGGTGGGCAGACAACAGAATAGGTTGCTGAGAGAAGTGGTGGAGTCACCATCCCCGTGGTGTTTAAGGCATCTGGATCAGGTGCTGGGTGATAGGGTTTAGTGGTTTAGGGGTTATAGTGGTAGTGCTGGCTTGAAGGTTGGACTTGATCTTAAAGGTCTCTTCCAGCCTTGATGATTCAATGATTCTTGCTCCAGCTTTTTCCAATCTCAGGATATGAGAGTGATGAAGGCAAGTCTTTCCAGTAAAGACTGAGGAGTAGGAGATACTGAGTACCTCCACTGTTCTTATGTCCTTTGTTGCTAGGTCCTCTTTAATGTTCAGCAGTCAGACCACATTTTTCACAGCACAGTGTTCCTCTTGCTGCTGATTGCTGTGTTAAAGCCCTTCTTGATTTTCACCCCTCCTTGCCAGATTCAACTCTTGGTGGTCTTTAGCTTTCCAAACCAGTACCTGCATGCTCAGACAATTTCACTGTGTTCTTTTTGTGCTCCACCTCTTGTACACCTTGGCTTTGGATATAAGTTTTGTTAGAAACATCTTGTTCATCCAGGCGAGCATCCTGCCAACTTTATTTCCTGCGTGCTTTGGAACTTGGAGGATGCAATTCTTGAAAATCATGCTGCCTTTCCAGAAGATACCTAGACCTGTGGTATTCAAACAGGAGGCTTTTTCCAGCAGTCTGAAGAAGGCCTCATCTACTTTTACATTCCTAGGTAGTGTGTAGTACACACCCACTGCAATATCACCAGCATAGATCTGCCATCAGCCTTGACTCATAAACTTTCAGCTGGCTTATCATCTGTCCCCAGGCAGAGCTCTTTGTGTTCATACTTCACTTTCTAATGAAGAGCAACTCCTACTCCTTACCATCCTGGCTTGTCCTTAAGAGGCTCTGTCTGTCCACTGTACGACTCCACTCATGTCTGTTTTTCTATGATGTTTCTGTAGTCCCAGGGAGATTGTAGCCCTGTAACTACACACAGACATCCAGTGACTTCTCTTTCTTTCATAAGTTTTGTGTATTAGTGTATAGGCTCTTTAGAGAGGCACTGATTTCCCAGAAAAGAAAGGAGATCTAGCCCCTGTGATGGTGATGTGTAGGCCATTCCTAATTTGTTGTATGGATTGGTGTGTTTATGTTTCGGGTGGTTCTTCTTCAGCCCAGTTTTGTTTATCTAGAGATCTTTTCTGCCTATGTCACCCTTCATTTGGGAACCTGGTCCACCACTTCCTTATGTGATAGTTGTTTTTGCTAAGAAAAAGTGAGGCAATATACTAATTTTGAAGTTCTAATGAAGTTTTTGAGCTGCTTTTCCATTTCCTTTGTAATATAGAAAATAAAGAAGCATTTTAAGTAAACCCACTTCATAGTAGACAAAGTATCCATTATGTGTGTGCAGTTTTGTTAACATTTGAAATAGCAAAACCCATCAGCCCCATCTGACTTTTGTGGAAGTGAGGATTTTACAGAGTCTTTGGTTAAAATCTACAACTTTGACAATTTTCTGAAAGAGTTTGGTTTTGATTCTTTTGCATTTTTTAAGTGTTTAAAACCTGGACAGCTCTGAAGAAGACTTTGAAGACATGAAAGATGAGGCCCATGTGTCTGTGCCATTATCTTTACCTATTTTTGCTTCTTCCAGTTCATCAGATTACAAAAGGCTCTTCCTCCTTAATTGAGAAAACTTTGCTGCCCCTTGATTTGTCCTGAAGGAGGTATTTTCTTCTTCAGACTTGGCATGGCTCTGCAACAGAGAAGTCTTCATTAAGACCACTAATAATAAACCTCAAAAGTCTTTATTACACCAGCATCACTGGCTGCTCTGTGAGTGCTGACTGCTGGTCATTATTAAACTTCAGAAACGCTTCTTTGTCATGTCATTGATGTATTGCAACACAGTGGGATTTGAGAGAAGCACTGGTTCCAATTTTGAAAATTTGGAAAACCATTATACAAGAGATAATGGATTTTTTCCTGTGGTTGCTGTAGATAATCAGAAAATGGGGCTGAATGGACTTGAGGTTGAAGTTGCCAGTTGAATAATCCTGCTTTTTTTTCTTCTAAAGCTTCCAGGAAAAAAAGAAACAAAACCACCTTTCTTTATCAGTGTTGATACTTGGTTTCCAACTGTCACAAGTGCGAAACCTTCATCTCTTGACATGCAGCCTTTGCAAACATTCCTTGCTGTTGTTTTGAATCAGTGGGTGTAAACGTAAACTGTTTCACAGACCTCCATAGTTTTAGCCTTAATTTGTGATGTCACTGAAGTGTTTGGGTGCTGCTTCTTCCATTAAAAAGAAGAAAACAGAGGTTTCACTTTGGATCAGAACTTCAGATTAAATTTTCATGGTCACATAAATCTTTCCCTGCACTTCAGTGGTTGCAGTGAACATGTCTTAATTTGGGTTCAGAGATACTTTTCAGTTTCATATATGTTTTCTGAACTTTATTAATTTTTTTAACATACTGTGTCCTGGAGGGTAAATTCAGGTGCATCAGAGATCAGTCTTTTGTTAGCAAAGATCTTGTTACTTTCTGTGTTTTTTCCACTGTGGTCTGAACAGAACTACCATTTGTGCTTTTGCATTATGACATTGTAATAAATTTAGATGCTTTTTCTCAGTACTTATTATAGATTTTTTTTATTCATTCATAGTTGTACTGCTTTTTTTAAAATTCCTTTTATCTCATCATCATAACCATATAATCTTGAATTTCTGTTGTATGTATCTTGAGAAAAAATTAGGTTGTGCTTGGTTTGCTTTTGAAGGTGGAAGCCCAGTGTAACAAGCAGTATACCTGAAAAGTTACAGCTTTTTATTGAACAATTGTTCCCTTAGTAGAGAATGTGAACTGTGGAACTTAATAATTTATCATAACAATTTCTTAGATGCAGAAAGAGTTACTAGATACTGAACTGGATTTATACAAGAAGATGCAAGCTGGGGAGGAAGTTACTGAATTAAGACGAAAATATACAGAACTACAGCTGGAAGTATGTTTGTCTCTTCTTTTGTAGCAATTAACTTTTAATCAAATATTTTCCTTTATGTTTATTAGCTTGTGTATTGTATTATGAACTGTTTTTAGCCAGAGTACAGTATTAAGTTGCATGTAGATGGAGACAATTAGACAATATTTTAAAAAACCACTTTCACTACTTCAGTGGAATTCAGAAATAGTGTTGTCCTTAATTGTGATTGCTAATCTGTTTAAATTCTGTAACTATTTAGATGACATATTTTATAGATTTGTGGTAGTAATGCTTTCTTGAGAACATGGAGTGTTTTTAAATTGTTGCCTGAAGGTCGTTCTGTGTTTGGCACAGAAGAGTTAAAAAAACACTGCCTGATCTTCTGTTCTTAAGTGTTAGCATCCTCTTAATGAGATTAATCAAAAAGCCTGAGGTGCCAAAAGTAATACTATTACAGCGTTGGTTTCAAGAGGATAACTTTAACAAAGCAAATAATGTTTCAAGAAGGATTCAATGTACAGAAACACAATTTTTTCTTCAAGTACTTGCTTTTAAAAAGAAAATGGGGATGGCCGTACAAAATTCTTCATTTGTGTGTCTAATTTTGAGAAATTATGAATGCTGTGGGTGTTATTCTGTGTTACAGTGCACTTTCTTACCTATATGCTTGTGTAATATCTGCTTAAATCACCTGATAATCTTATCTCTTTTTACTGTTAAGCAGGTCTACTGTTTCGTTTAAATCGCTCTTGTCTTAATGAAGTTTGGTCATGTCTTATGTATAACTGCATATGAATGCAGTGCACATACGTGCGGCGAAGTTGCATTAAAACCTTACTTTAAAACTAAGTTGTTATGCAGCTTCGGTAATTGTGAAAATAGTTTTGCTAATAAACCAAGCCAGTTAAATAGAGATGACACAAAAGCTTAAGTTAACAATATATTTTCTGATGGTGAGTAGTACTTCATAAGTGTACTGAAAGCTTGTTTATAAATTCTACATTTCATAAAATATGTGACTTAAATGACATGTAAAATATGAATAGAAAAGTAGGTGCACATTCAAAAAAAAGTTACGTCATAGCTGAGCATGCCAGTCCTACTCCAGCTCTCATAAAGTCCGTTTGTATTTTGAGTTGAGAAAAAAAGAGCTGTTTCAGGACAGTAATATTTAAATGAATTTTCTGAAGCCTTTAGCAAATACTAGCAGAAGTAGATGGAGAAAAATGGGTCATTGGTGATGCACACTTACGTGTTTCAGGGAACAGCATGAAATATAACCCTTGTACAAATTACAAGAGGTGTATGGGGTTTTTTCCCCTTGATGTTTGTTTGATTCTTCAGTATTCTTAAAAATTCTTTAAAAAACAGTTTATTCACACATTGTGCTTCTGACTTTGGCTCCCACAATATTTTATGTGTTGCTTCTTTGACTCATAACCTGTTTTTCTGTTCCAGGTGACCCTGCCTTTACTGAAAGAAAATCCAAATAGTTTACAGCTTGTTTGTTGAGCCAGCGTGCCCCAAATTATTCATTTAAACATTTTTAAATGTTTAAAAAAAACACAACAAAGAACAAAACTAAAAAAAAAACCAAAACCCCTCAGAATTTTGCTTATAAAAAAAATAAAAAGCAAACTAGATACTATTGTAAAATTATCTGAAGAATTTAGCATATAAAGCTTAAGAGATTGATCTCCTCATGAGGGGTGTCACTGACATCCATTATAGTAGTGCCATCACTGTTTGGGTTGTAAATACTGTAGGATCTATTAAAAACATGATGATATCATTTAATATTTGATTCACATGGCAGATTTATTTGGATTTGAAAAGATTTTTTTTTCCCCTGTTATAAACATTGAAATTGGATACCTGTAAGTGGGCTTTTGAAACTAGAGTAACTTTTGCAAATTATTTTTTAAATGACTGTCACTGTCACTGGCCCTTTGATTGTTCTTGAAGAGTGTATGCCACTTCTTTAGAAGGGATACACACAGGTACCGTGGGAATGGATATTATTGAGTATGTAGAGCCAAGTGTTCAGTGAATATTTTGTCTTGGGAGGGGCCCTTTAGAAGCCTTTGTTTCACATCTCACAGTTTTGTGGCCAAAAGCTCTTAAGCTGCATTAATTCTGGTCAGAATAAAAGTCTTGCCTGAACTTCAGAGACAAATTGATAAACAAAATAAAGAGACTAAGTAGTTAGACACCATATCAAGAAATTTTGATAATGGAATTTCAGTTGTACTGCAGTTTCTTTTTCCTATGAGGAGTTAATCTTCACAGATAAGGGCTCTTTTGATACCTGGTTCTTGTTTCCTATTTCCATCCTATTATTGATCTGGTAATAATTAACTTTTAGTTAATTAGCCTCTGAATGTTATTTAAAAAAATGTTATTTTAAGACCTGCAAGCTGCTCTTTCTGGGGCTTTCTTGGGGATGTTTTTTTAGGAAACATCAGAATATGTGTTTGTTAATTCTGTCTGAATATGTAGGGTGTGAATTTTAATCTCTCAATATGTTACATATAAACATCTTAGGCTGCCAAGCGAGGGATTCTTTCTTCAGTTCGCGGTAGAGGGGTTCATGCCAGAGGTCGGGGTGCATCGCGTAGCAGAGGCAGAGGAATACGAGGCCGGGGCAGAGGCAGAGGAGTTCCTGTGCACGCAGTGGTGGATCACCGACCCAGGGCGCTGGAAATCTCTGCGTTTACCGAAAGCGACAGAGAAGATCTTCTGCCTCATTTTGCGGTATGTCACAATTTCACTTCTTTTTCCTCTGCACAACATTCTCCTATTGAGTGACTTGCTTTCTCCTGATTCAGTTCATCTGGAAATATTATGTAGGAAGGAATCTTTAGCATGATATGCAGAGGATGCATTAGGAAAAGGTAAAATAGGAAAATTACACTATTGCTTCAACTAGTTATACCTGTAATTGCATACCATTTACAAGGCTGGGTTTTTTTTCTTAAAAAGAAAGAAAAGTGGCTTGTAATATGTATTTGCTTAGGATATATGTAAATTTTTTACATATTTTTAGGTACAGAAAGGTAAAACAGCTGAAGGGATGGTGAGAACAAAGGTTGATTTATTGCCAAATTTTCGGTACTTGTAGTGTGTTTATCTTTGTTGAAGTATCTTAACAAGTGCTTAATGAAAATTTTCTTTGAACATTTTTAGTGCTTTTGCACAACTTTGAATTTAAGAGTCAGAGTGAAAATTGTGCAATTATATGTAGATCTTGAAAAGGCATCCAAACATTTCTGTCTATTCATGTACTTAAGCTTAAGAAGTCAGAGCTTTATCTACTTTTTTTTCTTTTCTGTTTTCAGTCTAAAAAATGATAAAGTGATAAGCATAATTTTTAGCAAATTTTTCTTTGCAAATATAATAGTAAAAAAATCAATATAAATTTATAAAAGCCCTTATCCTCCATTTAAAAAAAAAGAAGTATAATAAAAGCAAGTTTGTTTATTTTGTGGAATAAATACTAAGAATATAATGTGACTCTCCATCTGTACCACCCTCCCCCTTGTTTGTTTGGGGTTTTTTCCCTAACATTTAATTGCAGTGGTCCTCTCTGAAAGGAGAAGTCCAGGAGCCAGTTAGTCCACTAAATTCTACTCCATTCAGTGTAATTAATATTTCCTGTCAGGCAGTCATGCAAGAGGATTTAAAAAAAAAAAAAAATCCAACAGGGACCTGTCTCTCTTTTTACAGGAAACTTAATATCTTTAACAAGCCAAAATATTCGTTAAAAAGGAACTTAGTAATATGAGCAAATAAAATCTCATTCACAGTGTTAGTAGGATAACGCTGAGAAAAAGATCAATTACTTAATTTTGTGGGTTGCAACTTTGCTGTTTTAAACTTCCTCCAAATTCCACTGAAAATACTCTGAGCTGTATTTCTGTTTCTGTGGTATAATACCAAACTCTGTGCACATCAGCAGTGCAGTCCACTTGCACAGATGTGTTTTTTTGTTGGTCTTTGCAGCTTATAGTGATGGCAGCATCAAAGGTGGCAGTACCATAGTGGCCATTAGTGGAAGAGATGGGTCATGTTATTAAGATGTTGAAATACAGTTAAGTTTTGAAACTCTTTCTACAGTTCCTGACTCCTAAGAAATATTTTTTTTGTGGAAGAGTTTTATAATAGGCTAATGGAATCATATCTGTCATAGTTTTACCTCATACCTTTAGGAATTGAGAAATCCAGAGACAAAAGCACTTTGGTGTTTTAGAAATGCAAGTACAAGTAACTGTATTCTTGGCTAAGACAAATACAATGGCATTAAGACTGCGAAATATACACTGTTCTAATTATATACTTTTTTTTTGAGGGCATTTGATTTAGGACTGCAGTTTTAGAGGTGGAGAACTATTTTACTAAACTTCTTTTAAAATTTATTTATCAAAAGCAATATGGTGAAATTGAAGATTGCCAGATAGATGACTCTTCTCTCCATGCGGTGATTACTTTTAAAACAAGAGCAGAAGCTGAAGCTGTGAGTATAGTCTTTCTTGAAAATACACTGCAGCATTGAACTACTTTCTGTTTATTTTACACTTCTGTATTTGATTAAATGTAATACTGCTAGCTATTTTAAATCTATTGATACAAAAGTTTTAATTAAACAAAAATGTCAGAACTGTATAATACTGAATTAGTTAGGAATTTAAGAGTTTATAGCAAAGTGAAGTGTAGGATGTATGAGGGAAATTAAGAGAAACATTTAGGAATTGATAGTTAGATGTCTGGGTTTATCTGTTTAATTGCCAGTTTTTTTCACCTGAAGACTTGGTACCCTCATAGTCTTCCAGAAATTTCACTGACATCCTGCAGAGTGAACCTATATATTTGCTTTGGGATCAATTTTGTTAACCTTTGTCTGAAAACCTGTGGTAGTATGAATGGGATTTGCTCTGATTCTTTTTTTTCCCCGTTTTTAGCATATTTTTTAGAAATTTATGAAATTACAGAAGCACAGAATTGCAGAAGTAACTTTTAGAAACCAAAATCCAGAGTTGACTTACATTATAATTCAGTATCATTACGTGTGGATCATTAGGACTTTATACATTTGGCTCAGCAGGACTCTTGCC
This sequence comes from Aphelocoma coerulescens, assembly GCF_041296385.1. NCBI lineage: Eukaryota > Metazoa > Chordata > Aves > Passeriformes > Corvidae > Aphelocoma > Aphelocoma coerulescens. The sequence goes on from NC_091013.1 coordinate 49,179,936, forward strand.
TTACCTGGTCCGTGGTTTAGGCATTATGTGATTCTGAACAAAACAATGAATATAGTTGTTCTGAAAATGATTTTGTTTTCTCTAAAATAGTTGCATCACTGTTGGGAGGGAGTATTCCTGAAAATAGTAGGGACTCCAGAAAGAATGGATTCATATGTACAGTATGGTTGTATGGAAAGATTTCATTTTATGTTTATATTTTGCACAAATTTTATCTTGTGGAGTTTACCTGAATACAGTTTTCATACCTGGCCAGGCTATTCTCTTGTTCATCTTGAGACACCAGTGACCTGATGGACAGAAATAACTGCTATTTACAATGCAAATTAAGCCACTGAGGTCAATAGTTTTGAACACTTAGAGTATCATTTATGGTTAGCTATTTTGAGATCCATGTGCCAAAGATGTTTTACAAAAACACAGAATTCTGTTTTGTTTGTGAAACTCTTAGCTATAGCAATGATGAGCACTAACTGTGTGAGATAGTATTTATTCTGTAAAAAAGGAGGTACAATTAATGGTACGTGGTGTATACTGACTGATAGGGTAAAAGAGTATTGTACAGCTGTACTGAAGGAACACAGTTCTACAGTGAACAAAAGTTCTATTCAGAGATAAAAGCTGTTGTAATTAATATACTCCCAAATGAATTGAATTAAAGTTGGGATTTTAGTTTCGGTGCTTCCTGGTATTGGGTACTTCTTTATGCAGCTTCATATTCTTTGACGTTGTAGTTTACATAAGAAATACTCTTAAGTATAGAGAGAAACTTCTACTCCCCTGAAAAGAAAAAATAGGTCACCTAGAACAATAATCTGCTTTTATGGACTGTCTAAATAAAGTCTTTACTTCTCCCAGATGGAGTATGATTCATTGCAAGGATCTATTCAGTATCTGACTACAGATGCTTGTTTATCAGCAAAATACATATTAGAACATGTTTTGCCTAAAAATTGGCATGGAACATCTTCTCTGCTTTTGCTGAATTTCTGTATCTAAAAAGCAGGGAATAGTAGTATTTTGAACCAAATATAGAAGTATAGAGACAAGAAGAAGAAGCACCTGAAAAGGAAGGTAACACAGAACAAAGATGTGGACAGGGGGAGAAAACATACGTTTGGTGGTAAGGTTGAAGTCAGCATTGCATACGTCTTTTTTTTTTTTTTTTAAACTTTTTTGGTGAATGCACTTCAGTGCATTTAAAAAGCAGTGTGTTTTTCCTCAGTCACTCTCAAATAGAATAGGTGGAGTTTTCAAGGTGAAGTTCAGAATATGCTTCAGAAAGTGGGGGATACTTTAAATGGATCAGGATTCGTGATCAGTGTTTGAGATGTCCACATTCTAGTGAGCATTAAAACTTTTAATTGTCAAGCAACTTTGTGTATAATTTCACCATTATTAAATGAAAATTTTATGAAAATGGGGTTCCATCAAATCTAGGAAAAGCTGTATTTTCTTTAAGATATTCTTATATAAAAATATATTTCCACTGGAATATCTGTGTTTACAACTAAAGCAGACTTTAAGGCTGGCAATTTGAGAAGTTGTAGAAGGTAATCATTAAAAACCTCTGCCGAGACAAATTGTGAAGTAAATGCAGCTAATATTTTAGCTTCTTAAATGAAAATAGGCCTAGGCTTTATGATCATATATGTTCTAGCCTAGAAGGAAGAGGAAGATTCCCTGTTGTAAAATGTTGCATTTTTATGTAGTAGTAATTTCTTCCAAAGATTACAAGTTATTTCTGGACCTAAATGTCACATATAAGTACTTTTAAACATTCTAGTTGTGTGACATTGTGATGAGACCATGGACAAAAAGCTCCTGAGCTGCATTTTAATAAGCATAGAATCTTTTAAATTTATCATAAATTTATATGTACAGATTTAAAATTTATACCTGGGGACTTTAATATCACACAATTCATGTTCAGATGTCATTGAACATGTAATTGTTTCTACATTTCACATTATGCTGTACTTTCAGATTGTACTATAAATCTTTTGTGACCATGACGGTTATTTCGGAATGTTGCTAACGCTGAGTTATGCTCATTCATGTTACTTTAATTTGAACATACTATTTCCAAAGCATCCACTTAATGCAGCTGGTACTTAGAAAGACATGAATATCCCATAAGTTAAAAATTTTTGCGTTTCAATTACAACAGCTTTACAGGAAGTGGAACATTTTCCAGTAGATTAAATTGTAATCACAAAGGGGGTTTTTTTAGTTGTTTGGTTGTTGGGTTTTTTAAAATGTATGAAATCATTTTTGGGATGTCTTACTTTTTCCAGTAAGTTATACACTAACAGTTTTGTGTCTGTCTTTGAAAGGTGAGGAACCCAGCAAAATAATACTGAAAAACAGGAACATGTTGGTTCAGTATGTTATCCACGTCACCAAATTATTTATGGTTTTCCAAGCTTATTTTCTTCTGAATGTATTTTCATCATTTTCCTCGCAGGATGTATGAATTCCATGTGCAGTGAATGAAGTAGTTTCATTTAACCTGTTAACAGTAATTCAGTATGAACATAACACAACTTAGACTTTCTTTTGTAAAGTCACATATAACTAAGATGGTTAAACTCATTTTAGGCTGCAATTCATGGATCTCGTTTCAAAGGACAAGAGCTAAAGTTGGCATGGAACAAGCCTGTTGCTAGTATGTCAGCTGTTGAAACAGAAGAAGCTGAACCTGATGAAGAGGAAGTAAGCTTGCTTTTTTTCTTTATTTTTTATTTATTTTTTTCTTTTTTAATATGAAATAATACAGCTTTTTCAAAAAGAAAATTTATCTGTAGATTCATACTTGTATTTTTTAATCTAACTTGTATTTTGATATCAGAAAGTAGACTTCTTTATATTTCTTGGGGTTTAGGGTGTCAAAAGTTTAGATACTTTACTTTTCCTTACAGAAATATTTCTTTACACAACAAAAATCTCTAGAGAATATACCTAAAAATGGAAGGCATGGGTTTGGACTTGGATGAGAGAGATTGAGGATTTTGCCCAAAACACAGGTTTGTGCCATCTGCTTTTGGCACTGATTTCTTAGAGGACCGTATTTCAGACTTCAATTTCTCTTTATAGAGAAGTATGGCTTGGAGGATACAGGTGAAGGAATAATTCAGGGCATTTTTTGACTTCATAGAGACATCTGAAGTACCTTTGCTGAGTGTTAGTCTTCATCATGGTCCATGAGAGATACTAAAGCCTTGTCCAAATAACGTGAATTGGTTAATGTAGGAATAGTGGGGCAGTATGTATTGATGCAATCTAACTCATTACACTCAAAATACCAATGTTTGTGAACTCAGAAAAATAAATGCCAGCTGGGTATAAAGTCAAGCAATCTTCTTCCTATTTTATTTAGTGTCAGTTAACTATATCCACATAATTGGCATAGAAAAGCTGAAGTGGAAGTGCACCTTTGTCTTACTCGATGAGAGTATTTTGTCTGTATCTTTTTCCTATGGCATTTTGGCAGATCTACCATAAAAGCAGCTTCAGAAGTTGCTTTGATATAACCACATTTGGTTAGTTTTTTTACACTTGGTGGTGTTCACTTTCTGTTTTTTTCCTGAAGAAAGCCACTTTGTCTGCTGCCTTCCTGTCTCCAAAAATGCTAATTTTTTTTGTGTACCAGTTGATGACAGATACCTCTACCTCTGTGGATTCATATTAGACATTTGTGCATTCCAGTTTACTGAGTGCTACTTTCCTCATGTACACAAACCTCAAGCATTGTCAGATGGTCATGAGCTGTGAGTGAACAAGAGACTATATTGTGGAATCTTCAAAGCATCTTAGGTATTTTGTCACATCTCCTTCAGGGAGTTACTGCCTGGGAAGATCAACAGCAGTGTGTTGATGCAAGGAGTCTGCATTATTGAGAGGTCTCCTTGAGCAACCACTTCACTGAGACTTTTTGTGTAATGGAGGAAAGGCATGCAGGGATATGCAAGCATTTCAGCAGAGTAAAGGAAGGAAAGTACAGATTTATTGGTAGGTGAACTACAGAGAGATCTGCCTTTTAACCGCCTCAGCTAATTATTCCTTTGGAAAATACCTAGGAGTTGAACTTGGCTCAAAACCTTTAGCTGCTCAGTGGTTTTGTCAGCTTGCTACTTAACTTCGTTTTACAGCAGCTATTGTAAATACATGAAAAAGGTTTTCATCATTATTCCATATCTATCACTACCATGTTAGTTCAGCTGAGGAGTACTATACTATAGAGGGTAGCAGGCTTAAGACTTGAATGAAACTGAGTACCTTGATGTCTCAACAAAAAACCAAAAAAAAAAAGGATCTATATAATTCAGCTGAGAGAGATTCTTAATGACAAAACAAGGTTCCTAGTCCATTTATGAAAATAAGAGGAAGGTCTTTTGGACTTGAGTGCTTTAGAAAATCCCTGGTGACTAGCCAGCTAATTATGAAATCTAGTCTTCCTAGATGTCCTATGTTCTACACCTGGGTGCCTAACAAAAGAGTTGACTCTGGTGAGTCAACAACTGATCCTTATGAAGAGTATAAAATGTGTAAGTAGAGATAAGCTTTTAATCATTAGGGGTTTGCAGTTCAGGGACCTCTTGAGTCAAAAATGTGGTGTCTTTGTAGTTGAAAGGCCTTGATATATGTTTATTGTATTAATTTATCTGATTCCTTTGGAATGAGAATAACATCTGTAATGTCCTGTAACAGGGAATGCTACTGTTCAACTATGTCTACCCAGAACAAGTACTGTTCTATTGGATCTGCCACCTGCATGTTCTCTCTTCACTTTCTTTAAGATACTTAATATACAGGGTTACTGTCATACTTCCCCTCAGTTACTTTCTCTCCTTATAGTTGTTCCCCTATATGGAAGCCTGGCTTTTTGGTCATTTCTACTGCCACTCAGCCTTGTGCTTTGTAGAGTTCTGCACTGTGCACTGCCCAGGACTCCTTCTCTTCGACTGTAGCACTGTTGTGTTTTAGCTCACTGAACTTCAGGAGATACTGGGAAAGAATCTAAGTCCTCAGAAGGTTTTGTGATTTAGTCAGGGTCAGACTACACAGGCATACATTGACCGACAGAACTCTTTGAAACTATGCTTTCTGTAATTCTGCAAGAGTAATGAAGATAGTTTCTCCCTTTTGTTAAAGAGCTTACAGGAAAGAAGGCTTAGTTCTAGGCTTTCTTCAGCCTAGAGCCTCTTACCTCTCGTAAGACTTCATAATTTTGCAAATCAACCTTCACACCTCTTGCTGAATTTGGAAATACTGTAGCAAAAGCAATTCCTTAGACACAAAGAATAAGCAAGGAAGACCACAGCTGCTATCTAACAGCTGGACAGTTTTGCTCGGAAAAGATATCCTTGTGTTTTAGTCCTTTCTTTAGCTAGTGCAGAGTTTACTGTGTTAGATGTGGTCATCAAAAAAGTTTCAAGACAGGATAGTTTATATACACCCCTGTGTCTATATGTAGATAGAGACTAAAGCAACTTATATTCAAGGACTTTGAAGTCTATCAAGTTTCTATGTTGTTACAGAAAGGAATTGAAAATATAGTAATACAGTTTGTCTTAATTTCTCTAAATACCTGACTCCCTGCCTCAATCATTTAAATTTTTATATTGATTTCAATCTTGATTAAGGTGTCAAAATCAAAAAATCCCAGATTCAACCTTTTTGATACTGTGGGACAGGTAGATTAAGCTCTTGGATGAAAACATAGATACTGTGAACATGCAAAAACCGTTAGATTTCAGTATAGCATATTACATTTCATGGGAACATAGCAGTTTGGACATGAATGATAGATATGTGGAAGAATCAGAAGAGCTGTTTAAGGACGAGGTGCATGTGTCATGGTCATTTTGAAGTCTGTTGAAAAGAGTTTAATTTGCCATTTAGTAATATATGTATATTAGACATATACATCCAGTGTACTTTTTTGAAAGCATTAATGTTTACTTATTCACAGACAAATTATTTTCTTTATTAAAGTGCAAATACCAGAGATTTGTATTTTGCCTTTTGATTTTTAACATTTTCTGATACAACAGTATCACGTTTTTCTCTTGAAGTTTCAGGAAGAATCTTTGGTGGATGATTCGCTGCTTCAAGATGATGATGAAGAGGAAGAGGAGAACGAATCTCGTTCATGGAGAAGATGATTCAACTGATCAATGACAATGCTAGAACTGCACCTGTGTTGCATTAGTATTACCTAATGTACTTCTGCATCTTTGTATTAAAAGGGGTTTTGTGATGAAGCTGGATTCAGTATAGATTAAAAAGCAGCTGGTCGGTTATACATTTTGAGAGATTGATGTTTGAGTTACATTTCAGTAAATGAATGCTAAAGACATCATACTAGGAACATATGCAATGTTTTTATTACATAGTTCTACAGAAAGTTACAGAATTCTTTGGGTTCTTTGTAATTTACTGAATTGGTCAAACACAAATGACCAAAAGTTGTTATAACATAGATAATTTTTGTTCTATTCCAGATACGGAATGAAAATTTGCATTTAAAATCTTTGTGAATGTTTTCAGAAATGAATAGATAACAGTACTAAACCGAAGTCTCTAAAGTTATGTATTCATAATATTGCATAGTAGTATGCTTAGGCTTTACTATGTACTAGCCTTTTGTTGGATTTGTGTACGTATTTTACCTATGGGTTTTAATGATAAAGTGTATGACTGCTTTGCATATAAGTCCTTATGACTTTAAGATGTTAAAAAATAAAGAAATGGAATGGTCTTAAAAAAAAAAAAAAAAGAAAAAAAAAAAAGCAATAACCAAAAAAGCTAAGGCAATGGTCCTTCATGATGAAAAAAAAAAAAAAAAAAAGAAAAGAAAAAAAAGAGAAAAGACCATTCCAAATGGCAACCCCCACCCCCATGTTCACAAAAGGAGCTTGAATCACTTTCACTTATACTAAAATAATACTGAAAATATAAAACCAATCTCAATCGTGCTTTATCTACATTAACACATGGTGTACTCTGCATAAAAACTTTTGGTTGTTTTGAATTTAAAGTGATGAGAGTCAAATGGTAAATAGAATACTACTCCAACAATAAGGAAATTTTTTTTATCTCTGCACTGTGCAGCTGTAGAAGAAAATTTGATCCCACAAAAATAACATGCAGTAATGAAATATAATTTAGAAAAATAGGTGAGGAGAATTAGAATATTTGGTAGATATTCTAAAAATTTGAGTACACAACTAATGCATCTTTTATATTCCTGTGTTTCTATGATTACATTTTTTCATTTCAAAAGTAACACTTGGAAAATCCTAAGTTCACATTCTAGCACATATTCACCATTCAAAAATGCATGAAATATTAGTGTACCCCACAGAAAATCTTCATTGGCTCTTTCTAACAGGTCATTCTGGTATGCAAGGTGTGACGTTTCTTTGCTTCGTAGGAAGGGGAATTCCCCACTCCTTTGCAGTAAATGACCTCTCACAAAGACATGTTTTTATTTCCATTTAATGGCATTTTGCCTGGACTGTTTTCAAAAGAAAACCCATTTATTAAGTATTAAAGTCTTGGGTTTTGTTTTTGTTCTGAAGGTAGTGGGTGGGGTGTTTTGATTTAATGTTTTCTTTCCCTCTCATTAATTCATTGATGAGCTCATCATAAAACCACTGTCTTTACATCTCTGAGCTGGACATGAGCCTGTACTTCCGCTCACCTAAGAGTTGGACTTCATGATCTTTGTGGGTCCCTACCAACTTAGAATATTCCATGATTCTGTGAGAGTACTTCAGTTAAGAGGGTGTTTTCTTTAGTCCATGTTTTTGTCTTTTGCTGGGAAGAGGGGGAGAACTGGTGTAAGTCATGTCCCTGTCCTTTTTTTTCAATTCCAAAGTAGGAATGGAGGAAAGTAGAAGTAGTAGCATTCCAGAGAGGAGCTCCAGCTGTAGAATTTTTTTTCATGCTTTTCAATTATTTGAAGGGATTTTAAGGACTGGATCCTGGTTTGGGGTTTTTTTTGTTGTTGTTGAGCTTTTTGTTTGATTTGGTTTGGTTTTCCCCTCTGTCCTTATGTGTATGCATATCTTGTTGCAAAAAATATGCACTTAAATTTTTGTATAGTCCTAGTTTCACATTGAAATGTCACAATTGACTGCCATGCTTGTTACACTAAGTTCTAAATTTTGCCATAAGGAATTGTATTTGGGAAATTGATTTCCTTTTACACTGAATTTCAGGCAAAATAAAATATTTTAAGAACCTTTTTATCCAGTGCTCTGAATGAGCTGTTCTAATTCACTGAAGTAAGTACAAGCTTTCCTACTTTTCTTTTTTAATTAATTTAGTACATTTGAAGGGTGCCAAATTGACAGTCCATGAGGTGGAAATTTTTTGTGTGTTGTCTTACCAAGCAGGTACAGCACAGGAAAACACTGTCCATGCTCCATAAAGTGTTTGTGTGGCATGCTTTGCTGCTCCAACCTGCCTTTTCACTGCAGTCACTCAACACAAGCTAATGACAACTCTAACTGTGTTTTTTACATGGATGCTTCTTACAAATCATCTGAAATTACTGTATCATATAATTTTAAAACTTGTGTTCCACGTTTGCCTGTTTGTTTTGAATTCAGCCTGGTAATGCATCCATCTAAGATTCACTTCATTGAAACTGCACCCTGGTTTGCTGGTAAGGGGATGAAACCTTTTAAAATTCTTTTTATTGCCTTCCTTCTGCAAACTTCCTACTGGTGTGTATTTTATTCCCTGCTGTTACCTTGTGACATTCTGAATGGTTTCAAAAACACCTGGATCAGAATGACTTGGTTTATTCTCACTTTAAAACCAAATCCCAATATTTGTTTCAGTCAAAACTAATCTAGTTGTGTTATTCAACATAAGAAAACTCTGTCCCAGTTGCAGTCTGAATGGATTCTGTACAGATTTCTGTCATTATCAAATTATTCTCTTCATTTGATTGGCTTGCTCTGTTTTCCTTGTCTAGCTCTGCTCCCTTCCATCTTTTTGCTACTACCTTAGCCAACACTTGTCACTTCAGTTCAGTCAGATCCTTGTTAAATTAGCTTTCAGTGAAACCTGTTGTCACCTTCCTTGTTTGAATCAACAAACCAAACATCCTGCTGGCTTGGTTTACCTCAAAACAGATTTTCAAAATTCCCATGGGATAAAAGGTAAGCATTTAAGAAGGTATTTTATTTTCCACTTGGATGCTAAAGGGCTTGAGTAAGATGTGAGCTGACATGCAGTTCAATGGCAGTATTGTTTAAAACCACATTTCGTTGAACTACAAAAAATTTGAAGTAATGGGAGTCAGTAATTCAGACTATATTATGATCTCTGCAAAACAATAAATTAACAAGATTATTTCTTTGAAGCAACACTTATGGCCAGTACTACTTATATTTTTCCTTCTCTTAACACCAGTCATACACTACAGTTGTACAAATACATAAAAGAAATACAAAGGGGCAGAGACCTTCAGTGAAGCGCCTCATTTACTCTAATTCAACATAGATTTTTTTATGTTGCAACTAATGAAGATATAGTCAGATTTAATCCTGCATTACTTATCTTTTATTGCACCTAGGACAATAAGTTACAATTAAAAATTAAGATTAGAACAACTGGAACAAATAACAGAAATTTGAGGGATTTCTGGGAAAAAAGTGAAAGTCAAAACAATTTTATTGTTCTTCATCATACTGTTCTGAGTGGAGCTGTATCTTACTGTATTGATATAATAGCACATGATTACTTTCAGATGAACTTGTTAAGTCAGACAAAGTAAAAGTTCTTGATCAAGATTAAAGAAAAAAGCTTCATCTTTCTCAAATGCGCCAGTATAGATGTAAACTTATCCGTGGGGATGGTGAACCTTTAGTTTTTGTGGACTCATTGTAAAGAGGTCAATGTAGACCTTTATAAACACACTAGTGTGCTTGTTACACAGGTACCTAAATACTGTACTTTTATAAAATAACTATTTTTTATTTAAGTATCCCTCTGCATGTTTTATTCTGAACAATGTTTTAACTCTGAGGATATCAAAAATACTTGCAACAAAAATAGACTTTGGTGATTTCAATCTTTATTTGAATTCTCTTGGGATCTAATGGGAACTCTAAAGAGAAGTATTTCAAGAACATACCACCTACACCACCCATACCATCTATTTTTCCTAATAGATAATTATTTGTAAAATCCTTCTATATGTGTTAATGCTAGAACTTATCTTGATTGTACTTTGTTCTTGGTCTGTGTGAGTGAAGTTTAACTTTTTTTTCTTCTTCTTGCAGTAAGCTTGTAATCCTGAGACCAGTTGATGTCTTTGAAAATCATCTCATCTGACCCAGTGGTATATTGTAGTAATTTTGATGTTAGAGTTTTAATTATTGAATTCCAAGATCCTTCCTGCTTTGTTAGCAGAACAGACTAAACCAGTTTCTCACCTCTCTCTGCCAAAGACTGGAATACCATATTTAGCAAATTTGTCTGGTCTAGCTGATGAACTGGATTTTAGTATTTCCCTATCAGCAAATGGAAGAATAAAGTTTGAGATGTGTACTCTTCAAAATACATTTTTCTGAAAAACGTTTTCACTAGGCCTGTTTGTTTCATTTTGACCTCTTGGACACAGAGAGGGTAGAATAGTCTTTTTACTCGTTTACACTATTTTATTTTTTTGTGTTGCAGATGCACATAAATGTTTTATAGTAATTTGATGGGTAAAAGTTTTCTTTTAAAAATCAGATCTTTTTATATCATCTACCATATACACTTGTTTTCAGAGAAAGGGGAGAAAAGTAAATGTGTTACAGTTCCTCCTGACAAGCTGTGAAGATTATTTCAAATTAGAAATGTTTACAGGCCCCAAAACTTCAACAGTGCAGATGTTCATTTCCCAGTCACTGAAGAATGACTTCTCTTTCTTAAAGCTAGTGTTCTTTTAAATGCAAAAAGAAAAGAAACACTAGCTTCCCAAAAATGTTTTTGTGATGGTCTTCAGCCAGACAGGATATTTCCCACCTCTAAGGCATAAGAACTCTTCTCTCTAATCAATAACTTGCTCTCTAGGGAAATGAGAAAAGTTTCTTGGGTTTTAAAGGTCATAATTTATTCTTCGTCTTGCACAAAATTTTGTGCAATAAAGATGTTTGATCCAAAGAGAAAACAAAGACTTCACAAAAGTTCATGTTGATCTATGCATGTAAAAATCTTTGTCCTTTGCTAAAATCATGTGCATGTTGCTAATGCATGTATGGTGTAGCTGAGATCTACCAAAGCACAGAAATGCCTTTAGGGTAAAAACCCTCATTTTTATAGAGCTTCCCAGTTCTGCAGAGCTCTGCTGCATAAAAGCCAAGAGAAGTGTCCTTTCCATTTAAAGTACCTTGTTTTAACGTGAAGAAATGTTCTTCCTCCCATTTGCAAACTGTCCTTTCTCTGCTTAAAAAAAACCCTACTTCAGATTTCGTGGTGTTTTTTTTTTCTTTTCCTTGAGATAAAGCCTTGTATTTTCTCTTTCGGCTGCTAGAGGGCACTATGGCTACACAAGTGAAACACAAAAGCTGGAAAGTGCTCCCATTTTAACACTTCTGTGATATTTTTCCTGTTTCAGTTCTCATGCTAATATTTGCATTTCTTGCAAAAACCTGTATACATCTCTACTATGTCAGCAGAAATTCTATTTGTGTGAACTGAGACAAAGTATCTCTCTTTGGATTTAGGTACCAATGATAAAACATGACTCCAGGTGTTTAAATCTGAATAAAACAGAAGAATGTTTTGGTGTTGCAAGAGGCATATATCCGTTGCCTTTTCAGCTCTGGGAGTTGAACTAGGTTTGATAGATTATGCTTGAACTTACAGAAAACTTTGGGTAGCCACATCCTGTTTGTCAAAGCTTTTCATAAGAATTAATCTTTTAAACGTGTTTGTGCTCTGGAATAGGGAAAGATAAAACTTATTGCTGGAAAGTGGAGGGGGCAGAAATGGCACACAACACTGGGTATTCATATAAACTACAAAAGAAATCACCAGCCTAACATAGTTAGAATAAATTTCACCACTGTATACAGTCGTATTTGCTTTATGGTAGATTCATCTTTAATACATCAAATAATTACTACTGTAGCTCCACCAACTGGTGCACTGTAATTACACAAAACAATTTTTCAGCTATGATGTGGAATACTTGCTCATCCTTGTGCACCCACCATACTGTCTCTTACTGTCTTGCCTGGGTGCACCAGGAAGCTGCTGGTAGCCCATGCATTGGAACACTGAGTGTGCAGCTTGGAAGTCTGAGAGTGCAATGCCCATGCACACGAATCAGATGTAGGCCAACACCATGCAGGACACGTATTCTCATTCTGTGTTGTTTTCTATTCCCTTTCAGTCATTAGTGCAATGTCAAAAAGTGCTGAGGCATCACAGATTTCGTTACACTCCTCCTAACTCATAAAATCAGCTATGTGGAGATTATCATATGCTCTCTTTTTTTCTTGAAGGGGGGTTCTGTATCAGCACCTGTGGAAAAACATCACAAAATGCTGCAAGACTTGCAAGAAGTCAGTATCTTTGAATTCACCTAAAGATGGAAAACTTACCAGAAGTGACTATGAGAAGAGGAATTCTGGTTGTAAAAATTATTTGGTTTTATTTATCATGATTATTTCTTTGCATTCAGATCTGATAGATATATTAACATTTACCCACTGCTGCTCACAGAGAGGTATTAGGTAATGTTTAAAATGATACATCCCCCATGTGATATTTCTACCAGTTTAATAGGAAATCAAAGAGTATTTTGATACAATTTTTATTCTATTTTTCCATCTACTTTCTCTGTGGTATTACTTTACCTCAGAAAACAGAGAGAGTGTTTGGATACTATTTATTTATTTGCATAGTTCTACAATCTTAAACTTTTCCATTGATGCTGTTTTCAATACTCCCCTATTGGTTGTACCATCCTTCACATATTAGGCAAAAAACCAGTTGTGTAAGGTTAAATAGAATTTGAAATTTTATCAAGAACACAAAAATAGAAATATCCAGTAAGCAAGTGAGCAGGCTTAGAAAACTTTCCTGCAGCATAGAATTTTGTATAGATATTAAGAAAGGTGGACTTTCTATACCCAAGTAATTGAAATCTTGATCATCTTTCAAACAAGTTCTTACAATGAAAGCAAATGTTACCTGCTCATAACTGTTTATGTACTTGAACACATTTTAAATGGGTTATTCTTTCTATAGAGAGAATAAAAATCTGATTTTGCTGCTACATCCAAGAGTACATATTCAGTATCTGTGGGGTAATCGGTCTACTTGTAAAATACTAAGTCAATAATTGCTGAATATTTGTTTCCAGTATTCAGAAATTTGGACTCTGGTGGTCCTACAAGCTACTTCTGTTGGATTTTTTCTTTGTTTTGCTTTCTTGTTGGTTTTGTTGGGGTTTTAGTTTGTTTAATTGTTTGTTTTTTGTTGTTTGGTTTGGTTTGGTTTCAGGTTTGGGGTTTTTGGGTGGGACAGGAGGGTTGTGGTTTTGTTTGGCTTTTTTTTCCGGTAGTAAAATTTCATCAGTTACTTTGCAAAACTACCTCTTCTTGTTTACTATTTGTAATTCTTTGTTCCCAGAAGCAACATCCTGTGTATTGTGTATTTAGATGTAATAATGTGATGTAGCCAAATTTATCTGTGAGAGTATTCTGTTAGTGAAAAATGTGAGATTAAAGAGCAAAAAGCAATAGCTGTAGCCTTTATGGTGGAAGAAGCAAAGTGCAGGTCAGCAGACTTACTGCCTGACCTGAATTATAAAATAAGTTTTCTATTAGAAGTTATGTAAGGATATTGGCAGTACAACAGAATGATATAGAGCACTTTTTGCTGTCAATACATAGTGAGAAATTAAGGAATGTAAGTTATATTAGACCTTGTTAAGTTTCAATTGGTTAGTTCTCTCTGTATTTGCAGTTTTGCATTGGTGAACTCCCACAATATTATTTGCATGTCTTCACTAAATTTATGTTCTAATAACTTTAATATTAAAATAATTTAAAATATATTTATTTCTTCAGTTCCTGTGTTGAACTGGCTCCAAATATCCTTTCAAGTGAATTTAAAGTAAGTACTATTTCTTTTCCGTCCTTGTTTTCTGTAATCCTTTCTCTACTAAAAATACTGAGGTCTTTGCTCTTTAGTAGCTCTTCTCTGCAAATCTACTGTGTATTGAATTTTTTGAAGACAGCTTACCAGGAAAACACAGAAAAAATAGAGAATAAGTTATAGAAATTGGAATCTGAAATACCTAAAATATTAACCGAGAGCATTCAGTACACTACCATTTTTAAGATGGCAGTATATCATGCTACAATACTATCTGTAGATAAGCTTTTGTTAAACTTTTAAAGTAATTTGAGTAGGTAATTACTAGTGTGTAAGTAGTCTAAGGCAAGATTGATGGCACCTTGATTGGCTGTAGCAGTTACTAAAGTTCACATTTTATGACCTCCTTAAAAATATTAATTTAGAAGCTTATGAATTACTCTCTGGAGTCACCCTGAATTAACAAATACTGAACTAGGTTTTAGCATTTGAATCTTTCTGTGAAATAATTTCTACGCACTGTTGAACTTTATAGTGTTTTTCAAGAATCCATTTTCTAGATAAAGCAGTATTAACTCTTTGATGACCAGCACTAAGTTGTGAAAAATGTTCTCATAAATAGTCTTGTTCCATGCCAGCATCAGAGAGGACCCTGGCTGGTCACTCGTGCCCATCCTCTGTGCTTGACACAGCAGGTATTTGAGTGATAATTCAGGAACTGGGCTATGCTTTAAAAATGGGATAGTACAAATGAATTACCTTCCTAATCTACTTTGCCAGATGACTGAAAAGATGTTACTGGTGGGGGATGCTGGGGCAGGAGTGAGGAGGTGAGATCAGTAGACATCTTCATCCCATGATTCTGTTTCAAGCCATGCTACATTCACTGGAAAAACCCACACCACTGTGCTGTTCTTGGTTACATATGTTTGGCTTCAACTCTTGGTTTGTCTCTTCTCTTCCCCTCATTTACAGGAGCCAGGACAAAACATTTAATAAAACCTTTAGTGAGCAGAATGTGGAAGCTGAAGTGCTTCCACAGAAGATCAGAAGAGCAGCTGAGAACAGAAGCCTTGCACTTGCACAGGACTCATCACAAGCACAGGACATTCTGTCGTTCATCTGTGACCCACTAAATTGAAAGCTGCATGGCCCTGCATTTGAGCTGACTCTCTGGACCCGTTTGCATTCTTAATAGCCCTACAAACAGGGACTTTGCTGTGGGAGCTCTTACTCCTTTTGGCATATCCCTCAGTTCTTCTGGTGGGGGGAAGGCAGTCTCAGATCAGTCAAGGATCACCTCCAAAAGAGGTGTGAGAAGCCATGAAAGATTTTTGTCGGACCTTTAGCATCTTCATTTAGCTTATTGTGAGTGTGGTAGCTTTGTGTCAAAGGCTGTGTGACTCATATGTTTGTGCAGTGCTAATGCAGCAGCAGCAGGGTTTCCTCCTCTACTCACCATTGTGCAGCAGAGCCACAGTGCTTGGACTTGCACTTCCTAGGAAAACTCAGCTTTGCCAGATGGGTGAAGCAGCCCTGAGGCTAGGCTGGAGCAAGATGAGATAATTTTCTCTAATGTATCTGTGTAGACAAGCTAAACCATTGGCAAGGAACAAAGGCAATTCTGACACCATTTAGGGACCTTAGTCAGAGAACCCAGCAGGTGGGAAGAAAACAGTAAGTGTAGGGATGTATCATGCACTGTAGGACTTGAAATTAGGTTAGATGGTAGAAAAGCTGGCTTTGTTTAATTTTGTTGGGTGTTGGTAAAATAAACTACCAATATTAAAATTCTGGAAAGAGGTGCTGAGGTTTCAAGTTCTTGGCCAAACAATTGTTTATGTGCAGGTCTCCTTTCCTGTAATCTATCCTCTCTCTGCCACACCTGTGGGTAGCCTAGTTTGTTGCAGACAAGACATGCTGTAAAAGATTTGGGAAATACTGCTAAATCCAGAGAATAGGACCAGGAAATACTGATTGTCTGCCTAGTACTTTCACAGAGGCTTCCATCTGGAACTTTAAAGTATCATCCAAGATACTTAGAAGTTTAGAGAAGCCTCACTTTACTGATTACTTCTGCATGGCTTAGTGATTGCAGAATTTAGTGTTCCTTGTTATGAGTCCCTGTGGAGCATGTTGTGTCAACAGTCACTTTCTCTTTTGAAAGACTACTTTTCCAGTCCATGGGTGTTGTGGTGACCCAGCCCACTGCGGGGCTGGGGCAGTGTGATGCCAATCAATCCCAGCCCATCCCCTGGATCGAGTTTCCCGAAGAGGCAGACTCAGAGGGTGGGTTGAGGGGCGGCTCAGAAGCCTAAGCCGCACCCTCCTGGGCGGTGCCCGGGTACAAGCCACCTCCCCCGGTTCGGGAAAATTCTCGGTTTCTCGGTTGTTCACTGGTTCTCTGTTATAACTCCCTCCTCTCAGTTTCCCCCCAACAGTGGCTCTTGTTACATTGTATCCTCCCCCTGGCTTGTAACTCACTGGTTGTTTTCCCCTTTCACCGGGGTTTTGAAATTCCCTATAAAACTGAGGACAAGCCTCGGGGGAGGATCCCATCACATTCCATCCCTTCCGAGTTTGTTCGGGTTGTGAAACTTCTCACAATAAACCTGTTAGGAGGCAGACCAGAACAGCCTCTCTCTTCCTTTGTCTCCGAGCTAATGTGAGCCGATCCCATCGGCTCCTGCCGTGTTCCCTCTGCAAAGAAGCCAGCTAGCTAGCTCAGCAAGCAGCCCTTTTCCTGATGCCGAAGTCGCTTCCGCGATGCGCAGAAGAACGCAGCTGGACTGTCTCTGACCTGGGGCACGCCAGAGCTCGTGCTTCGAGTATCAAGAACTGCGTTACATGGGTGTGTGTTTGTCTTTTCAAACCTGTTCATCCAAGTAAGGTAGGATAACATCAACAAGTTAAGTAATTGAACTCTCCTGGTTTTTAAGCTGTTTAACCTGTTGCCTGAGTGAACAAATTAGGAAGCAGTTACATGAGCAACTAAATGGGCAGATCATAATATTAGGTAGGAAATTGCATGATGCTGAATTATTGTCATGATACAGGACAAGGGAATCCTCTTTGGTTATCATAGCTGCAGAATATGATGAAAGGTACTCATCTAAACTCTTATGGTTACATTAGCAGGAGCTTGTGTCAATTAAACCTTTAGAAGTGCAAAGAATTTCAGTACCTTACTCCTTTCAGATATCTCTCCAGCTGCACAAAGAATCAACGGTCTTGTCATGACCTTCCTTCTCTGACCTGACTTGGAACTGTTCTGAACCTTTAAAGTGTTAGGAGCTATCCCTAGCATTGTCTTATCTGAGAGAGTTTATGTATGCTTCAATGACTGTTTTCTAAAATCAGATAATCAAAACCATTCAAAATTAAAATATTTATGTGGAAAAAAAGGTAGAGTCTAATCTTGAGTCTTTATTGGAGTCCAAAAATTGCAATGAAAAGTAATTATCTACTTTTATCTCCATGGATCCATATACAAATCTCTAAAATATCCTCAAATGCCATCTATACTGTTACTAGTAAAAATACACATTGGCTTTTGAAGAACTGAGCATTTTGTTGGTTTTCCTCCAAATGTCTGCACAAAGAATGAATAGTCTTCTTTAACCACTCTGCTTAGTATTGTATAGTGGTTATGGGAACAGTGTGTTAGGAACCCTCTGCATGAATTTTGAATGGTATTTTAGATTGATGTGGGTATCCTAGGCCCTTCTGAATTTTTCTACCCCAACAACCAAATGAATGGTGAGAAAAGCCCATGAATGTTCTTGAAACACCAACTTCTGCCTGTAGCAACTTGCCTGAAGATCTTGCAAGGTGGTAGACTGTGATGGCTTCCAAATACCTTCATGTCATGCAATAATGCTGTGGTTTAGTCTGCTGCCTATCCAGCACTATCACATTTCAGCATGTCTTCATAGCTTTTGCTTTTTAGTAGAACTCACTAGAGACATAGCTTATTTCAGTGTCTTGTTCCCTGTCGGAATGTTGGTACTCAGTCTCCTGGTCTACATAAATACTAGTAAATTAAACATGGCTGGGACTGTTCTCTGATGCTGAGGCCAACTGGCATGGAACAACTCTCACACACACTATTAGGCTTCAAAACAGGACAACCATATCCACATTCTCTGCTGTAAATAGTCTGTCTTGGGATAGTTGATCTGGGTCTCTGAGGTGCTGTGGCCTAACAGTGTAATAGTTGTGGAACCCACAATAGGGTTCAGTGCCTATGATGTATGCTGGACCCATTTGTTTCACTAATTCAGATGTGTCTGAGTTGCCAAGCTTTGTTCAACAGCAGGTAATATGATTTGTTTCCACTGGCAGATGAAGGGGCCTAAAGGAAAATCTGTTCTTTTCCAAAGCAGTGACAATTGTCAACAATGTTCTGCAAGGAATCCATCCTCTCTAGAGATGAATGTCGCTAACTGAAGAGGGAATGGGTGCTAAAAAAATAAAAATCCTAGTACTTTAGCTAATGGACAAATGAATGGCAATTAACAATTAAAATTTTGTAGACCATAGTAACTATTGGATTTAATGAGAAGTGTAAAATACATGGCAGTCTTGTGAGATACAGAGTTAGAAGAAACCTTATTAAAGAAAATTAATAGTAATCTTCAAGTTGAAATTCATGTAGGCGATTCTATTCAAGTTTTCCTATCACTAGTAAGGTTTGGAGGTCTCTTGAACTATCCCTGAGTATTACCAGCAGTCTTGAAAATTAACCTAGCAATAATGCAGTGGTGTAGTCAAAGGGGCAAGCTGCAATACTTTTCTGGCATGCCTTCCCCTAGAATTTCAGTTTCCTATAAACTGACAAAGGGGGAGCTCTACACAGATAATTCATCCTTTAGCCCTTCATGTGTAAGTATGCTTTTAGCACAGTACATCACCTTAAGTATTATACCTTCTGCAGTAGGATAGAATTCTCGGACCTGATAATTCATGCTACCAAATTACTTGCAAGTACATTGTGAAAACATTTTCTGTGGCTATGCATGTATTTCATCAGCCATCCTCCCATCTGTCAAAATAGATTGAATGATTTAATTGCCTAATCAGCTTTCCAAGTCTCCCATGTACACACAAAAACATCACAGTGAGTTGTAGAGTTACATGGTGGTGTATAAGCAATTATTAGAGATACCTATTAGAGTTTTCCCAAGTTCTTTATTGTGGTAGACAACAAGCATGTTGGATTTAGCTAGATTATAAGCATGGTTATTTACTAGCAGAAGCTGATGTTTTTCTCCCCTCTATTTTTACATTTGAGGATAAAATATAATTTATATTCTGGGCATCATCTTGTGGAAGTTCTAAATCACTTCATGAGGCTTTCAGCCTAGGTTATGTCATTTATCCATCAGCACTCAGTCCATTTAATCCAGACCTCTCAGCTGTACAGACCTAGCTCCTGTTGTGAGTGATCGGCCTGCTTGAGTGCTCCCAGCTTCTCCTGTCACATCACATTTGCATAAAAGAGGACGGATAACCAAATTTGAGCACACAAATGAAAATGCTAAGCGCTGAACCTGTCACAGTTGTTGTTCAACTAATTGTGAAAAATTTGATTTGCTGGCTTTTCACTGTTTATCATGTGGACCCCCTTCTCAAATTTGCCTTGGCTTCTGCTTCTGTACATGTAGCTTTTAAACTCTCTACACAAGCAGCCCACCCTGGGGATTACTTACCTCTCCTACCAGCTTTTAATGTTGGCTCATCTACTTGACTAAATTAGGCCACCATGGCAAACAAACACATAATTAAAAACCTGGGAAAGACAACTGCAGTTGCACTTCTTAAATTGATTTTGCAGTCTATTACTGGTATATGCCTTTGCATTTTGCCATTTGTATCTCGTCCTCCTGTAAACCCTGAAAATGTCTTTGCTTTTGATTGTATATAGGAGGGAGATATATTATTTCAAAATGAAAACTAATATTTTCTTCTGAAATGGAAATAGTAAATAAAAACACACTCTTGTTTCTGGGTACTTTGTGGCAGCTAATTACAGAGGTGCTGTATTCATTTGAAATTAGACCCATTTTTGAACTGGCATTGAAAGATTATGGATGAAGTATTGTTCAAATTATTGTGATTTTTCAGAATTCTGGGGTTTGACTTTGCTTTCGAAATGTGCCTACAACTGCTGTTGTATTTCTAATTCAGAACACTTTGTCTTTACTTAGCTGTAAACACTTCTTATCATTTATACCAAGAGATCGCCAATTAAAACAGTTGAATATCACACTGCTTTTTTGTGAGGGGAGAGGAGGTTCAGCCAAACAATTATCTATAGAAATATAGAATCATCTACAAATCCAAATCATCCATCCCTTTGGTATTGTCATTTGCTAGTTATACTCTGAATGCCCATAGCTGTCATCATTTAAGAAGGTGGATGATAACATGGGCGTAGTGGGTATAAATCTATCAAGACTATTGAAGGCGTCTAAAAACAACCTGATAAGAAAACCTGTTATTTAGATATATAGCAAAAATCTTTATTTTTCTAGAAGTTCTAAAATATCAAAATATTTGTTTTCAAATGAAAAAGTTATTCATCAGCAGCTATGGCTGAAACATTGTTAAAAAAAAAAGAAATTATTTTTCTTAAAATCCTTAATAATTTCATTTTATTGTGTCTGTGAAGAGGTAGAAGTTCCATGTCACGTGAAGTTCACTGAAAACAGCTGTAGTAGTAGGACATAATCTCTTTTGTAAACTGGTTAAGTTGTATCTTAAAACTGTAGGATACTTCCAACTGTTTCTCTGGTAAGTTTGTACAAAAAAAACCAAACAGAAACCAACCAAACAAAAACTCCGCATATTTTCATTTATATAATTTGTAGCCTAAACTGACTTAAATCCAGGTTATCTGTGGTTAGCTGTCCTTTGTTTTAAATGGCTTTTCTCCCTTCATGATGTTTACTTCCTTGATACGTTCATCAACAGCTGTCAAGTCAGAGCCTTCATTTCACAAGGCTAAATGGGCTGAATTCTTAAAGGCGTTTGACAAAGCCTGGTGTATTTAACTGCAGCAATATCAGATTGTAACATTCAGAAATCAGTGTGTTGGAGAACACTGTCCTTCTCCATTAAATTTTGCTCTTTTCCTCATTTTTGACACTGAGTTCTGCTGTCATTAAAAATGCACCTGGAGAAATAACTTGTGCTGTACTCTATGCTGCTACATTTGGCTTGTGATCACTAGAATACTATCAGTTTCCTTTTTCTCATCCTTCACATCATACTACTTTTCCTCCTTCCTCGTTAACAGCTTTTCAAAGTTGACCTCCTTTCCTGCCCTCTTTCTCAAGTTTGCCAATGAGTTGCACTAAATATATAAATCATATTTGCAAAATAAAATGTTTGGAAAATGTGGGTACAGATATTTGGAACAGACTATTCATTAGCATAGCAAGCCCACAACATCAAAATGAGAAGCAGCAAAAATTCAAGAAATTAATTTAAGTTAATTAACAGAAAACTTCTTTCTGTACTTGAAAAACTGCAACTATGCTGCCAACAGGTTTGATTCTGAAAATCAATGAAGTAGCAGCTCCTGGTCCAGAACGAAAAGATTGCTTGTGAATTTCCAGAATGTTGTTACAACTTTTAGGTTATTCTGAATAACCTTCAACAAGACAGTCTAGAGTGAATCTATTATCCCTCTCAGCTTCTCTCATTTACAAAGTACATCCCAGTAGTTGAAATATCCTTAGATATCCTTGTGACCAAAGAGGCAGAAGAAGATTTATCTACTCAAGAAAATACATAGTTTTCAAAATCCATTTTCTTCAGATAAAGAGAAGAATAAAATTGTTACCCTGTTCTTTAACAGCAGGGCTTATGTTTATTGCTAATCTGTTATCTCATTTTACCATGTGAAGATTTGATCTGAAAATCCCACAGATACGTTAAAACTAGTAGAACTGAATTAAGTATTTGGGTTTGTATGCAATATCAGTCTTAGAAAAATCTATGCTTATGGATAAGATTCTTTTCTCAGATTTTAACCAGAAAACAATACAAAATAATGTCTTTCTTTGTTTCTGACTTAGCTTATTGAAGCATGGAAATTTTATTATTAAATCCTGGAATTTTTGCATTCATAAATAAAATAATCCTCGTCCCTTGTTTTACCTTCTTTGCTTTTCTCTGAACTTAGTTATGCGTAGTGTTATATTTATTCTAAAGTAGTGTGAGAAACTGAGAATGGAAGGGAGTAAATTAAACAGCCAGAAAACAAAATATCAGCTCTCAGGGTGAGTTTTGTGGTCAAAATACCTGTGACAGTAGGGCTTAAAGGCAGTTTCTGAAAAGGGAAGTTAGGTTCTGAACTTTCTTTATTAAATTAATCTGTCTCCTAAGTAAATGGGAATATGCAGGTCTACAGACTTGGTTCTTGATGTAAATGTCTG
The DNA here is from genome assembly GCF_041296385.1 of Aphelocoma coerulescens. Taxonomy (NCBI): domain Eukaryota; kingdom Metazoa; phylum Chordata; class Aves; order Passeriformes; family Corvidae; genus Aphelocoma; species Aphelocoma coerulescens. Next base: position 49,202,498 of record NC_091013.1, read on the forward strand.
ATTTATAATTTCAGAAACTACTGTGCAGAATTTCTTTAAGTTCTATATCCTTCAATATCCTTATCCATAAAATGTTTTGCTAGCCAAGTGAGAGAAACATTAAAGAGTGAGGGCAATAAATGTGTTTAAAATTTTGAACAAGTACTAGTGAAAAATGTTTTGCCATATTCCCTCAGCTGTAATAAAAGGTACACTTTTCATTTATCCTTCTACTAGGTATCTATTTGATTAAAAACAGTCTTCCCTGCTTCTGTAAGTACCTTCATGTAATTCATGGGGATTTTCTCATTTTCCCAGGTCTGCTTGGGTAAATAAAGGTTTCTCCTTGGCTCAGTCTCTTAGGTTGGATGTTAGAACAAACAAACTTCCATTAGCTTGCTTTTTGTTTTGCTTTGGATTGCAAGTAACTTCATCAGCATGTAAGAGAGATAACTGCTCCATCTTTCCCTATATATTTTATTATACAAGGATGACCTCCTTCCCATGAGCTTAGCTCTTGACTATAGCTAAATGCAAAAGAACAAGCACACACAGATATGATTAACAGATTACACATACACATCTCTGTGGTCTGGGGTACATATGAGGAAAGTCGTGTTAAATTGCCTGTTCTTTTTATATTAAAAAGTAAACTTATTTACACTATGGGTAAAATGTGTGTTGACCTACTGCATTACAGTATAAGCATGAACAAGGTTACTTTTCCCCCTTTCTGCTAAATAATAAGGCAACTCATGCTGAGGGTGCACTTAAACTAGACCTATAACTCTTGGAAATTCATAGATCGTAAGGCCAAATGGGACCATTATGATCATCTTGCCTGACCTCCTCTATAGCACAAGCCATAGGGTTTCGACAACATAACAGTATTTGTAATTTCATATCCATTAGAGTGCTATTTATAGGATATATATTGTATTGAAATGGCAGAATATTCATTGCTCTGAAATTCTGCTGGATAATTTTACTACTGTAGTGTTATCTACAGGGTTCTCTGTTGGTATGTATTAATAACAAAAAAAAAATCATACAGAATTTCAAGCAATTTGTTAAAAATGTGACTTCATCCAATAAGCAAATTGCTTGTGACAACAGCTGCAAAACCACAAATTTAATGTAAAAACACTGTTGATATAAAAGAATCCAAATAATTTGTTAATTGCTGACTACTGTAGAATCTGAAGTCTAATTAAGAAAAATTATGACTGACTGGTCCATTGCACCAACTGGAGTATTTTGGCAAAAACAGAGAAAACGAAACCGAAATCTGTATATTTTCCACAATGCTTCTCTTGTCCTGTGTTGAAGATCTTTTTTCTTTGGCCTGATATCAAGAACTGTGGTGCATAATTTTCATTTTCATGGAAACACTTCTGTAAAATGTCTGTTACAAATGAAATCTGATTTTAAATGGTGAGTAGGGCAGAAGTAGGCACTGGACTGTTATACATGTAAAGCAAACTGAATTTCATTCCCTGCCTTGTTTTGTGAAGCTGTCACTTATTAGCTCTCAAGTTTCATTTCCTATCTATCTGAAAAATGAGAAAATGTTCTCTGTTTTTTTCTATAGGAGTCACTAATGAAATGTACACTGAGCAGTCCTAGAGGTCCTCATCAAACCAAACCAGCTTTGTTGCTCAAATCTTTGAAACAGACAATAGGCCTTATTTTTAAAGACAAGAATCCAGATATCACCCATACTTGTATTTGCTGCTGAGAAGGAGACAATGAAAGAGCAATTACCATTTCTACTGATGATTGGTTAAAATTATTTAACCAATCTATTAGCAAAGCAGTAAAGGTTCTCAAAGTAATTACATCATTTTGTTAAATGCTAAGAATGATGAGATAAAACAGCTTGAATGTTACTGGTCAAAGATGTTTATCTTCTAAAAAGCCTATGCCATTCAGATCAGTCCCTTCTCCCTGTCTTCTCTAAAATTATACAAATTTAAAGACATACAAACAAGTATGCCTTAGAAAACCAGATAGATCACTAAATGCATCACTTAACAGAAACCTCCAGAAATTCAGTAAAATAATCAGTAAAATATTAATAAAATAACCAGATTTTGTAAAATCTGAAATGCTTTGTTCAGAGAGTGTCCTTGCTATGCAGGAGCTTTGAAAAACTCTTGTGACAAGTGCAGAAAGGCTGTTTCTCATGGTTTGTATTTTGATCTCTTCACTAGTAAATTCTCCAAAATCAAAGATAATGACAATATTTAGCTAAAAAAGGTTAGTTTAAAAGCAATTTTAAAAGATATTTCAGTGGAGGGAAAGACAGAAAGGGTGAAGAGACCAATTAACCAATTTTTCTTGGCCTTTCTCTCACGCGCAGACACATTCTGTACAAACCCCTGTTTTGATGTATTATTTTAATTAATCCCAGTCTTTTGATTTCTACAAAAAAGAAGGTTAGCAAATGTAACAATGCTCGAGAGTTTCTTTATCGTAAAAGACACATAATTTCAAGCATTTAATAAGGTAGATTTATTCTGGGTAGTTTAGTTTGCACATTCACTCAAACAGCCCTCCCCAAAGACAACATTAAAAATGTGATTAGTTAGCTGCCATCAATAACACAAAATAGGAAAACACTCTCTGAAGGGACAGCTTTGTGGAGGGCACTGCACAGTGTGTAGTAAAAATATATGGCCTAATAAGTTTACATTTGCAGGCTCATTTGTTAAAACTCTTGAATTTCTAATTTGTGTCGGAAAGATAAATGGATGGGGCCTCAGTAAAGTGTGAGATTAATACTGATGGATGGGGATTCAGATTTTTGCTAGCCTCTTACTTCTGTACAACCCAGTAGGCAGTTTATGGGGAAAACCAAATGTAAATAAAAAAAGAGGACATTATTTACCTTGGTCAAGGCCAATTACCAGTTATATTGTTCTTTTCAACTTTATTGTTTGGATGTAAATTATCCTTATCTAATTATTGTTTAATGCATTTTGGTAATCAAGCCCTTACAAAGTGTAATTAGATGCTAAAAAGGACAGGCACCCCATGGTTACTTTGAAACACTGCAAATAGTCAAATGGTAGAAATGGAGTCCTCTGGGACCTTTCAGGGCGTAAGGTGGAAGAATAATAATAAAACATATTATATAATAAAAAATTGCTTTATACCTGAATCAAAATGCTCACATAAAATTAAAATGAACTGAGGTTAATATGAATAATAAAATAGGTGGGATCTGCGTATGCATGTAAACAGCATGTATGTAAACAGCTGATTTCAACAGCTTTCCCTCCACATGCAGTGCCACCACTGTGCTGCAAAGAGACAGACACCAGAAGTGGCAGAGGAGTTTCTCACCTGTCTGGCAGAAGATACCTCTGAACTTTGATGATCTTTACCAACACAGAGAAAGAAGTTCTTCTATTCTAACAAAGTAAGTTGCCAGACACCTTTTCAAACTAAAATACATAGATGTGGCAGAAGGGCATGCATTAGTAAAGGGATACATGAAAAAGGAGCACTTCAGCATGAACAAAACAAAGATCACTGCTGCTATGCTTCTGTATGTGTAGAGCACAGTTAATCCAGAAGTCTTCAATATTTGTAAAATGTGTCAAAATGTCAGTACAGGTACATACAGGTTGCCAAATCTGAGGTCCCCAAAGAGACACAGCTTCAGGCACCCAGCTCTGAGCAGTGATGAGGCTGGAGCTGTATTCCCAGGAGGCAGACGCACAAATGTGTGTGTACAATACATGTGTATAAACAAACATACCTGTCCTACCACACAGATCAACACAGGCAGACATACATGAACACAAATGGCACTCATGGCTTCATCCTGTTCTCTCTGGCTGATCAAGAGGAATGCTTGCTTGTGGGAAAAATACAGATATAAACATAATGTGGATCTCTCCAGCAGCTGGGCTTGGACATGCAGCCTGTCCAGTAAATTGCCCCTGGATCCTCTTGTCTCCAGGTGTCTCATGTACACCTCCACACCGGTCTCTCAGCCAACCCACAAGATCTGTCAAGCAGTTGGATAGAACTCCCATGGGGCTTCCAGTAGCCAGCTTTTCCCATGGTCTTATCCTTAGATACCCTCTGGCTCCTGAGCCACTTTGCCTACTCATCAGCTAGTTCCTACCCTGACTATCCTGCAGCAGGTCCTGTGAAATCCCAAACCATTCTTCCCTTGCATCCCATAACATGGCCTATGTCCCTAGGAAGGGATCTCCCTCAGTCCAAAAGGTGCTCTGGAGATCCGCTTCCCTTGACTGGTGGTGAGAGGCTTCACCCCTGGGGCTGACATCTCGTCTTGTGATGGGGCTGGAGGTTGCTAGGTAGGGTTTTAGTTGGGTTACCCCAGTTACCATTGCTCATTTGTGCACCTTTGTGCCTGTAGAGATGGAATTTTTATCACATAACCTAGCACAGAATAGTACCTTGATGAGCTAAATACTTAAGAAATTTGAACAGCCATCTTTAAGGAAGCAGGCAGAGACAGCCACAGGACTTGAAGGGAAAAACGGTGTCCCCTCAAAAAAAAGAGACGGGATCAAAATTGTCTGTTTAAGAAGCTTCACTTAAAATGTGGTGGCAATCAGAAAAGTGATTTATATGTATGGGGTTTTTTTTTACTGAGGGGTAATGGATAGATGTTTTCTTGACTATACACTTCCTCCAATACTAGTGGTATTTCATTATTTTTTATTCTCTGTTTCAGAAGAAATATAATTATCAAACTTTGGAGGCAGGTGCTTCTCCAGCTTCAGTATCATCCATTACAATTTAGGTTGCATTATTGGTGTAGGTACTTCAGCTTGTAGTCTTACTCCACAGATACATGAATCAGGATATCAGTTCTCTGTGAACCAAAGAAATCAAATCCCAGCTTCCTTTTCTTCATTAAGAACAGGAATTAATTTTCTTTATAGCAGCTCATGTAGTGCTATGGTTTAGACTGGTGACCAAAACAGAGTATATAACTCACTGATTTTGTAGAGGCTGCCGAGCAGCACTTGAACAGCTTCAAAGGCTTTCTCTGTTTCTCACTGTCCCCTCCACCAGTGAGGAGGCTGGGAGTGGGTGAGAGGTTGGGAGGGGGCACAACCAGAACAGCTGACCCCAACAGACCAGAGGGGTATTTGATTGACTACATGGTGTCATGCTTAGCAATAAAACTGGAGAGTAGTCCAAGGCTGCTCAGAGGCTGGATGAACACGGATCTGCTGGTGGAAGGTGATTGCCTTTGCATCACTTACTTTGTGATTTTTTTCTTTCACTTTTTAAACCATCTTCATTCCAACCTGTGGTTTTCCTCTAGTTTTTGCTTTCCTAATTCTCTCCCCGATCCCACTGCAGGACATGTGAGTGAGCAGCTGGTGGATGCTTAGTTGCACCACAATAGATATGGCAAATGCAGTGTATATATGTGTGTATATCAAAATAAAGATAAAACTGAGATAAAACTGAAGAATATAGCCTAATGGACATATGTAAATAGTACTTAGTTTAGTTTTAAAAAAAAGAAGGTGAGGCAGTGACTTAACACATTCTACATGAACAGAAAGCTCTTCAAGCTGTGGGGGTAAATTTTAACAAGGATAATTTAGATAATAATTCACTGTTATATGGCATTCTTAAATTAAGATTTGATGTCTTCTTAAGAACAAGGCTGAGCCAACTCTCTGTCAAGCGAATGTCTGTATCCATGCTTCACTCTTGCATGCAGGCATTTTCAGCTCCTGAGCCTGCAGCTTTGGAGCAACCTGCCTCACTGCCTGTTTTGCATTGAGAACATAAAAGGGCAGGATGCATCTTCTTCCTGAAACTCTTTCCTAAGTGCTGTGCTTTAATTCAACCATAAATTACTATACATGATGCAGAAACTACTGACTGAAGTTCTACAGCTGGTGTTAATATAGAGGTCAGAATAGATATGCTCATGCCACTCCTTACTAGCTTTGCAAACTCTGAATGTGTTAAAATGGATACTTACGTCTCATACTCAAATATTAACTGAAGAAAACTGATGGCTGTTATTACTATAAAGTTTGGCTCTAGATCTGTATTACTCATGCATTGATATGAATGCATGTTTAAATGCATGTTTATTTGAAAAGGTCACACAATAATCATAGCACTAATGCCAGAACAGCCCTTTTGCTGTGAATGAAGATATTGCCTTATTTGTAACTGGCTGCAACTCTACATTCTGGCTAGATAAAGAACCCATTTGTATTACAGAAGCTCACGGCCTGAAATCTGAATTTCATCACTGGAAGCAATTACAGTATCAGTGCAGTCTCTGCACGTAATCCCTCATTTAGTAATTTAATTAAAAACAATGAGCACCAGAACTAATGAAGCTTAGTTTCCAACAGAACTGTGTCACATAGTTGATTGACTTTTGGCTGAGCTATGAGGAAACTTCTGTGTGAGTCCCTCTTCTGTTTCCATAATTCAGGAAATGTCCTTTTTCTAGTTCAACAACATGAAACATTTTGTATGTCTACTGCTCCTGACATAGTTCAGCATAGTGGGAAGGAAGCAAGTTTGGCCGGGGCACCTATAGCAAGAAAAGGATTCTCAAAACTGGGCACCCAAACCACAATCAACTTCCATACTGCTTCAGGTATACCAAGCTTGCTTCTGTCATGGGTTAGCAAGCATAGTCCCGGAAGTGATGTTCTTGCAAAGGGGTGCTTACAGCTTCCTCTGGGACCTGACCTGACAGAACCTATCAGCTGGCCAGTTTGAATATGGACAATTCTTTGAGCCACTTAAAATTGTGACCACCTCTGTGATCCACACTTAAGAATAGACAAACTCCCCCCCAAGCTCTCTCTCGTTTCCGGCGCTGGGACAGGTGGCTGCAGGCCCCGTGTGGGGGCCGGCGGGCCTGGCCCAGGCCCTGCTCAGGCTGGGCTGGGCCGGGCCATGGCCATCCTGGAGCCAATGGGCCCTGTTCCACCCACAGAACCACCCCCCACAGCCCTGCTATGTGCAGATGGGTGGCTCCCCCTCTCCAGTGCGGCCAAGATTCAGCTGAAGCTGCACCGCTGTCTGGCAGAGATCATGTGACCAACAGCGATAAGCGACATTCCAGCTGCAAGGCCTGGGTGAGATTAACCCTTTTAGTGCTGTGAAAAGCTGAAAACCCGAGGGAAGAGAAAGAGGAGATGCTTAAAGCTGAAATTCTGTTGTAAAGCTATGATATATCAGAGTACCCATTGTAATTTCATGAAGGCATGGGGGGGGTGGAGTGTTCAACTTGTACTTGTAAGCAAAAGCACCTGCGCTGAGATAGGCAGATGCTGAAGCAGCTGTAATTTGATGAGAAGTTTGAACAGGGAGAGATGGAAACGATAAGGACTTTTGCTCCAAATGGGAAAGGAGAAAACCTCAGTTCCTAGAGATGCTCCCAGAAATAGTCCTAAAGATGAAGATGAGGAAGACCCTTGCTCCCAGGGAAGGAGAAGGGCCTCTGTTCTTAGAGATGAAATGCTCCCAGAGATGGGTGAAGAGAGCTTTTGTTTCTGAACGGCTCAACCTTAAAGTTGTACCCCAAAAAACGTCAAGAGTGGACCCTCGAAAGCAGTTGTGGGAAAGGCTGCAAGTTGGGGAAGGGACTCACATGCGGGCAGAGAACCAACCCGGGCGGCTGTCTCGTTGTGATACTGTTTTCATAGCATAGGCAAGAGAGACTCCTCTTCCTAAATGGACTGAACAAGGTTATTATGGAAGTGGTAAACAGACTGAACATCTCAAGGGTTGTCTTTTTACATTGTCACGGGGAGAAGGGAGGAAGGTGGGGGGAGGAGAAGTGTTCTGAAGGTGTGGTATAATTTTTTTTTCTTCTTTTAGGTCTGTTAATAAACTTCTTTATATTCTTTCAAGTTTGGTGCCTGATTTGCGTTTCTCCTAATTCTTGTCTCACAGAAGGTAAACAGTAATGAGTATTTTGGACCAAACCACTACACTAAACTGGTGTTTCTGCCTGGTTACAAACCCAACCCACTACAGCTTCCTTCTTGCAACTCTGAACCATGCGTTGTGTAGAGCATAAGCTTGGGCAAGAAAACCAGTAACAACCAGAGTCGTACAAGAAATTCCATTTAAATGTAACAGTTTCTACAGACCCCATACGCTGGGCTGCATATTCCCAGAGTTCATTAGTTTCCCAGCACTTGTATACACAGAACTGGTGAGCATGCATGCCTTATTTGTAAGGTCCTCTGGCTGCAGAAGCTCAGGTCTTTTGGGGAACTCAAACATGGCTCTAGGAAACTATTTAGACTCTTGCTTTCAAAGTGTATGCAAGGCTTCAGGATTGTATTAGGCAACACAAGACATCGACCTGCTGGAATGAGTCCAGAAGAGGCTGCTAAGTTGATCAGAGCCCTGGAGCACCTCATCTATAAAGACAGGCTGAGAGAGTTGGGGCTTTTCAGCCTGGAGAAAAGAAGGCTCCAGGGAGACCTTGGAGCACATTCCAGTAACTGAATGTGGCTTACAGGAAGTCTGGAGAGGACAAGGACACATAGTGTCAGGACAAGAGGGAACAGAAAGTGAAAGAGAGCAGGTTTAGATTAGATATTGGAAAGAAATTCTTTATTGTGAGGGTGGTGAGACACTAAAACAAGTTTTCCAGAGAAGCTGTGGATGTCCAATCTGTGGAGGTGTTCAAGGCCAGGCTGGATGGGGCTTGGAGCAATCTAGTCTAATGGAAGGTGTCCCTACCCATGTCAAGGGGATCAAACTGGATGATCTTTAGATCCCCTTCAAATGCAAAACTTTTTTGATTCTATGATTCTAAGTGTGAGATAAGGACTGTATACTCAAAAGTTTCAGCAACAAAAGGGTCAGGAGGGCGCAGGTATGATGACCCTGGCTTTACTGCACTCCTGAATGAATGTTAGCTAAAAACTGTGTATTCTTCTCAAAAGTTAAACCAATTGAATAGCAGAACTGGGGCTGGCTGGTTACATTGTTCTTCACAAGTTTTATGCAGAACAGGTATAAGTTCTGTAATGAATCCATGTGCAATTGCTTTCAACTCTTCTCCAAGCGGATGACAGTCCTGTGTATGTTCATCCACATTTGCAGCTCAGATGGAGCACTATGTTTGACATTTCAAAGACTAAAAATGATCTAAAAAATAAACACATAGGAATAATTTTGAAGGCTGATCAGCCTTTTAATGTGGTATCAGTTGACTGGTTTTTTGTAAATTAGGCAGTGATTTGATTCTTTATCAATTTTTAGTGGTGTTTAACATCCCCTAACTCATGAAGAAGGCTGCATTGGTAGCCTGAAATGTAATGAAGCTTTTATCTACTTGAGAAAAAATGACAAGTCTTTTAAAAAATTTGGGATGACTTAAGTACTCATGAAAGAGATGCTAACACAGATACCATGCCAGGGTGCCTTGTGAGCTTCCAGGCAGTGTTCTGACAAGTCCCCTCCACCTGCCAGCAGTAGTTTTAGTAAGGGATATCTGCTTGAGCAGTGAATCTTGTTGAAAAAGGGAGAATTCAAACCTGAAGAGGGGATACAGATAAGAAATTCCCCTGGATTTGGGACTTACTTGTTTCATGCCTCCATCAACGGAAAGTTCACTCACAAAACACTTAACAGAGAATTGGCTTTGGTGGTTTCAGTAGAGGGGAATTCCCTAAGCCTCAGTTTTGAAGAATGAGTATAGTTTTATTAATGTGACTCAGCCAATGTTACTGGTAATCAGAATCGAAACAGGTGCTTCATTGGGTTTGGGGTTTTTTTGAGGTTTCACACCATGCCACAGATTTTTTAAAGGATTTTTTATTTTATTTTTGGGGGTCACAGATCCTAACACAAAGCATAGGAGCCATCATGCAGTAGATGCATCTACAGAAAAGAATTTTTCTAGAAGAGGTGTCTAGATCATAGAAGAATAGGATATCCTGAGTAGAAAGGGATCTATAAGGATCTATAAGGATCACCAAGTCCAGCTCCCAGCCTTGCAAATGACCACCCCAAGAATCACCTATGTGCCTGCAAACATTGTCCAAACACTTCTGGAACGCTATCAAGTTGGTGCTGTGACCACTATTCTGGGAAGCTGTTCTAGAACCCAACCACTCTGGGTAAAGAATCCTTTCCTGATAGCCAACCTAAGCCTCCCCTGACACAAGTTCAGGCCATTCCCCTGGGAATGTCACTAGTCACCATGGAGAGGAGATCAGTGCCTGCTCCTCCTTTCCCTCACAAGGAAATTGGAGACTGCAATGAGGTCTCCCCTCAGTCTCATTTTCTTCAGCTGAACAGACCAAGTGACCTCAGCTACCCCACGTATGGCTTCCCCTCTAGGCCCTTCACCATCCCTGCAGCCATCCTTTGGATGCCATTACTAAACGTGATAAGATGTAAAAACTTCTGCAGAAGACCTTTGCTCACAGAGATACTTCATGCTTCAGTCAAGGCTACCTTTGCAACCATATTGTTTACTTCTAAGTGATTTTGTCAGAGACAAAAACAACTTCATGAAGAGCTTTCAGCACAATACATTAATAGTGAAATTGCTATCAAGGTATTTTTCTTTCCAATCTTGTTTTCATGGAGGTAAAGAGTGTGTTTTGGATTAATTTAATTTACTATTAAATTTGTCATTTAAATTACTTGACCATAAGAGAATGGTTCTGTGTGTGGCAGCCAGATCTGTGGTAATGTGGAAACAATTTGAGTCACCTGAATTGACTATAACTTAAAAGAGAAAAGGTGGATTTGAGGTCTCTGGAGTGGACAAGCAAATAGAATATGGATTTGATCAGAAATAAAGTGCAGTCTACTCTGCATGAAAGTTATAGGTGATGACATGAATGATTATCCTCCAGGAAAATTAACACCAGCCATCACTAAGTGAGTTAGGTTTTCTAAAAAAGAAAGTTGGCAATCCTCCTTATTTTTGCAATATTTTCCAAGAAACAGGGATTTTAAACTCTTTATGCTTATGCCATCAAAATGGCTTCATGATCTGTCTTTCAGCCTTTGACTTCTATTTTAAGACAGAAAATTTTTTCTTGTGTGAATTCTTACCGTGTCAAGTAGGAGTCATCTGAAGAAGTCAGTTGCACCAAAACAGGTTTTATGAACCAAAAGCCTCCCAGGTATTTGATGGAGACACAGGTGCATTTAGGACATGATACAAAAAATCTGGCCTCTCTTATACCTGTGTGAACCCAGAGCAATTGTAATGAGATGTATCAGGGATGAGGAAGCAACGCCACACAGGTAAAGACTTTTCTGGATTGCAATGCTGGGACAATGGCTTGCTCATTGTGTGTACAACCCCTAAAAGTGACAGCTAATAGTTTCAAATACACTTTCTCTTTAAAATGGTGAAATAATTACCTGTGGGTAGTGAATATTAGGAAGTATATGAGCAGCAAATAATTTACTACTGGCATTATCTAATAATTATCTCTAGATGAAATTGCAAGACTGCAGTGTTTTTAGAGCCCATTTGTGACCCATAAAATATGGGTTAAAACCTCACATTCCACCACTTGCTTTTGCAATTATTACTGCAAATGGTGGGAAAGTACAAAGCAATCACCAGCAGAATAGATCTTTTGACTACTATCATTTCTAAAACTATTAAAAAATATAGAACTTACCCAAAAACTTGATAGCTGATCTCATTATATTCACCAGTGAGACAACATAAATGTAACTTGTAGTTTAGCTTAGATAACTTTCCAAATGAATCTTCTTCTAAGTGATAATACAATTTTTCTGTCATAAGAGACAATTAGACAGTCTAAGCCTACATTTAGAATGGAAATTAAGACAGTAAAGCAAGGACCAAAACAGTATAAGACTGTCTTCTAGAAGCCTATCAGGCCACTTATGTGGAAAATTAGAGAGTTTCAGCCATGTCATAAAATAAGTTTTTCTCATAATAAATGTACATGAGAGATGACAATGTTTTTTTCTACTAATTACAATAACAATAATAAATTTTCCCACATGAAAAATATGGAAAAATCCCCTGAAGGAACAGTTTTAATGTAGAGTTTGTCAAATTCATGAGAGAGACAATGTGTTCTACCCAGTCATTGTCAGTAACATTGATTTGGAGTCCTAAATTTTTGTAATGAAAATGAAACCTACATGAAACTTTATCATTAGCAGTGCCTCCTACAAGGGATATTCATGCTCTTGGTAAGATCACACAATGAAAAATCCAGAGAATGTAGCTTGGGACTCAAGATACAATCAAGACAAAATGTAGGATCTCAGTTCTTGTGCCCTAGTTCTGAGGTTAGTTTTAATTTTATTAGATCAGATTCAACAAGCTACATCTCATATCCAAAGACAACTTTAAATACAAAATAGGTTGCAGGCAAAGCATGAGAGAGAAGTTTGGAACGTTGAAGAGGGTATGTAAATATACAAGCAAAAGGCTTTAACCTAAGAGGCATGTTGACTTCAACCAGTAATAACCTTATAAGCTCTGATGACTGGAAGCAAAAAGTTATTTCCAAACTATCTGTGTAAAAAACCAAACCAAATCCAGAAACTGAAACAAACCCCTACTCTCCCGCCCCCAGCAGAGTGAGAATAAATGAGCTGATTTATGGCAGATGTCTGCCCCTTCATGGAATCTGCATTCCTCTCCCCTCACCATGCTGCATCCCTATCACTGAGTGGCACTGTGTCAAAGGAGATCCACAGGAACACCACAAGTATGCACTTGCAAAGCCCCATAATCCAAAATGGCTACATGCCAATGTTGACTTTCCCTGACCCCACGGAAAAATACTGACCTACTGATGTAAGAAAAAGTTTCCTCTGGAAACTTTCCCATGGAATTTCCACCTCTTGAGATGAAAAGTAGTTAGAAGTAACTGGCTATGAAGCACAGTGACTTTGCAAATGAATTCATGCTTCTTTCTTTTCTAAGACCTTCGCTAGTACTTGGTCTAAGTTTTAATACAGAGACCCATGTTTTGAAATAGTATTCAGATCAACCATTTGGTTTCCACATTCCTACTGTAGCTGATCTCTCACAGGAAATTCTGGAAGAGGTGTTACTGGGAGGTAGAAACAGTAGAAACATTGAAATTACTTCTTGGAAATAACTGTAACTCATACTGACCTCACTGGGAGTGTATTTTATGATAGAATCCCACATTACTCAGGTAGAATGAGCCAGGCAGACTCAGCAGGGACCTACATAATCTATGTAGCAGGGGCTTTGGCAGCAGAGTCCTGTGCCAACCCATGGTAGAAACCATCTCCTCCAGACTCTGAAGAAAACATGTCTTGGCACACAGCTGCTGTGTCACTGTTGTAGTGTATAGGAATATGTACAAGCAAAGTTGCACACTATGAATTTGGATTTTTTTTTTCTGGAGAGGCACCTGACCTGATCTATTAACAAAATAGTCCAGTTCTAATTGAGACATCCGTGAGTTTTCCGCAATTTGTCATTTGATCATTATTGCTATATCCTTTCTTGAACCTCTTTGGTTTGAGCCATAGCTCAAAGGAAAAGCACTTTTATTATACAGCTCAGTGTAAGCAAGTTTGACAGAGTAACATGAATCTGCAGCACTAAATACCAGAAACAGTGGGTACAGTGTCTTCAACAAGGAATCTTGCTAGGCAACGAGGAAGAGGGAAGCAGAAAAGAGAAGGAAGGGTTTGGGATCCCACAGTTTTTTCTGAACCACTGATGAATCATGAGCAGGAATCTCAGGTATGTCACCTGCAACATCGCCCATGCTTTACAAAGATCCATGTTGGGGTAGACCTGGCCAATACACGTTACAATAGACGGTGTCTCTAGTGTCATCAATTATTCCACTACTCTTAAAAAACATAAGAGGATTGATAGTACCTAATTTAACTCCATCAAAAGAGAGAGAGATGAGGTCAGGTATCTCTTGTCTCTGACACTGTTGTGATGACTGCAATGAAAACACAATTTCACTGTGCATTCACCATAGTCCTGGACTGCTGATCCTCAAAAGACAATTTCTGGTGCTTCATGCTTTAAAAATTACTTCCTTAGTGGCAATTTGCTAATATTTTTGAATTTTCCTATCCATAGTTTCAGTAAGATGGGAAAAACTCCCAATTAAGCTTTGTGAATAAAACATAAACATTTAAAAGCAACACAGCCCAAGCACTGCTGAAACCTGAAACAGTGCAACACAAGAGAAAGCTGATGCTCTGTCTTTGCAAGTTAAAATGCCACTTGACTAAACATGTTTCCATGGAGGAGAGAGGGAGGGAGGAAATGACCCTGACATGGATAACAGGGGCTTAATAGTCCACCACTCTTCCACCCTCATCTCCTGCAATGCTTTTTTGTCTTTCCCTGTCCAATCTGGCTCTCACAGGAAGAATGCATTCTAGGATCTCTCTAACAGTTTCAACAACTCCCGCAGCTATCAGGCACAAATTCCCACAAAAGCTGTTTGTCTCCACACTCACTTCGGGGAAGGGAAATGGGGAAAATCCTTTCTCTCAAAATGATGCTGTTTTGTCCATCCAACTGAGAGGACACTGTAAGGCAGCATCATTCATTCCACCTCTCTCACAGAAAGGCATCCCCCAGAGACTCTAAGTGCTACAGCTTGAGATGGGAGAGAGACAATACTTTCTAGAAACCTGCATCCATAGATAAGGTTCTTTTGCTCTTTTTTCTTTTTTTTTTTCACTAGGGTGGGTTTGGGGTGCATGTTTTTTCAGGTTTACATTTAATTTTTACACTGGAGTGTTGGAATGGGCTGAGAATACAAAGCTGGCAATACTAAGGTAGTCTTGTAAATACTTTGGGGCAAAAAAAAGTCTGAAAATATTAAAATATCTAGTTAATTTCTAAAGTTCTTAATTTATTACAATCTTGTTGCAGCTTTTCAAACAGCTAGAACTCTCAGCCTTTCAGATCAGCAAATATAATTACTTTCTTTGGAATGAAATACTATCATTCATCTGGTTTCCCAAGGATATGAAACTCTCATGATTGTGCTCTGTGATCATTTGTGTACGTACACATAGTCAGGCATGTATGCCTTCATATTTGCACGCCTCATGATAATAGTTACAAATATGTTACCTGATTTTAATGCTAATTGACAAGGTGCTACATTTTTACAAGTGTTGTAGAATGAAGTGGTTATAGAAATCAGCAGGAGTTCCATTCCTTCCCAAGAGGAGTGAAAGGCTGCAATGCAAGTACTGACACTACAGGCAATTCACACAGGAACTAAGCCTGAAGATGTAAATTCTTAACAAATGAGATATCAGCTACTCTGCTGGTGGAAAATCTAGCAGGTTTTGGAACTACCAGAACACCAATTGATAACTTCTTTGAGAAACAAGTCTCTACTGTAAGGTATCTTGAGACCATTTTGCCTTTCCTGAACATGGCCATCTTTTGCATCCAGAACCCTGAATGGCACTTGGGTTTGTCTTCCTTTCAGAGCAAGTAACACATCCTTTAACATAGGACAAAAAAAATCCCATTAGCAATGCTGAAGGGCTCACTCCTTCCATATTCCCCTAAGACCCTGTCCTTTATTCCAGTTCAGTTGCCAGATGAACTTCTTGCAGAGCAGGGTCATTAATTTGCTGAATGGTAACATCAAAGAATAGTAGTTCCTGGTGGAGTTCTAGGTTGGATCTCTGCCTCCTACTTCAGTTTCCCCTTTATCTGTAGCAATGGTTTAAATGTGCTTGCTCGATAGCTGTATTTCCACATCATGTGTTTGCATGAACACCACAACATTGCCTGTATTTTCCTGTGGCCACACCCCAGCAGAAAGCAGCTGATGCTTCAGACCAGGGAGTCCTTGAGAGCAGAAAGGAGATTCATGGTACTGAATAGTTTATTTGGGGGATGGGGGACAGCCTTGACCACAGATGTCTGTCTGAAATGTTTCAACACACCATCTAGAGAGAGAAATTTTCTTCCCTTTTATTTCTGACATTTCTGTGAATCCCTTTACTTCACATGTTGTTCTGACCTTCCAACAGTTGACCTTTCTCTTCCCATTCACCTCCCTATTCAACAAGTCTCTCTCTCTCTCCCTTTTGCCATCAAGGGATGTACTGCCACTTGGCAAACTGCTTGACATCAAAGCTGTGCGTGTGACTTAGGGAGGTCTGATTTCTGGCTCCATTAGGTCAGCACAGTCTCGTTCAATATTCTTCAGATACCAAGCTGGCTCACTCTTCTGCATGGAGCTGGCAAAGAAATGTTCCCTCCCTCTCCTCTTCATTTTATGTGCACATTAAAAGTATCCACGACCAAATCAAAAATTGTGCAGCTGTTTCAATAGCTGCAAAACTGCTTAGAACAGAGAGCCCAGAGTATAGAGAAAGAGACCTTTGTGAATTGAACACTCTCTGAACTAACTTGTTTGTGAAAACCCATGTATAATTAAAGCCTCTCTTGTTAGAGGATGGAGCCATACTTAAATACACACAATGTATATCTTTATTTCCAGCTCAAATTTTTTTATGGGACATTTTCCAGCAATGCGTATTATGTGGCTTTGGCAACTGCAGTGCATCATCATCATCATCATTCAAACAGTGGAGCTCCCTGCTTCATTATGAGCATCTTTCCCCTAAAATACTTTTTGATGGACTGCAGTATAGGCAGTCTAGACCTGAACTGCATAATAAATGGATGCTATGATTCCTCTAATGGCAAGGTCCTTTCTCCCACTGCAAATGGAGATGTAATTCAGATGCACACTATCTCACCCTTTGCATGCTGAGAGACAAAATAAACAACAGCATTCATTTGTCTGTTTCCATTTCCCTTACCAAAAAGTCAACTTCCAAAGAAAATGTTTACCAAAACATTTCCCTGAACAATCTGAATAATATTTTAATGGACCACTTACTTAGTTAGTATCTAATTAAATTTTGCATCATGAAGAGAATAGTCAAGTCACTGTGGTATTGTGAATAAGGTTTCAATAAAAAATACAGAATAAAAGAAATCTTCAAAATAACCACCATTAAACTAATGAGTAAAATTCAGCAGCTATAATAAAATCCACCAGAGAACAAATAAACTGCAAACAACCGTATTACCAAACAACATTAGTCAGGTTTCAACTTGTTCCCTCATGCATCCCAGCACAGAACAGGAAAAAAAGAAATACTCAGAGGAGAACATTTTGATGGAAGGGCCAAACACACATACATAGGGAGATGCAGTAAACACTAGCAGCTGCATGGCTTAAGGTACAAAATAGTATAACATCTCTTAATTAAAAAATGAATTAATTGTTGTGAGTATATTTCTCTTGACAGAGCATGTTTCCTCTTCTGCAGAATGCAATTGTTAGCACATTTAAAAAATTAACTCAGTTATCTTGACAGTTATACCTGTAATGCAAGGGCATAATATTAAGCAAGCAATCAGTCTTCCTCTTTCACTTGAACTTGGGCTTATCACACCCCACCTGGATCCTATAAATATTTTCCTAAAGGTTGCTCAGTTTCTGCACCTCTCCACAACCCAATTCAGCAACAGACATCCATAATACTGAGCTTGAGCTGCTCCATGGAAATCGATCCTCACATGCCTAAGTGCTTTGCTGTGAAGGGGACTGCTGTAAGACCATTGCCCTGTCACTCCATGTAGAGTGATTTCCCTGCTGTGCAGTATAACTCTGTAAATGTAATCTGTTCAGTACTCCAAATAAATACCTCCATTGGAACTTTCACCTAGGGCTTATTTGTGACGTGTGCGAATGTTATTTATTAGAAAATTTAAACATTATTGCAGCCAATTAGAAAAGCACTTTTTATTACTTGCAGCCTTTGCTGCTGCCAGTGCCCCACATCCTCCCCCTTGACACCACCATTATATACTGGCTCACTTAAAAGGCACAGCCAGCGAGTGTGCCCAGCTCTGCAAAGAAATTCTGTCACCTGAGCCCCAGGCATGCTGGTAGGCTGATTTCAGCTGTGCTGCTGCTTAAAATCAAGCAGGCATTTGGGTCCTGCACAAGTATTTGCAGGACCCAAATTTCTACAGATTCATAAATATCGGAGTTCGACCAGCACAAGAGAGGGATTCCCTCCTCTGAGCTTCCAAATACAGAACAAATACTGAAAGAGTAATGTCCTGTACTCCATGCTCCCAATTTTTGGGACGTTTTCCAGTCCACTTCCTCCTGGCCCATGTTTGGGTAAAATCCAAACTACAGATATCATAAACCTCTCTGTGTATATTGATTTTCTGCAGGTGAAGGAGTACTTGCAGGTAAAGCAGGACTTCCTGAAGAGCTTCACTTTTATTGCTGTTTGCCCCAGCTTTCTTTAAATGTCTGCTCATTGAAGAGGTAGGGGAGGCTGCCAGTTTGTAAATGCACTGTTGCAAAGTCCCATAAAGAACTGCAGATCAACCCTACAACTTAAATACTCAGAACGCGTATTTTTTTTTGATAGTAATCCTTAGCTGTAAAAACAAAAAGTGGATTTACATGGTGGATTTCTGAGAAAACTTTTCAAAATCGTTTGGATAAATGTTTGACCCGAAGAAGATTATTTTCATTCCATCTTCATGCATATTTATAGTCTCCCCTGAAAGGTATTGTGATAGCAAAATGCAGACGGCTTTGACTCCAGCTATCAGCCCACAAAATCAAAAGTAATTATGTGGTAAAATTGTGTATATTTGTATCCCAGACTCTACCTGCAGAAGCTGTAGAAACAAGATATTAAAAACAGTCTGCTTAACACAGACACTTAACTTTGCCTGAAACCATAGTATGAGTTGCTTAATCCTACAGCCATGGTGACTTCATTTCTCAGTAATGTCAGTAGGAGGGTGGAGATGCTTTCAAAGGATCCCAAAGGAAAGAACCTTAACTTAATCTAAACTTGGACATAATCTCCTGTTTTTTGAGGAAACAGGGCACCTAACTGCTCCAGCAGACTGGGAACTGGTACCTTACTTAAGGGGACTGCTTTTCTGCACCTCACAATTAAGCCAAGGCTAGGAGATTTCTGCCTCAGGATCTGAGTTAGGTTCTGAACAGTTTGCTCCTGGTTTTTTTTGAAGTCTCCGTGCCTGGAACTGACCAAGGAGTCAAATTTAGTTTACAGAGGTAGAAAGTAGGAAAAGGATTGCTGTGGATACACTCAAACCAATTGATCACATCTGTTTGTTTGCAAGTCTAAATATGTACATTAATTTGTTGTTCATTAACAATTCTGTTTGATAATACAGAACAGAATATGCTGCATATAAGAGGAAGACATTCTGACTAAGAATATTTTCTATTGGTGAAAAACTTTACAGAAAAAGGAAAATAAACATAGCTGAAAGCATATATATGCCATAAAATACATAGAAATATATACATATAGGTACTCATATTTATATAAGAGAAAAGAATGGATGAATGCTTATCATTCTTAAATTCTGAATTAATACTGCCTTTAGTTATTTTGCATGTGTTTTCTTTACTTGTTTTTTAAGGATATTTATTTAAATTTAGCTGAGATCTTTCCAACTGAATTTCCTGATTTCATTTCCCATGAAACATACAGTACTAATTTGAATCACAATGGTGTTATTTTTTGTTATGTCTACACACCTCTGAAACCACTCCCCAGCAGTGCTGAGCAATTGGCAGAGGCAATGTTACAAACCTTTTTATATTATTTATTCTTTAATTATTTGTCAGATGTGTAGGTCTCATTCTTCAAGCATTCTGACCTGTTGCCTTGCAGTAAACAAGGGTGAAGAAAGAGAGAAGAGCTGATAAACTCTGGTAGGATATGTCAGCAGAAAAGATGTTCCTCCTTTGCTCAGTAACCTGACATTTAGGACCTGCCAGGGTATAAGAGCCCTAGGCTCAACTCACACTTCTGTGTGGCAATATTTGACTGTCAGTCTCCCATTGCCCCAGGGTCTGTCTTGCCAATGCAATCGTACCAGGTTCTTAATTTCTCTTTAGCTGCTTTTTCCTTCTGTATAATTATTAAATATTAATGGGAGAAAGAGCTGGTGTCCAGATCTCTCACATTCTGGATGCATGCCCTAATCAATAAGTTACCACAAAAAAGGACAAAGACTCTTTCCCTGCCAATGTATCTTTTCATGTCCTTGTTTTTCTCCTAAGCTCCTAAAATCAAGGTATTTTATTGTATTCAGCATAAAATTGAGTTCTTACACTTTTCATTAATGGAAAATTTAAATTAAACTTCAAACTTAGCGTAATTTAAACTTTTATACTTGCCACCACAAAGAACCTCACCTTCCCTCATGCCTCAAATCGAGGTCAGCTCAAGACTAGAGAGTAGATGCAAACAGAATGGGAAACGAGGGGCAGAAGCGTAAATGAAGCAGCCAGGAACAGAATTCCTGCCCAGACTTGTGTCTGCATGTATGATATTTCCTAATTAAAAAGTACAGTTTCTATCATCTCTGCCACTCACAGTAAGAGAAATGTTACTTTGCCATTGGATAATGTGAACTGACAGGAGAGATGACACTGTCACAAGAGCGAGACATCTTTGAGAAGCCCTACAAACAGCCTCAGCTGAGTACTCTTCTCAAGTAAACTCTGCTGCCAGGTGAAGCAGGCTGGAATATATCCCTTTGTCGACATGGCTGCTCCACTCCAGTAAAAAAACATTTGCTCTTTAGGCCAAAATCAAGCACAAATAGTACTTACCACAAATCCAAGAGGTGGAAAGAGTCCTGGGCAACACTAAAAGAGCCAGAACTGCCACCAAACTTGTGTTATCGTGTTAGATTTTGTATGTGCCTGTATAACTGTTAGATTAGTGATTCTCTCTGGGTTATTTCTTTATTTGCTCTTCCATCCCTCTTATGTTTTCATGTATTCAGCTAAAGAATTTTTCCACAAGGTATGCCCTTGAGCATATCACCCATCTTTGCTGGATAGTACTCTCCTCAGAGACAAAGTGATAATTACAATATGGACTGTGGAATCCCAGTCTGATAGAAAATCTGAAATTTTTGAAATGCCAAAGCCAGTGGAAGGCAACAAGAAGATGTCTTTAATAGAAATCACTCTTACTGTACAACCACCATTAGAGAATAATCTCTAATTAGCTGTTTGAGATATAAGCTGTTGAGAGGAGGATGTCAGATAATCCAACACGGTTTCCAAGTTCTGTTTATTGTCTTAGTGAGGGAGAGGAAACAGAATTTTCAGACTCTCTCAGATTTGACTACACCAGCCCCAGTTGAAATCTTTTCCCCATTCTGGATAAAACTCTGGCCAATGTCCTTAAGGACTGAGTGGCTTCTTCCTCATCCACTCTGTCCCCAGTAGTCACACAGTCCAATCCAGTAGTAGAATCCCGTATCTCTCCAATACAGAAATCAGCAAGAAAAGTATTTGGGGCCTTTTTCTGCCCTAGCCCAGCTTTTGAAGGCTAAAATGTATTCACCCTTGGCTGAAGATAATTTGGCAATAATTCCAAATTATATAAAGTCGAATTTGCAATTTAAGTTGATATAATACATGAATAACAACCAAACTGAAGAGTTAAATAATTTTTGCTCAATAAAATTTTTTGGGGACACATATATGGACTGTCTCTTCAGAAAGGTGTTTCAGTGGGAACACAGAAAATGTAGAGGATCTGTTTGAGCCCTTACAGTTTCTCTTATGCAAGGTAAGACAGAGAATTTCAGTTTTAATGTGCATCAACACAAAAACCTGCTTTTTACTTCCACTTAGCAACCATATTGTAATTAGAATGATGTAAAATCCTAATAAAGACAAAAAAGAGAGCTTGCCATTTTCACAGACTAGCAGATAAAACCTTTCTGGAATATGGCTGATTTATCTCAATGTACTCAAAGACCAGAGAAGCTAAGATCTTATCCCAAACAAATCATATGTTTTATAAATAAAAATATATATTCTCCTAGAGTTGAAAAGAATTAACTTGTGTCAACCAGTCATGGATTTGCACAGCTTCACACAGAAGAAAAGAGCACTAAGAATTTGTTTCCCCACTTGGAACATTCTATGTCCTAGTGGCAGAAGAGAGCTAGTACCACTCAGTAAGCAAAATTGTATTAAGAGCAACTGATGGAAATGCTTACTCTCTGTTTTTGAAAACGTACTGATACCCATCTGCAATAAACCCTCTTCTATACAATATATGCTCACCTGATACATTTTTGTAGCCCAGATGATATGTACATGCTTTGCAGCATTTCTTTTAAAATATTCTCACCCTAATGGTGGGAAGAAGACCTTAATTTATAGAAGGAGCTCCAGGGGGTGCTTCATTGTTCAGCTAGAGAAGGGGTTCATCTACTGACTGCTATAGAGGGAACCTCAAAATATTGAATTGATTAGACAAAAAATTGAACCACCTATAAAATGTTATTTACCTATGTGAAAAAAAAATTCTGGCAACTTACAAAGAAATATTGAAATACTCATGAGTCAGAACATTTGATTTTAAAATAGTTCTCTAGAAGATTTGATACTGCACCAGAATATTTTTACTCTACAATTATTTTAACATGAAATATCTATTTCTCATATACACAAATCAGCCATCACACTAAACCACTGAATTATTGCCTACTTGGTAAGACCTAATACTTCTCCCTTCCTAGCCACCCCAGTGGATAAAGATAACTTTTCCTTGGTTCTTTATAAGCATTGGCAATATTGGAAAGTTATTTTCAAATAGAGAATTTTCAAGAACAACCTGTCATAACTGCCTGGTTTTGGAGCTCACCTCACCCTTTTACATCATTTTATAACAAGACAACTTGCATAGAGCTTTGTTTCCTCTTTTTAATATGTCCACACTGAAAAGAGAGCTTTGGTGGTTTGTTAAGTCCAAGTTATCAATGGTTTAATTAGTATTTAGAGCAGTCCTGTGTTCTACCACTGCCTTTAAGAGCCATAATAACACAGGGATAGCAGAGACCTCAGTGTGGAAGGAGAGATCCAGAATCTCGTGTGTGCTTGTACAGGCCATGCTGAGTGGAGTCAGCCATGGCTCCTCTGCTCCTGCTACTCCTGCTGACCAGGTAAAAGCTGGACTAAACAGCAGCTGCTTATCCATGCTGCCATCACACCTTTGCTTACTGCACAAGGAGAGACCCAAGGAATCCAGCTTAAAAAAATTGCTTCTGTGGTTCATGGTAACCAAAGGGATCAGCTCATGTGTCAAGGTGAATTACCTACAGAGAAAAAAAACCCCAAACCCAGAAAAATCCTCCCGCAATGGTATATAGCTGGTAATAATAGTATGAAATTAGGAAATAATAATGTGTAGGACATTTAAAATAAGGCTAAAACAGGAAGTAAAACCTACTTCAACAAACTACCACCACCTGGTCTACATCATGAATTCACTAGTTTGGGATCAACTTTTTCTATTACAAACTGAAAACGTATAAAGTAATAGTAATATACTCCAACCCAGATTAATATTTTTAAACACTGAAAGGAGTTCAAAGCTGTTGAGACTCAAATAATAGCTCAGAAGCAGAGCATATGCTTGATTTTCCACAGAAATGGATCCCTTTAGGAATGGGTAAAAAACTTACAGACAAGACTGACTTTACAATACTTAACAGTGTGCGTACTCCAAGAAAAGAAAGAATTTTGAAGAATTTTTATGATTTATTAGTTACTTTGTGAACACTATAATGAAAATGTATCTAGTGAGATCTTTTGAGTCTTATCAATCTTTGTTACAAATTATTAGATTTTTTAGAATAACATATAAGCCTCATATAATCTATAATTAAATGAATTCCATTAGTTAAATGAAATTTCATACATAAATTGAATTTGAAAAATTATGAGTCAATTGTAATGAAACAGTTATTAATACCCACTGTATTAAGTGGTTACAATCACCAGATTCAGGTAACTCAAAAGTGAATCTTTTGAGACATGAGCAGGGACACAATAAAATATTATCTTCTCTTGTAATTAAAATAGATAGAAGTGTTTTACTAAACTCAGTCAGCGCAGACTCAAATTGTTTGCCCAGTAATTTCATCTGCCCACCTCTTGCTACTCTTTAAATGGTCTGCTTACAGGGCTACTGGCACATTAAAGACACAGTTAGGGCACCTGTGGGCTCTCAGGTTGTTTTTTCCCAGGAAACATCAAAGGTGGGTGAAAGGAGAAGGAGCCAAAAGGGCTCAATGTGAAAAAATTAGAGTTTTTTCAGCCTCCCATTTTTAAGAGTACTAGTTTTGCAATGTTTTCTCCCAGAAGAAATAGTATAGTGAGAAATGAAGCCTAGAGGTATTCTTATTTTTCGGCAGGTGTACACCAATGCGGTGTCATAGATGATTTTTAACTGGCCAATATACTCCAGGCGGTCGTTGATGATATTTTGAGATCCAAAATAATCTTTTATGGCACTGCTTTTTTTCCAAAACCACTGACTCTTGAGCGAAAGTGTGAGGTGTAATTTTTGCTGGGATGTCTCAGAAAAATTCAGTTGCAAAGTAAGGTCTTGCAACCAGAAATAGGAAGATGCTGCTGGACATTCAAGAATAATTGAAATAATGAGGCAATGACTTCAGAAATTGCTTCCTTGCACTGTATGGTGTGTCTCACTCACACTGTCACTGTCACTATCTCATGGTGCTCATTTGTGTTCACTGTATACTCATCCTCTAAATTCAGGAAAAGTTCTCTAGAAGTTTTCCTCCCATATATTTTTGGCTGCTTTTCCCACAGTTCTTAGATTCACCTACATAGCCACAGTCCGCTTTAGAGTCAAGATTAAGAGTTATGTGCAGGGTTTCCCTGGTGAAAGGTTGTCACTTCCCCCACTTCTCTGAACTCCCAATGTGAAAAAGAGAGAGGGATCCTTCCTTGCATTCAGAAGCCCATACAGACCCTCAAAAGTGGCCCCAGCTCAAAAGCATCAATAGTGCATTCAGATAGGAAAGGGGGAAATTTGTTCATTAATTTTGATCAAGTCAGTAATAATCTTTTCTTCCCTCAGAAACAGAGTGACTTTTGGGCTGCCATGAAGAGCTTTTGATCGCTGTGCAAACTCCCACAGCAGCTTTTAACACCTGGTTGTGATCCACTGACTGCAGTGGATAGGTTTGCAAGGAAAAGAAAATTGACTTGTTATTTATTTCCAAACTTAAAGGGGAGTCTTTCTTTTAAGTTTTACTTTCTGCAAGGTGCAGGCTTGTTTTTGTGTTGAGAAGCCTCACAAGGATGGAGGGGGAACCTGAATATCTGTCTCTTCGTCCTGTTGCTGCTGCAGCCAGGCATGCACTGATTTATTCAAATTACAGCAGACGATCAGCAGTGAGCCACTAATGGGGTAATTTATGTCTCCCTTCATTCCCCTGATGTTTGTAGCAGGAGAAGTGTTGAGACAATACAATGAACATGAAAAGAAGGAAAGTAGAGGAGAAGCAGAAAAGCAAAGGAAAAGTGAAATCCTGACTGAGGAACAGACTGACTCTTCCAGTATGTGTACCAAAACTTCTGATATATTTGCTGGGCTTCTGAGAGGAACAGAGTGGTATGTTGTTCCTAATGCAAACATCATTCCAAGGCTGTTCATTTTCATATTTAGTCATATCACAGCAAAGCTAAGAGGGAGTCAATCACACTCGGTACATCTGACTGGGAGAGCGCTCCCTTCACAGCTGCATCTGGCAGAATACACTCCGTATTTATTATATTTTCAGTAAGGCATGCTATCTTGTTCATGTGTGAGAAACTGTAATGCATCTTTCACATTTAAAGTGCCCTCTGAAGCTTTCTGCCTCACAACCTCCTGCCTACTTTCACTGTTACCACTAAATTTTTTATATTGTCTTGAGCATCTCTGAAAGAATTGCAAATTCCAGATAGAACATGATTAATTTAGCACTATCGTCTCCTACAATATAGTGTACAGCAGTCCATCCTGCTTCTGTGCGCCTGGGTCTTATCTCGGCTCTTAGTGAAAAACTAAATTAAGGCAAAGGCTGAAGTCACTCATGTGTACTACTTTTAAAATTAATTTTTGCTGACAGCACCACAGAGTCAAAAGCATGTAGTTGCATTATGAAAGCCAGAAGAGAGATTAAAATATATGTGTATTTTTGTTATTCCAGGAAAGAGAGTCTTTTGCTCCTTCTACATTAGTCATTTTCCCAAAGGACTCTACATCCTTCCTTATTTGGGGAGTAAAAGTTGAGACATCACTCTTCTTTCCATTTGCTAAAGATTTTTGCTTTTTATTGTGTTTAACTCCTTATTCTTGCTATCTTCTTTGTAAGATGCGAGTGAAGTTTTATGATGGGCAATTTGGGTGAGGGAGATGAAGGACAATTTGAAGACACTAACATTGTTTGCAGTGTGTCTCATTTTCAGCAAATGATTTAATTTGAGAGGAATCCTCCTTGGTCTCTAAAAGCCTAAAATGGCTCAGTTCTGTGCACTTGAAACAATCTTCTCCCTAAAACTGACTTCTATTTTAACTTTAAAAGTTGTAAAATGTTCAGAAATGAAACATTGATTTTCTAAGTGAACTTTACATTTTTCTCAACTTTTTGACTATCAGGGAATACCATACTTCTCTTGTCCTAAAGCAAGTCCTGCAGTATATGTTTTAAAACTAGGTTGAAGCCCAAATCTGTATTTATCTGGATTTATTTCCTTTTTCTCTCCCTGGTATTACTTTTCACCTCTGTGATGTAGAAATTAAACTGAAAGAATAGCAATGGGGAAACTAATATGTTTTCTATGCTGCAGCTCCTTCCCCGAACATACATTATCCCTCTTCCAGCTGGTATGGAGTGCAGCACAGGCAGACTCTGCCATTCCTTGTTTACTACTCTCTGAAGCAGGGTGAACTGTATACTCACTATTTTCCAGATTACCAGTGATGTTTAGTTGATGCTTCTTAATCAGATCAAAGATGGAGAGAACAGGGACAAGCTCAGCAGCAGCCTTGCTCATCCAGCATTCCCTTTCAACGCGCCTGACGTCAGGCAACAGGCTGGCTTTTCTCACAGTGGCCACACTTACAAGAAGCCTTTGCAACAGCTCTGAAGAGTGTCTCTTCCAGGATGGTGCAGCAGAAACAGCCCCTTTGAAAACATGTTTGAAAGCAGAGTGATGTGCCATCAAGCTGAGCTACTCACAATACACACATCAAAGGGAGCAGTTAAAGCAGCAAGAAGACAGTGTTGTGAAGGCTTAACATGACTGCACAGGCTCCCCAGGCTGCAATTGCACTTGTCAAGGGACATTAAAAATTGTATCCTGGTATATGAGACCCTATGTGTGACTCCATTGCAGAAGAGGACTTTCAGGAATGAGGAAGGAATCAGAATTATTTTGATGAGTAAGAGCAACACTCTACATAAGATCTAGAAAACAACTTATAAACTAGGATTTTTAATGGATCACAAACTAAACGTGATTGAAAATACTGCTCTTTCAGATAGAAAAATTTCACAATGTGATTTATCAATAGGAACACAGCTTTCAAGACACATCAGTATATCCTTCTGGTCTTGACAGCCTTGACAAGGCCTCTACTGTAAACTTTGTCTATTTATAGGTACTATATTTCAAGGCAGATGTGGGCTAAAGCAAGAAGTGCAGCGAGTTTCAAGAATTAGAAGAGACTTAGAGAGCTTTTTGACTTTTATAATCAGGATTATTTAGTCTAAAGAACAGTAATTCAAGCGGGAACATGGTAAGGATTTCCAAGAACATGAATTTTTTTCTCATATATTTATTTTCAAAGAAGAAAAATAAGGTGTTTTTTCACATTCATGTGACCAGGAAAAGAAGGAATGCACACATTCATAACAGAAGAATTGCAGAATAATGCAGAATACCCTTAATGGTAAGAGATTTTGAAGCACTGGGATAGTCTGTGTGCGTTAGTTGTGGATTATTTCCCACTGAAGAGCATATTTGAGAAAAAGTGATGAGGTCTCCAGGACCTTTGACTAGCTACATTTTGTTATATCAGTCCCTGAGAAAGCCTGTGAAAATTAGGTGTTTGGGTTTAATATTACATTGCCCCACTTCCAGTGGGTGCATGAACAGGTCAAAAGTGACTGGGAAAAGTCTGCTGACAGAAAGCTTATATTGGTATTTTGGATGAGATTCTTTTGCACTTTGTTCTAAAATGCCTATCAGATTACATCCTGGACTCTAATGGATAAAACCATTATCCATGGATAACAGATGGACAAAAAGCTTCCCCAAGAAAGGAAATTTTTCCAGGTATTAGAACAGTAAGACATTAGATAACACATTCAGAGAAGCACAGATCAGTAACAAAGGCCTCAATTTTTCTTTTGATAAAACCCAGAAAGCCTTGAGCAAAACATGCAGGTAGCTTGAAACAACCAAGCGACTAAAAGTCCTGTGTGGCAAAGTGCTCTTCTGGCAGATGCCTATCCCTGCACAGCCACTTGGCTTCTGCTGAAGTCCATGAATGGATGTCTTCCAGACCTAGACAGAAAGGAAAGAAACAACTCAATCCAGAATTACTAGGGCTGAAACCTTGTATTGAGTAGCTATGGGCAAGAGGTTCACAACTTATGTTGATTTCTGTGCCAACTGGAATATATTGGGAATACACAGGAATCAAGACAGAAGAATATTTTGAAAGAAGCCTAAAATTTTTACTAATTAAGCTTTCAGAATTCCCTAAAGGACGATTCTTTTTTGACAGCTAATATATCAGCAGAAGACTGAAAACACTGAAATAAACAGAACAACAGAGCTTTCATTAAAGTAATTCCACTAAAAGTATGATCATAAACTGTAGGGGGTTTTCTTGTGGAATTTTTTCTGCTATTAAAAATTATCCACAAAACTATGTTGGATTGTTTTGCAATAATTGGACAATTTTGCCAAGATACCTACATGATTTAGCAGTCAGACTCTCATCATCAAATGCAGTGAAGCAATAATTTAAAAAAATAGTCTCAGCTTCTTATTAGCTCATCAGGCCATACATTTTTATCTACTTGATTAAGACTCAGAGGGGTGATCAAGTGTTTTGCTTATGGAAAGGAGTTTGATATTGTAGTCAGGATTTAGGAGATCTATTTCAGTTTTTAATTTTACCTCCAAATTGACAGTGAGACAAGAAGTACATAATGAAACTTAAGGGCCCACAGTTAACTTTTGCATGCCTGAGGGGTCATTTTTCATGAGGAAACAGGCACACATAATTACCTGGAATAACTGTGTAGCTGCAGTGATTATAGTTTCAACATTGGATGTGCTGCTATTGGGAAAAAGAGAAGGGATTTAAAAAATAAAATCATAGCAAAATTAATGGAATAAGTGTGAATGACAGATTTTTAGTATGCCATATAAGTGGGGAGGGGTAAAAAAAAGAGATTCAATGAGATAATAAACCTTTTATTTTTCTTCAGGCTAAAAAATAAAACCACGACATTTCCTTTCAGGTAGACTTGAAAAGATTTTTAACTGAAAAGATTCAAATTAAGAAACCAAAATATTTCATCCTAAAACCACTGAAATGAAAACTTCTCACTCGATAATTTATTTACTGACTGCCTCATTTTTCTGTTTATTTGCATCACAGCTATTTGTCAAATTCACAAGGAGCTATACTGTCTATTGAACTACATCTTTTGTTGGTATTTTACAAATCCACAAATTAAGGTAACTTATTCCTAAATTTCTGGCTATATATTTGTTAACTCTAATGTGCACAGCTTTCATTGCCTCCAAAAAAAACCCCTTTATACATCAATTTCCTTGGAAAAAAATAGCTGAAAATATAGCTCCCCTGAAAGTCAATAAGACTTAAAGAGTCTATGTCACTTCATCATTTTAGTAAATTGCCCTCCAAACTCCTACACACACATGTGTGTACAGATTTGTCTATACTGAATTTATTATAAATGAATTAATATTAAAACACCATTATGAAAAAGAAATTAGAAGGAAATTGTGAGATTCACCTATCATTTATTTGAGCTTTGAAAGAATTAAATACACAAATGAGAGGAAACTGCTACCACAAGCACCTCAATATTAACATTTAGGGTTCCAGATAATTTTTAAATAGCTCTCTACAACCCCCTGCCCATGTTCCCATTCTCCTCCCTGGGCAAAACACTAAACAGGAGAAATAGCAAGAGTTTACCCACCAAGTTTGTGATTTCATAGACTCTAAAGAAAATATGGTAAATGACAAATTGTCTAGAGTGAATTAAGAGTAGTATTTGCACATTTTTCTGCTTGGCTGAGCTCATACTGTTTCTTTGGGAATAAGCTATCAGTTTTTAACATTTCCTTTGCCTTATTCCCCTAGCACAGCATCACTCGCCTTTTACATTTTCTGCTGTTTTATCTCTGTGAGAAAGAGGTGTAAGTTAATTTTGCTCTTGGGATAGAGATGTGTAAGAAGCAAAATTTCCAAACTTCCAATTAATGGCTGGAGGCAACCAAAGGATTGTCTTTGTCCCGAGATTAAAGGACTGTTTCATGCTGAGTGAGGCTTTCAGGCACTTGGAATTTGCACCCAAAGCCTGTCATTTAAATTAGTGGCACCAAACAGGTTGCTTGACAGAGAAAGCCCTGCACTGCTTCCCCACCCTTCACTTCAATCCGTAAAGCAATTCCTCAGTGTCTGCAGAAAAGTACTGTGCCACTGGTTTCACTGTTCTGATCCTTTCCTACATAGGGCTATTGGAACATACTGTCCTGTAACTGGGTGAAAACTGTTTGGTACCTCCTAAATTTCCAGAATCCTTTCACTTCTGTCTTCCTTTCCACTAATAATGGATGACACAGGCATAGAGGAAAAGGTAGCACACATGGTTCAGATGGGTAGTCTTGTGACCACAGGGTGTGTGGGGAGATGTATTATTCTTAGTTAAGTGTGATATTCTCCTCAGAGCAGAGGATCACTTGGGTAGAAAATGATGCCTTTTTGCTCCTCTGCTTATAGAAACAAACACTTTCCTAAGGTATTTTCCTTTGTGGGAGATTCACATGACTAGAGCAGCAAGGTGTGAGATGTTTCCCAAGCTCAAGCATGAGTTATTTCCCAAGATCTTTCTGTCAGCACACCTTTTCTATGAAGTGGGGGATGAGAGGATCCACATTCTTTGTCCTCTTCCTCCATTCTCACACCAGCAAAAGCACCCAGCATTTTCAGGCTCAGGGAAGGCAGCAGAGATATTAAGGCAGAGCCACATCAGGTCTCAGCACGTTTCTAGAGCAGCAAAGTGTCAGAAGAGAACTTTTGTGTTGAATTTCAGTCACAGGGACTGCAACTCTCACGCAAGGCACCATCACACAGTCTGAGCAACAGGAAGACAGTACATGGAGGTTATTTTCCTCAGCTCATATTTTAAAAATGAGCCTGTATGTAATAGCTTTCAACTTACTGCTGTAGGAAATGCAGGGTCCTTGGTTGGATAGGCAGGAGAAGCTAAAACCACAAACTTGAGGCACTGTGCCAGAGAGGGTGCCCTCTCTCAGCACAGGTCCATTATCACCACAGCAGGCTCTGAAAGCCCTTGTTTCACTCCAAGCAGCAAAATGTGAAGTATTTTAAGGACTTCTTCACTCTGTCCTGTGCTACAGGATCAGCCTGTGCCATTTCACCCTCTAGCAGAGTTTGTGGGTGACAGTGTTAGGATTTTGGCTGAGGGTCCTTGTGAGAAGCATGTGCTAGAATAGCAACCCTCTCATACTGAGGTGAGATCCCCTTGTTGCTCACCAGCTTCTCAGCATTTTATGCCTCAGAAGTCTTCCACTCTGTAACAGGACCTGTTGTAAAGACAAAATCTAACAAATCCTCTGCAAAATCTCACAAAAGCAGTTAGTGTTATGAAAAGTTTACTGTTTAGCTTAATGACAAAGCAACAGATGTGCGAGACAGAAAGCTACACATAAGAATGATGACAAAACTAGAGCTCCCACAGCAACAAACAGACATTTCTCCGCAGGCAACCCCAAAAGAAACTCCAGAAGCTTGAGATTGTGGAAGTGAAAATGCTAATGGAATTTTTTCAATGCCTTTCAATGGGATGTGCAAGAGAAGTACATGTGTGATATTTAGGTCAGTGGGCAGTATGGGATGAACATTCAGTGGTGCTGCCTGTGAGGCTGTGGTAATGGCCAATAAAACCCCACCACATTAAAACCTACATTTTTCATATGACCATATCCTTGAAAAGTTTTAGGAAAGAAATCAAGAAAAATAAGTATATCCCTGTCACTTAAAACCAACACTACAAGGCACTTTCTATAAGAATTAATGTTTGCTGAAACACTGTATTTAATTTTACATGGTTATGTGTCTTTTTAAGAGAAGAAGAAACCTGTCACTCTGATGCAAAGAAAACCCTTTCAGTAACTGCAAACATTGAGTTGTACTTTCAATACAGATACTACCAGATGTAAAACTGCTTGGGGCACATAGTGGGGGTTTACTGCAGTTAAAGTTAATGTTAGTGTTTAATTTGCTTAATAAAAGTTTGTGCAATTGAGGGCACTGTGTAGGCACTAATGTGGTAATACAAAGGAATTTTATTATCTGTTTAAAATGCTCTGGGAGGGTGGTGGGGCACTGGCACAGGTTGGCTGAAGAAGTTGTGGATGCCCCACCCCTGGAGGTGATCAAGGCCAGGCTGCATGGATCTCTGAGCAAGCTGGTCTAGTGGAAGGTGTCCCTGCCCATGTCAAGGGGGTTGGAACTAAATGGTCTTTAAGGTCGCTTTCAAACCAAACCATTCTATGATTCTGTGATCTGTACATCAGAGGCTGATAAGATGCACGATGTCATTGTCCCCCAAAAGAGCGTACCTCAAGTCTAATACTGTCAAGAGAAAAAATCAGGTGATTTGGGGCATTCTAGATGAATACACATTTAGCTTGGGCACTAAAGGTAAGTTCTCCTTGTGGAACTTTCACTTGCATTCTTGCATGCACTAGATATGGAACTTCTGCATCTCTGAAGTCCTGCGTTGCTGCCTGTTCTGAGCTTCCCTTCCCCCTCCCCAAGACACTTGCCTCTGCCATGTGTTCTGAATCTCTTTGTTCCAAGCGAAGGCAAAACCAAATGTAACTCAGACTCTTTAGCAGTGCCTGATTGGCCGCTCACCCCGGGTCCGCCCCCAGTCCGCCCCTTCCCCCTTCTTCCAAAAGAAGAAAGGACCAAGATGTGGCCCACCCTCTTTTGGCTTTGTAACTCTTTCTGCGATCATCTGTGTGCTTCTGTTTCTTTTGAAAGCTTCTAATTGTGGGAAATTGGGCAAGCTGGGAGCTATATTTCTCCCTCTTTGCTTCTGCTGCTGGTATTAGATTTGCAGCTGCCGTTTGCCGCTTTTAGAGCTACTGAAATGCTGGATTGCCTGTGCTACCTCTCCAGGCTGCCTGAGGCTTTCTAAGGCATTGAACTACGAGCCTAGCTGGTAAAAAGCTGTAAGTATACTTCTTCATCCTGCTTCTCTGAGTATGGACAACTGAGATGAAAATCAGATATCCCTGCGCCCTGCTCCATCCCAGTTCATCCAGGGAGACCAAGTCACATACTTTGCCTCTTGCAGCATGTATGAAACAGTTTGGGACCTGTCACTGCCAAGTACAGCAAAAAGCAGGAGACCTCACCAGGACTGACTGCCAACCCAAGTGTCATCTGTTCTGGCAACCTGCTGATTCTTTTTTTTATTTGAGGACAGCCTTCCAAGGCCTGTTTCTCCAGCTAAGCGGAAATTTCACTCTAGCATTCTAGCTAAACTAAATTTGTTTTCCTTTTTTTGCCTTTACAAGCCAATTAAAATAGTATTCAAACACCACTTATGCATTATGTTATACTTTTGAGGCAGCTAATCATCACTCCTTCAGTCAGGTGATTCATGAAACAGCAGATGGATCAGTTGTCTAACATTTCTCACTGAGAGAGCGTCATAACCTTGATTATACCCGAGAGCTTCTAACCTCACAGCTGTCAATATTTGGCATCTTTGTGCCCACTCTCCCATCACTCGTACTGCTCAGCTTTATCACATGCACTTGGCTTTACAACCTTACTCCACAAGGACAAAATCAGTTTTTCTTTGTGCATAGCAAAGGCTTCCCAAACCAAAGTAACCCTGAGAGGAAGAGTCAAGCTTGACCTTATGACTTACTGAATACCCATGGCCTCCCACACAGGAGAGATGTCCTGACCAGCCAACAGTGAGAAAACTTTCAAATGGGTTTATGTTTAACAAAATACCTGTATTCAAACCTACTGTCCCATTCTATAGTAAGCGTGCCTTTCTTTTAAAGAAGTCCCCATAAAAAAGATGATTATTTTTTCTTAAAAATAAATTTAAAAATTAATTACCTGATTATACTTGCAAAGAAAAGTTTGAAGAACTAAGGATGAAAGCTAAAAATCCATGAAGGAAACAAAAAGACCCCTTTTTTTGTTTGAGTGGGTTTTTTGTTTGTTTGTTTGTGGGGGTTTTTTGGTTTTCAGAGTTTTTTTTGGTAAGAAAACCTTGACAATCTGTGTGCCTGTGGTAGAGTTTTATCTGCTTGCTTGAAAAACTTGGACTGCTAGCACAATTTCATTGATCATTTCTCATGCTACTTCTTAATCAGATTAAATGAAAGACAAAGTAATTTGCTTTGCCTCTGTTGCAGTACTGGAGAGGACTTTTGTGTGGCTTCATTCAGAAGAGTTACAGATCATCCTCAATTTTTTTTCCTGAAAGCTAAAGTTCAAACTCTTGCTAGCACATTCCTAGACCTGGCCCTAATTTCTAGGGAAATTAAAAATTTGCAGGAAATGTTACAAGAAATCTCTTGCAATTTCTTATGCATTTTCATCTGTACAAGTAAACTGACTTTAGGTATGAGTAAGACGAAGATATGGCCTTCTGTATATGCCAATAATTTTAGAGTATTAAAAAAATTTCTATCCTCAATTTACAATACTCTGGGCTAGAAACAAAAGAGAGAGAAGGCTATTTTGATTTTTAAAGTAAAAACCTGCCAAATTACTTTATAACAATGTTATATAGTAAGAGAAATAACTGCTTAGCAAGCAGATCAAGTCCACTATGATTTTTACTTCACAGTGGTCCCCCATAGACTTCTTATCTATTTATCTTTAAATGCTTAAAGAAATTCTTCACAGAGTTTTACATCCTTTCCACTGAGAAGTGTGTTACCAGTGGTCATAATTTTACCCTAGCATGCGAGGTCCCACTGCAATAACCAAGGCAGAATTATTTCAGAACATGTTATTACTGTATCCTAGAAATATTTTGTTGATCAAGCATCTTTCAGAATACTGTTTTGCAGGGCAAAAAGAATCACAACAACTTAGGCTAGTTTTGGAAAGAAAATATCACCAATGACCATGTGGCTTTAGAAGGTAACTTTTGGATTCCTCAGAAATCAAATCAACAAATAAAATATATACAAGTCTTAAAATTCATTGTTTTAGGGAATCCTTACATTGCAGCCATTGTTAGTTCTAGCTCAGCAGAATTGATTTCAAACTAAATGTTCAGTTTGCTTTTATCGGTATTGCTCTTGTGCTGCCAATAGGTATTTGATTTCAGTTGTCTTTTCCCTTGTTTTGGTTCATGAATACCTGTCACAAGTAACTCCCCAGGCACTTTGTTTATCTGTCTTCTCCTGATTAAATGTACCATTACTCTAGACTTTAAAAGATCACTTTCCAAGCAGAGGTCAGCAGCAAGACAGAGAATTTTCTTCTAGCATCTTTCTCCCTCTTTTAAAAATCCGAGCTGGATGTCTTCATAAGGGATGTGCTATCCCCCACGGGAGTCATGTACTCTTTATAGAGTTTAATGAGTAAAGCACTCAAGCCTGTATTAATCCAAATTCCATTACATTATTATAATAGTCTTTTTCAGTTTTAAAGGTGTGTAGTTTAATTTTCAGCAGCAAGGAAAGTCTTTACTCTCAGACTGATTTTGCTTCATGTTCACCAAAAGAACTCCAGCAGTGCAGTCTGTGTCAGAAGGTGTCCAGACCACAACTTTCCCTCATTAGCTGTCTGTCCATCACTCAATAATAATGAAAGTGAGCCCAGAAAGATGTTGCCAAACATTTAACATATGGCTATTTCCTCTATTTAATTCAAAATCACTTAAAAAGTCTGAATTTCTACATCTGGTTTGAATCTCAATAGACAGCGATGAAGAGTTCAGTAGATAAAAGAGCATTTACCTGGGTGGTTATTTAACTTTGCAGGCTCATTAATCAAGTAGGACAAACCTCATTCAACAAACAGGTGTTTAATTGAATAGGTTTTTTCATCCATCCAATTTATGTTAAAATACCCTGTGCTAATTAGTTCACAGTTACTCCCAAGTTGATTCACGATCAATTCATGTTCTTCACAAACATTGGTGCTGTTTTTAGGTGAGAAACACACAACAAATAAAGAAACTATAGTATTTTGAACTGACCTATCATGTTGCCAGGGTGCTGTAAATGTTGAGGCAAAATAATAACCACATAGTGACTACAGAAAGAAAGAACAGGCAGAACAAATGACACAGATTTAATTGCAGAGGGGGGAAGGTCCTGCTTCATTGATAGCTCTCTAAAACCATGTGGACTTTTTAGCAGGGAGCAAGAAAATTAATTTGAAAGGTCTGTGAGAAGAAAGGGAATCAAAAGGGATTTTGAGATCAAGTATGAACACAATCATAGTCTTTAGTATGTAAGTCCCAAATCAGCTGTGAGAGGACAGAACCATTATGGGAGAACCTGGAAAGACTGAACCTTAGCAATCAAAGGACAGAAGAAAAAAGCCTAGCATGTGTATAAAGGACATATAAAGTGACTGGCTTGTAAGCATTTGCATTACCTTCATGTAAACTCCATTCTTTGTTTTTTGGTTTTGGGAAGGCTGCTAGGAACCTTGCTGTGAAAATATTCCTGGTGATGAGATATCTCTTGTCTCTCAGAGTTTTTAGAGGAAAATCAATCAGCTGTTGAGAGAAAGGCCAGCTGCTACTGTGTTCTTGTTTTGGGGATTGGGTGGGTGGTAGCTCACTGGCAATGGTTTCCTGCTGAACACAACGAAACTCCCCAATATTTTCTTTCAAAATGCTTTTGAGCACAAGCTTATGGGAAGAACATATTTTTGGACCTTTATTTCTTTTAGCTTTTAAGATGCCAGCCTTAACATGGTAGAAAAATCTGTAGGTGTAGAGTGAATCAATTTCCTGCTTGTGGAAATGACACTGGAATCCCAGATACATAAAAACTCTTTAGAGGTGAACTGTACAACAACTACCTACTAAAGAACAATGTGCAAAAATAAGCAATTTGAAAGCCTGATGTGGTGGATGGGGAGGATCTGGAACACCAGAATGAGTGGGTTTTAACTTTTAACTTGATTTTTATTTAATAACTATGTTTTAAATATGGCACTTTGAGATCTCAGCTGCCTTAGACAGAGTGTTCGGTGAGCAGAGAAGGGTAAACAGGAGGATGAGTTTTCAATCTCAGCTTTACCTAAAGCTGTTTGTGACACAGACCTTCAAGAATGAACATACATGATGAGGATTTCTGAACTGTAAAATGGAAAATAAAACTGAGAGACATCGTTTTAAGATACTAAAGTCCTCAGTTTAACACAGGCTTTCTGAGCTGCTTTTTCAGCTCTGTAAATAAGAAATTATCTATGCCAAGAGACAAGGAGACAACTCTTCTTTTCAAAGGAGCAGATGGCAGAAGCATTGGAGTCATCCTACTTCTTTCTTCTTCTGTGCAAATAAATATATTTTAAAATGCTGAACCTGATATGAAGTTTATTTCAATAATTAATGTAAGTGGTATGCACTTGGAGTCTAGGAATTCCCATCACTTCTGGGCAACGTCCACAGAGAGATCTTGGAACAGAAGAATCCTGTGCCCTTCAAACTGTCACAGATTTTTTTTCATGCAGAATGCATTCATTTGTTCTATCAGCATATTTGTGGAGATGTTAGAAAAATGCATAATATAAAAAAAAAATATATAAAAGCAACCTTTTCTATTTTGAAACCTAAGAATCCCCTCAAGTCTTGGCTGTTCCTTTCCTTCCCCCTGCCCCCCAACCCAGCTGCTCTTTGATCTGTCTCTTCCTAAGCAGATAAATATATTTTAAATTATTGCTAGCCCCAGGGGACCCGAACTGGTGTTAGCTAGCAACAAGATGCTTTTAGGAAATGTCACTAATGTAGGTGGCGAAAATGGCAAGGAACTGTTCAGGACTGCAACATCTCAGCTAGTTCTGAGCCAAACTTAGGCTGAAATAAATGAGTGGAACATTCAGTGTCTTCTTCGGGATATTCAGCCACTAAACATCTCTGAAATTTCCTGACTGTGCTGTCTTCTCATTAGGAATGGAAGAACAGGAGCTTCTAAGGGGAGCGATTTACTCTCATATGCAACTTTTGTTTAAAATGCACCAGGTTTATCAAAAGCTGAGGTCTGTGGAAATGTACAGCCTTGGAGCTTCATTTTCTACTGCCTTTTGTCATCTGTAAAATAGCAGTAAGCTGTGATCATTCTAGTTTGTTGATTACTAGTGTCAATTAGGCTAGTTACGCCTAATTAGTGCCAAAGTTTTAAAAGAAGTCAAACAAGTCTTTGGATTGGAGGCAGAGGGACATCTTCAGGGGCCTATGTAGAAACATATGCACCACATTACAAACATTAAGAGTGGATTTCTGGTCTTTGTACTGATTAAGACCTTCCAAGTAGAAAGTCTAGGTAGCTTGCAGGGTTAAAAGAGGGAGCTAATGTTTCTGAAAACCAGTCAAGGGACAGCAAGCCAGAACTCTACTACTTTGCATCAACCACAGAGGGATGTATGGCACTTCTGTAGAGGGATTCAGTGTCAGGAGACTGAGTCTGAAACAGTCTGGAAGTAACTTTCAGGCATGAGTAGATTCAAGGCTGAGCTGGATGCATCTCACAGAGGCATCCTCACCTGCTGGGATGCAGAAAATTGATGGAAGATGCCTCTCAAGATGGAGAGAACAGGTTCCCTCCTCCACATGAAATTTATTCCCAGAAAATAGGCTTGTATCTCCTGCTTCAGTTTTTGATTCTAGAAGAAGCGGCCAACTCAGTGCTCTTTAAAGAGGTCACTTGCTTATTAAGATATAGTCTCTCTGTTTTTGGTCCTCCCATCTACCTTTGTAAATCCTATATGCCTTTCTACACATCAGAATCAGAGCGAACAAAGAAGATACATCCATCTAAGATGACATTCTTCTTGTCCTGCAGTCGTGTGCAGCTTGGTGAGTGAGGTATATTCCTGGTGGGCAGAGACAAGGTCTGAAAAAATATCCTGGATAGGAGTAGAAAGTGAACCATACCACTGATTATGCTTTCTGAGATTGACACCATGGTATTTCACTAAAATACACAGAATCTAATTACAGTGAATGAATCAAACCCTCCTGTAAGGTGAAGTTCCCATCTCCCCAACTGCAGGCACTCCTAAGAATGCATAATGAACTTTCTCGACAATATGTAAAAACTCTTAAAACTGTCTTAAATATAAGGTGAACAACATTGTTCATTTTTCTTCCATTTCTGCCCTCAGTGCAAGCAAAAGTGGCAACAGCTTTAACCTGCCCTAGTTTCCTCATGGGAAGAGACCACATAGATCGAGGCTGGCAGTGCATAGGACTGCTCGTTTTATATACCAAAAATTTTATGATATAGACAACTCTGCCACAATTCTGGAGAACTGCTGTACCTTTTTGCTAAAAACAAATGGCTTACCTCTCTTGCAAAGTTTGTTTTGGTTATCTGATGGCTTTCTAATGCTCTATCAAGTACTTCACCAGTTTTTTTGAAAATATATCTGTCTGGAAGTGATTCATCTTGCACAGAATAATTAATTGGCATTTTCAAGTGATGATCAATTTAGAATGATGTGATTGGGATTATTTGCTTAAATCAGTATTTCACTTATTGAAAGTGTGTGGTTTCTGTCATTATTTTGATTTGTAGAGGCAGAATGTTCCAAATAAATATAGCTGAAGCTGCCTATTACAGACAACAGGAAAACAAGCTTTATTCTGTTGAAATCATGGGACAGTTTTCATTGAGGCCATGCAATGGGCTTCTGGATATAATTAAACAACATGTGGAATTCATAAACTCACAAAGCTCCTGTCACAAAGCCATTGCCCTAAAATGTGTAGTCTTAAGCCTCTTTAATGAAATCCTCAGAGCAACAAGTAACTCCCTCTCCCTACAAGTGGATTATTACAGTCTTCACAGCCTTGTGGAAGTTTTAATTGAAGGGCACTACTTAAAGGGATGGTGTGGGATGACTCTAAGGTAAGATTGATCAGTACAGGCAGAATTTTATTACAAGTGTCAATTAGATTGAAAAGTGTTATAAAAAAGATCATTTGCATAGCTTTAGGGGACAAGGAGACACATTATTCTGAAATCTCCTTTGCTGATTGTTTAGTGATTCTCTAAGGGTAACAGGGAGGAAATATTCCCTCCTGCAAGTGGAGATAGTAGCCACTTTCTGACTGGCTTTGATTTAAAGCTCATTAATGAGATATGTGCAGCTAATTAAGAGCAGGGAGAATTTAGCTATATACCACAGTGGAGAAGAGCATTTATCAGAGAGGATTGGACTATTGCCCTATGGAAGTTCAGTGCTGTGCTACCGGGAACAATTCAGTTCCAATGCTGCAGAGAAGGGCAATATAGCAAATAGCTAAAACTGGTTGAAGATATGTTTTTCCCCCTAGAAAAATAAGGTTGCACTACAATGCATTCTTTTAGTGAAAACCCTCATTTTTATTAATTCAACATAGTAAGGACAAGATCTTTCTTTTCATTTTCACCCTTTTTTACCTCTGGAGGGAAGGGACAAATTAGAAGACAGAAAGCCTTCGGCTGCTGCAACTATATCTTTTTTGGAACTTGAGATAGATCACACAAGTGTCTACAATAGCATTTTAGTTGGGAGCAGGAGCATCCTACTGAATCAAAGCTTGCTGCAGTCCCCCACTTTCTATAATCCTGTTTCCATCACAAAAATGAAAATGTAATC
This sequence comes from Aphelocoma coerulescens, assembly GCF_041296385.1. NCBI lineage: Eukaryota > Metazoa > Chordata > Aves > Passeriformes > Corvidae > Aphelocoma > Aphelocoma coerulescens. The sequence goes on from NC_091013.1 coordinate 49,243,550, forward strand.
ACAGAAATGATTGTGCATGAATCAGATTTCTTTCCAGACTGAAACATGTCTGAAAGATCTACTCCAGACATGCATTTTCCCTGCTCCAGCTGCTAGTGAGCATCCCGGCCCTTCAGTATATAAACACGGGCATCTGTCTATATTTGTGAGCTTGTTGTTTATATTCCACTAAAGACAGTGGAAATAGATGACCTAAATATAGTGCCATTTTTGGACATCCTGAGCACCTACCTGGCCTCCAGGACACCTGTCCTGTCAGCTAGTATGTGTAGTGTAGATATCACACGTGGCTTAGGTTAACTGAAGATGCTGAATCTCACCTGGACATGATAGAGTCAGTAGAGCCTAGAGAGCCATTAAGTTCACCTGAAAGTAGATCTGTGACACAGTTGGGTTGCACATGGGGCTGTAGGAGATACCTCAAGGAATAAAAAACATCTGCACAGGGCTGGTAGCTCTCACAGAGGATTTATGGGAGCCTTCTGCAACTGTACACTGGGCTGAGATACACTCAAGGGCTGAAATGAGACAAGATGCCTGTGCTTAGCAATGGTCTCAGGCAGAGCAACACTGTGGAAACAAGGATAATGTATTTTGTCATTTGTTCTGTCACTTCCCACTTCCCTATCATCCAAAATTTTCCTCATTTGGGGAAAGGTAGTGACTTTCTGTTGCCAGATGGAAACTGTGAGAAAGTGAAATATTCTGGGGAAAGTATTCACTACAAAATACCAAACTTCTGCCTTCAGGTCCTTTCCTTTCTGTGCCTTTTCCAACAGATGAGTTCCCATCAAGACCCAAACGCATGTTAAGAAAAATTTTCTCAGAATTATGTGACTTTAGAACTCCTCTGTGCTAGGGAGAGCTAGGCACATCACATTCTCCTAGCCTGGAATATGAATACCATCTCCTGGTTGTATTTTTGTCCACAGATTGGACATAGTGTTTCTTTAGGGGGGTGAGATCACTTTCTTGAGGGAAATTAAAACTTTTCCAATACAGTACATATTCATCTATTTATTCAATTTCAAATTTTATTTCATTATTTTTTTGTGGGGGAATATTGTAGTTTATGATAAATACATTTATTGTCAGAAGAAACTGTTTTGTTATGAATATTTGCAGTTTCTAAATTATACTTTTGGCTGTTTACTTAATCTCATATAGTCATTCCTTTGTCATGTGAACTGAAACTCTAAAACTTTATTAAAAAATAAATTGAGATTAAATAGTACATTTGATATTTCTAGGTAGCAGAATGATACTGCCCACAATGTGGGCTATTGCTACATACAGGTGTCTCACTTCTGCCATTTCTAGCTAGCAAACTTATAAGTGTTGGAGCAGTTCTTGGTATTCATCTCTCAGTGCATCACTTTGCACTTGGTAAAATTAATTTTTAAACAATTTTCTTTATTAAAATCTCCAGAGTAATTTACCTGTTTCTATAAAATCTTTCAACAATTCTTCTTGTTGATGCATGATGCAATTTCATGTCATCAACAAACATCTCCTCAACACAGATATATTTCTTGCCTAACTCAGATATTAAAATGTTAAATAAGTTTGGTCTCAGAATTCTAGGAAAGCCTGGAAAGATCCCCCTTCTATTCCAATAAAAGTCCTAGTAGCACAATCCTTGAGTTGTCAGTATTTTATCAAATACATATTTTTTGTTTTCTGTGAAAACTTACTCTTTTGTCAATTTTTTCCCCTAGTAATGGACATAGTACAAAAATAAATAGCTACTCAACAATACTTTCGCCTCTTAGCATGCAAGATTTGTTTTGCTTTTCTCTCAAGCATGGCAACTTCTTGAATTGACAAACTCACAGAAAAATATTGTTCTGGTGGCACAGCTCATGTAGTTAGCTTGTCAGCTCAGAGTGACTTGCTAGTGGTCAAACTAAGTGTGCAGTTCTGAGAAACTTAGCTATGCATATTCCCTTGCTGTTGGCTTTGATCATTGACTAGAATGTAACACAGGGATCAGTGTTGGATTTTGTGGATGTGGATTTGCATACTTTTTTGTGTGGAAATCAGCTTCAGAACCACAGAATCATGCAATCATAAAAGTGTTGGTTGGAAGATGATCTGGGGCAGCTCCCTGCTGGAAATGGGAATATGGTCGATGCTGGATTGGGTCAGACGTGGCGCTGCCTGGTCTTTGGTGGATACAATTTCACATGTATTTGCTTGAGTGCTTTAACATTCAAGGAAAGCAAAAACAAATGGGTCACAAGAAAGGGTGATGTGAAATTCAGATTTGCATTTGAATGAATATTCGCAGATCTCTTTCATATTATTCCCTTGGGCCATGAAAAGTACAGACACAGATTACTGAGAAGTCTCTAGACTGACTGATTGATATGGTTTGTATTTGCCATGTAAATGTATAATGTTTAATACTGTATCTATACAAATACAATGCTGATTGACAAACTTGCCCAGAAATAGTCATCTCCTAGGAGGAGGAAGTCATTAACATTTTAAAAAGCAAAATCCTAAAGGAAGGCTGTTCAGGCACTGCAAAGGAAGGTGCTACTTTGAAATGTGCGAAGGTATGAGCAGTAAATATTAAGGATTCCTTTGTTTTTATTGGAACAAAATTCAAGGATTTTTTTTTTTTTCCAGTAGGAGAAACACTTGATATGCAAACTAGAAGAATTCAAAAAGGATTGTGGAATAATTAATTTTATGATATATATTGGAACATAAAAACAGAATTGTAAATTGCATATTTAAATTTTTTAAAATGAGAAAATGTACATCATGTTAAAGAAGCCTTTAGCATTCAATCTCCACAGAGGACTTCTAAAGGGGAAGGACACTAGCTCTAAACATAGCCTACTTGCTCACAAGTTTCCAGAGAGCAATCCTCTAAGTCAAACAACACACTGCTGTTAAGGGGAAAAAAGCTAGGCACAATTATTTGATAAGTTGGTTTTTTGGCCAAGGTAACTTACAGCACATGAGTAAAATACCAGTTGAGATAGTCATCACTTATCGTAGTGCCCTGCCATGAAGAATGGGAAAGCAGTTTCCATTTTAATGAGCAGTTGTGAAGGACGATAGTTGGTTCATACAGCGTCAAGAAGACAATTGCTGGTGCCATGAGCAAGAAGTATAATGAGTTTGTTTTTATCAGCAAAGTTTGCTGCATCTTTCAGTTTCCTTTTCAGTCCCAGTGCATCCTCTTGTCAGAAAGGGTTGTGGCACTTTTCTGGAGGTTTTCAATCTACTTTGCCTCTTTTGACCCTATATACCATCCTTTTGCTTTGGCTTTTTTACTATTTTCAACCTTTGTCTTTTCACTGTTTGTCTTCCCACTCACTGCTTCCTCTCCTGATGGCTAAAATGGGAGATGTCTTCTCCAAGGGCATCCCGGACACCATAAATTTTGAAACAATGGAGTTTGTGAACACCTTTCCTAGGTTTTGCTTGTCAAAGCAGAGCACAAGTCTTATGATGGAGCAGAAGTCTTATGACAAGTGGCTGAGGGAGCTGGGGTTGTTTAGCCTGGAGAAAAGGAGACTCAGGTGAGACCTTACTGCTCTTTACAGCTACCTAAAAGGAGACTATGGGGAGGTGGGGACTGGTCTTTTCTCCTGGGTAACAAGTAATAGGACAAGAAGAAATGGCCCCATATTGCACCGGAGCATATTTAGATTGGATATTAGGAAGAAATTCTTCACTGAAATGGTGGTGAAGCATTAGAACAGGCTGCCCAGGAAGTGGTGGAGTCACAATCTCTGGAAGTGTTCAAACGGCGTGTGGATGCACCGTGCAGGGACGTGGTTTCATGGCGGACCTGTCAGCGTTAGGTTAATGTCTGGATCCTATGATCTTAAAGGTCCTTTACAAATTTAATGAGTCTATGAAAATGAAAAGACCAGCCCAACAGTTTCGATCAACTGTACAGAATGCTTTAATCTTCCTCAAAATACTGAGGAAGGATGATCAATAGCACATCAAAAGCTGTGTTTCATTTAATCTGCTGCATGATCACACAAACCTATAACTCACTTATCATTTATTGCAGGACTCGTAGTTAGTCTTTAAAATTGTAACTTTGTGAGACTGAATAAGAGAGACATGGAGCTCCAGCGGAGGCACAAGGTTGATCAAGGGACTGAAGCATCCCTTTTAAGAGGAAAGGCTGAGGAAATTGGGCCTGTTCAGCTTCAAGAAGGGATGACTGAGAGGGGACCTCATCAATTTGTACAAGTATCTGAAGAGAAGGTGCCAAGAGGATGGAGCCAAGCTCTTCTTGTGGTGCCAAGCAATAGGACAAGGGGCAAGAGGGAGAAATTGATGCACAGGAAGTTCCACCTGAATGTGAGGATGATCTCCTTTACTGTGCAGGTGAACCTGCTCTGGAAGACATTGCCCAGAGAGATTGTGGAGTCTCCCTCATTGGAGATATTCAAGAACTGTCTGAACATAGTCCAGGGCCATGGGCTCTAGGATGGCTGTCCTTGAGCAGAGAGGTTGGACCAGATGTCCCACTGTGGTCCCTTCAAACCTTACTCATTTTGTGGTTCTGTGATAAGGCAGTTCCTTGCTTTGCTGTGGCACATCTGAAACAGAACACGAGTGCTGTGGAACGGGCCTGCAACATTTGATGCCTGCAAGATCCATTTCCTTTCCAAAAGCAGGAAATGGTCCTGTGAGCCTCCCACACTAGCTCTCTGCAGGGTGGCCAGCAACAAGATAGCCATGGCATCAAAGGTCACACAGGCCATGTTTGAAGGCAAGCTGCCATCCTAGTAGTTCGGTAAAACCTGAAAGTTGTTTTGAAATGCACCAACCCAGGAAAATAGAAATGCAATGTCTAGAAGGTAACTTCACCCCTTTTTCTTTGTAGAAACAGCACCAGTATTTTTCTGTAACACTAGTACTTCTCCTTCATTTTCAGTGTAATTGATGTGTTGACTTGTAGATAAGATTGATAATTCTGCTTCCTAGTCAATACATTTCCTAAAAATTTCATCCTTCTTACCAGGAAATCACTGAAGGTGCAGTTTTGCTTCCTGATTTTTCTGGTAGGCACAGAGTTTCCAGAGCCAATCTATTTGCTCTTTTTCCCCACTTGCCATGAGGTATTGCCTATGCAGCAATACTTGTTCAGCTGCTTATGCAGCTATCACATAAAATTGGTCACTGTAGTGATCCCATGTTTTACAAGCCTTCCAAAAGAGTAGGGGAAGATGCCAAAGTTGATTTCTCAGCATTGGTGACTATCACATTTATTCAAAACCCATTCATTCAATATTATTTGATACTTGCTATATTCTAGGCCTAATGCCAAGAGGAGATCTTGCCAGCTGCTTGCTGATTCCAGACTCTCATGAATACTTACTATAAAGTTTCCTGCTCCACTCCTGCTTAATCCTTCAGCATCCCCTTTTATCTTCCCTTCCCCTTATCCTCTCATCTGCTTTTAATATACATACTGACTCTCGTCCTTGAATTTCAGGTCCTCCAATTTACACTCTGGCAAACTATGCAAGGCTGGCACAGGGAAAAAGCAAGGAAAATGTTTTCCTGTAGGCAAGGCTGAACTTGCAAAGGAGACTGAAACTTCTTTTTCATCCAGGATATTGGTCCTAGATAGCTGACAGTCCTACTCATATCTTACATATGGCAGACATTTTTTCAAGAGTGACATTTATTGTTATATGTAGAGCAATTTAAAAGGATGCAAATCAGTGAAATATCCCACTGGTTTAAGATAGACAGAGCTCCCCAGAGACTTGTGGGCAGGAACACGTTCTCCAAAGACCGATTTGTGCCTTGCTCTAAGTCCACTGGAGGCAGCTGGAATCTTTGAATAGGTGTAGGATCAGTTATGGCAGAGGACAAACCTTTACTTCATGTGGTCTATATTCTCTATTTATAATTTCAGATACAGTGGGTAGCTTTGCAGTGTTTGCTTACTTATTGCAAACACAGGTATTTTAAATCTGTGGGTGAAAAGTATTAATCTCATACCAGGTGGTCTTGTTTATTGTGATACAAAATGATGGAAAGTAAAAAGAAGTAAGAAATTAAGTTGATGTTTATTCTGCAATAATGAACTTCTTAGAGACAGAAGTTCTCTTAGGATCTATTTGCTGCAAGAAGCTTAGTATAGCAGGTCTAATCCTGTTTTATGAGAACTACACACATAGATATACCCAATATATTTTAAATACAGAATGAGTACCAGTTGAAATACGAAACCACTTGCTTCTTCCTTGCAATTTCAGCCACTCATATAATTGAATCTCAAGATCTGTATTTGTAATAGTATTGTGGGTTTTGTCTCAGTCCCTCTCTCAGAGTACATTGTAGATGTTTTGAAAACAAAAAATCTTGATAGATTTTGATGACATCAGTAGATATCACTGAATTTTGCCGAAAAAAAAAAATTACTTTATTTGAGTTCTCAATGAGTCTCATGTTGTGAGCAGAATATATGTTTGTTCGTATTCTAGAATCATCACATTTTGCAAGGTTGAAAAGCGCTTAACAAATAATTTTAATTATTTTTTAAAGAACAAGTTGGTTTTGCATTTTTGCTTGCTGCTTAGAATATTGTACTCATTTCTATAAGGCAGATATTCTAACAGCTCTTCCCTAATAAGGTAAAGTTGTAGAAAACATGCATTTGAGATTTTGTAATTAAGTACTCTATTTGAGCACACTTACAAGTGCCAGAGGTAATGATTCTTTGAAGTTTATCGTTCATAGTAATCTTTTCATACTACAAAGAAGACAAGTAATACTGTGACCAAACAAAATTAGAACCATAAATCAGATTAGCCCCTTGCTTAGTTTTCACCAAACAACCAGTTCAATAAATCACTCTGCATGGTCTATACATTATGCTTACTGATTTTCCTGTATCTACATCAGCACAACAGTGTGCCACAGTTACTTGATATATGCAAAGTGAGCTAATGGGTATTTTTAAAAGAAAAAAAAAAGGTAAGAGAGAGACTATTTTTACTATTTTAAAAGCAGTACTCTTTTCAGATGATATTGGGTTGGAGAATATGAACTGTCTGTAGCAGGGCAGCAGGAGCACACAGTAAATCTCTGTATTCTTGTGCTCCTACAGATACGGTCAGTGGCTGGCTGCTACCCTAAGGGACAGGGCCAGCTTCACCTATCTGTGAAGGTTAAACTGTGTGATTCCTTTAGGTACACCTGGAACGAAACCTATACCTATTCCTTTGGAGCCTTTTATATGTGGTATGTTCCTATTAATCTCTGGTTCCACTGGTAGAGCTGGTTCCATGACTGTACTCCCCCTCTTCCATTTTGCAGTCTTTCCCAAATGATTAGCATGCTTGCATTTCCCCTATCCTTGCAACACAGCCCTGCATAAAATCCTCCATGTTTCAGCTCACAGTTTTTCCAAAATGCAGTGCATCTATGCATGCACTTTTCTGGTATGGTCTAGAAACAGCAGGGGTGTGTATCAGCCTGACCCACAATGCTCAATGCAAGAGAGAGGTTAGGTAGTATTGGAAATGTTGCTGCAGTCAAAACCAAAGAAGATCCATTTTCTATTCTCCATGATTCTAACAGTGAACAAACTGCAAAGACCTCAGATTTGACTGGCAATAAGGAGAGTTGATAAATGGCTGTCTTTCAACCATCCCAAGGTAATAATAATGGATAAACAAATGAATAAAGAAATAAGACTTGGTCCTTGATGCATTGTTGATTAGATCCCTTGTCTCCTTGACTCTATTTCTATGTTTTTTATGTTATCTAGTTGGCATCTCTAAATAGTCAGAAACAATGGTAGACATAACCTAAGTACAGACTGAAATGATGAATACGTCGGTGTTGTAAATTAACATTCATGCCTTTTGAAGCTGAGGCATTAAAACTGCTTAGCATGAATATTTTTTATTTATAAGCACTGATTCTTATGTGGGTATTTTTTGAAATCAAAAATATTCTTGTGAACAGTGATTGTGGCATGACTTTGGTTAGAAAGGTACCAAGGTGGAGTTTGAGACTATATGGTAACTTAGCACTTGTAGGCTAGCAAATATTAATGATACAAGCTATAACTCACTACTGCCTATCAATCACTACTCATGACAGTGGTAAATTGTTTATCTAGATAACAGGAGATCCTTAATCTGCATCTGTCAAAGCAGGGACTTACATGGTGATTTTGCATGTCTTGGCTTAAGGTTTTTGGACTACAGAGGACATTTTTTCTCATGTGTTTCCACAAATGGTTGTGAACAGATCTAGTTTTCATAGTGTATAAATTTTTTAAACATTTAATTCTAGAAATGCTTCACAAAATTCAGCTTGGGTTTTCCTGTTAGCTTTATCCGGAAAGTGTCTCAAGAAAGAGATGTTATAGACACTGTGAAAAAATGGAGCATATTCTCTCTAATATGCATTTTGACTTATAGAAGATATTTATAACCAGAGATTAGAGTATCAAACAGCCTGAACACCTTCTCTTTTATAAAATGCTTTTTGTTAACTACATTACTTTTATAACTAAGCCTTTTTATGAACTACTCAGTTGTCTTCCCTTTGTTTTACAGATAAGGCAGCCAGGAAGTCACTCACTCTTGGTTTGATCCTGGCTGGAAATAGAAGCCAAGACTGTGAAAGAGCTGACCCGTGTTTCATAGTGAGTCTTCTTGTTTTACACTGGGTATGCTAAATCTTGGTATTAAGGATAATTATTTTTTAAACCTTGGACTTCAGAGAGCCCAGAGTGAAGCCTGAAGAGATTCTTTTTCTGTCTCACAGCAGTTTCCCATAAACTAATTTCTTAAAGGCTACATGATCCCAGTCAACAGCTGTCCTGTGATATTCTTTGCTAAAGTGGAAGAGCTGAATCTATCAACAACCATCACTTGTATTACATTATTTTAACCTTTTTAGTATAACCCATAATATAAATGTTTATTTATAAGACTCCTTGTTGGTGCTTACTGGGGGAACATGGATTTGTTGACATATACTGATTAATGCAAACTAATTTTTACAGTCCTTTTGTTCCTTCATGACCAGAAGGTAACTCAGTCATTTGAGATTTGAAATTAATCATTTCTAATGAGACTTTGATCACTGTGACCTCTTCAGGAGCAAAATTTGCTGCTTTCAGACTTTAGGTCTGTGTCCCCAACTCACTTCTGTGACTGAGATGTTTGGCACAATGCTGCTCCATACAAAACCAATCCAGTTCATTTGCCAGGGTGTCAGTCTCACTCCTTTCTCTAGTGTTAGATTTTTTCTTCAAAAATCAGACATTTATAGGCAGTTTGCTTTTTAATACAGTATGGTATTTAACACTGAGAGCCCCAAAATACACGAGCTATGAGAATGAACTAATCACAAAGATACAGTGTAGCAAATTCTTAGTGACATTGTCTATTCCTGATAGTATGATAATATACTAGGTGGGTTGGGCATAAAACTGATTGAATATGGAAAGGATTCTTTATCCTTATTTTCATTTTTTCATCTATTTGTATAAGGCAAATGAATGCCAGTTATACATTCCTGAGGAAAAAAACCAAAAATATATATAATATTGTTAGTGAAATAATTTTAAAAACAAGAGATCTTGTTGTCTAATATTGCCTAGATTCTTAGGTACTTGACTTTTTATCTCTCAGTCAGTCAACATGAGCCAAAAGTGGCCTAAAGGCTTAGATGTTCCAGTGGTTACTCCAGCACAATCTAATCTGTGACCTCTATCCCTTTGGTTTTTATAATGTCCTTATAAAAACATAATACATTTAAGTATGCTTAAAGTGCTACTGGCTATAATTAAAGTTCTGTCAGCCTCTCCATTATAAATCCCTCTTTTCAAGGTTTAATATCTCAGCGGTTTCAATTCCCACTGGGCTAAACTTGATACAGAAGCTGTCAGCATGAATGCAAATCCCTCCTACCTTCAAAAATATTTTCAATTCATAAAGTTGCTGGTTTTTATTGTTACAGTCCTACAGACTGCAAGAGTGTTTCTGATTAGATCCCCTCCCAAAGTCTCTCATGCTGCCCTGTCTCATCTTACACAAATCAAGATAGAAATGTGTCCTAACTTTGAAATGCACAAACATACTGATGAAGTTTCCTTTCTCCTTGTTTTAGGCTACAGGTGGAGTGCAGCTTCTACCCATGTTGAAAACTGCTGACTTCAGGTTAGATCCCCAGACTCCTCCAGACCACATCTGCTAGGATGAGGAAAGCAAAGTTAATCACCTTGGCTGCAAAGCAGTGTAACACATATCTACCTTTCCCATCTTTATTTCTAAAGACTGCATTTGCTAAACCTTTGATTAAAGGGAAATAGGTGGCTCTTGAAAAAATTAGCAGATACCCTCTTTAATGAATTCCTCAGCCTGGGGATAAGTCTAGAGCTGTTCAGCACCACGCCGCCATACCATCTTAGACTTTATATTGCAAGTTGTATTTCTAGATGAGAATAACAATTCTCGATCTTCAGTATCTTTGAAACTGAAGTGCCTCATGCAGAGTACCTTGGAACTGGCATAAACTAGAAATAAAAAAATTGTCAACACTTTGATGATATTTTAATTTTATTGATGTCCGCTTGTCAAGTCATTGGGAAAAAAGCATTGGTGTTTCCTGATTTCTTGGAGATGAAACATGTTCATTCTCTTTTAGGTTTGAACTCCTTCACAGACTCTCAAACAATTGATGCTGTAATCAAAAAATATTGCATCATAATTTCTTGTTCCCTTCCATTTGGGTCCATGAATATTACATTCCTGGACAGCAAATTACTTCAGCTTCTCTCCTCCTCCACTCTAGGCTTGTGACTAGAGTATATTTCTGGAAATGGAGGTGATTTATGGGACTAAAGACCTCAGAAATAGAAGGACTTTGTTCATCCCATTCTGAGTGACTGCTCAAACTTTGGGCTGTTGAAAGAAAAGACCATTTAGCTGTCAGTGTGGAGGAGATCAGGGTTTGGAGCTCAGTTTCACAACCAAATCTCTCTCACTGAATCTGCAGTATACTTATTACATACACAGATTTTGAAACAGAGTATTTTTCTCTGGTGTCTGATTGGCTTCCCTTGACATGCCAGTCATCATGGGTTCTGCTGTTCTGAAACCCATTCTAGGCAGTGTGTCCAGAGACAAGCTAATGAACAAGGATTCATGGCTATCTGGGTAAACTTAAATTTTAGCATTTAAAAGGAAGAAGAATACCCTTTCTGAGTGTACATATATATGTACTTGTGAATGCACCTTGATACACACTTACATACTTATACACATCTACTTTGGAGTATATTTTGCCTTAGAGTTTGTTTATGCTGTGGCAGATTTGAAAAGGGAAAACTCAGTCAAAATAACCGAAATGTTACCATGTTTCTTTTTTTGGCTGTCTTAGCTCTAATAAGGGCCTGCAACTTTAACTAGAATCATAGACTAAAATGAAAAGACTACTTGTTTGCAGAAGAACCTCCAAATTTTCCTGCACTGCAAGTCAGGGTATTTGATGCCCTTTTCATCCATTATAATTCACTGGCCAAAGTCAAGCACACAGTGTGTTGTAGTAAAAAATATGTCTTTGGAAAATAATAGGATATTCTGTTAGAAGCCAAAGATACCTGACATTCCTGAATAAGAACTTGAACTAGGCTCATATGTGGAGCCCGACTTAGCTGGGGAGTAGCACTGGTAAGAGAAAAAGATGCAAGAGATGAAAAGGCACACGCCATAAAATAGTAAGGAGTGAAAATGAGTCAGAGAGACGGTCAGGCCAGTTAGAACTAATGCTTGTTAAGTCTCAAATAAAATATGCAACCAAGAAAAGTTCAGCGTCCTACTTTTGTGAAAGAAAAGTTGGATGCAAAGTGTTGCTTTTGGTCTAGTACAGCCCAGCGCCAGAATACACAGGCATAGTCTGCTCAGAAGCCTATAGCTGTTGTGCTTTTCACTTTGGTTCACTTGAGTTCCTTTGTCATTCAGGTGCATTGCCTTATTGAACTAAATCCCCATGTATTTGGAAGTCACTGAAAAGAGGCTACATTTGTAGGCATTCTAACTGTGCTTGTTATTGTTTGTGACTTGAAGTGGGTTCATAAGATGGTGTAATAAAATATTAATGAAAATGCATTGGAAATGTGTTAAAGCAACCATTTCTGAAATATCTAAAAAGAGAGCTTTTTTTTGAGGGGAAGGAAGCAATTTAGTTTCAGTTTTTAAATATATTTATATACATATAAATATAAACATTAACTCATACAAACAAATGCACAGCCTTCTAAACAATGATACTTTTTAATGTATCCTTAGAAATCCAGCTGCAATCATAGATATTTGTTTAAAGTTATACCATTTTATTTGATGGATAGATTACCTTTCTGATGTGCAAATAATTTAATAATCATCATAATAGTGGGAGGAATGTACTACACCAAGCACATTGGATTTTTGTAAATCTCTTTCATATTGGCAAGATCTAACAAAGATGCATGCTCCTATTATAGGATTTACACAATGCTAAATATTTTTAGATTGATTTCAGCAGAAGTACTCAGAGACAATTCTTGCAAGAGTCTCAAGAGGATCTAGTTTAGCAGTAATTTTATACAAGTGAAAAAATACAAGATATGTAATAGAATTTGAACATTTAATCTGTTTGCCTTTTAACCTTTGTGAAAAGGTAGACCTTGCATTTTCAGTGTAATAAATGATTTGAAGAAATGTAAACCTAAGGTAAATCTAATATTTTTTTCTTATAACAATTGATTCTGCTTTAGTAATTTTGAATCCCTCTCATACAAATGGTGGAAAGAGGTGTAACATGAAGAAAATGATCAAATGATTTTGCACAGATTATTGTTGCAACTAGTTTTCCTGTTACTTGCAAATACAAGTGTGTTAAACTAGAATAATGCACATCAAAGTGACCCAGAGCTCAGCTCTATCCAGCCTTTTTATTTCAGCAAAGATCTAAACATTTGTCTCCTATGAGATAAAATACACAGTAAGACAAGGACATGCCAGCTCATACAAAACCTAGTAGAAGAAGTTCTCTTTTATTTTATGAGGCTTTTGTATTTGAAGGAAAGTAGCTGGTAGCCAGTAAACATTATATTTCTCCCATGCTGTCTTTTCCCATATCTGTATTTTCACAGTGCAATCTTAATTTACTGGAAAATACAACAGAAATTGTTTTGCAGGGAGCATGCAATGAGGCTACAAATTTAATTTTTGAGCTTGGATCCAAACTCAGATGTGTTCCCCAATTCACCTCTTATCCACATTAACAAATGTCTTCACCAAGGCTATGTAATGCCTATCTGAGCTCTTGGCCCTCCTGTGGGCAGAGAAAAGCTGCAGTAAAGTTATGACTGTTAACTTTATTCTTTCTGTAGCATAAGGAGATCAACGTGAAGTCAAGGGCTCTGTTTTTTTAAGAAATAGGAAAAAGAATAAAGTGTTTAATTCTCCTGTTTCAGCTCTCTTTGGGCTGTTGGGGACAGATGAATTAGCTTGTAGTAGCTGAAAAGATAAAGTTACCGAGATAAAGTCTGTTTGCTCAAAGCTCTTCACTGAGCTGTGGCTTTTCTGTGGGCACATATGGTCACTGTACAAGGACATCTAGGTACCTTATCCCCTTTAGTCCTTTGGTATCTGTAGTTTATATGTGCCTGAAGAGGCTCCAATATTATAACATTTCTATAAGTAAACCAGTGACATTAGGGCATGAGCTTACATGCTCTATATAGAAATTTGTGGTGATTAGGATTTATCTAGTGAAGACAGTTTGTAGGACTGTGCTTCTAATATTTCATTTCTGCTGATCCTGTGCAGTGTGGGAAACTCGAATGCTACTTGATTCCCAAATAAGCTGAAAATGGTGCTCTTAAATCTTACAGCTGTTCATGATTTCCGTGCAATCATTTACATTGTGCTTATCTCCATGACAGCACAGTGCCTTACCACTGTGTGTGTCCAGAAGACCATTGGGATCATAATTCTGGATCAGGTGTTTAGTAGTTACCAAGGTTTTTGAGATTTTTTTGGATAAGACAAGGTAAGAGATAATAAACTGAGAAGATGTTTTTCTTTATAGATCCTCTGAAGGCAATTTGGTTTTTCAAATGACATTTATGATAACACTGAACAAAAAAGGATATGATGAATTTTAGCACCGTTACTAGCAACAATAAACAATTTTTGTTTTTCTAACTCCATGATGGAGAAGAATCAGCCAACTTGTTTTGTTTGCCCTCAGGTCCTGGTAAAGTGTTGTAAGGCTCAGAATATAAAACCGGCAATGAATAAGCAACGGAGTCATTTATTTTGTGTTTCTAGAAATTAAAAGTGGTTTATTTTCACCAGCTTAATTCTTACCCTCCATTTGTTCACTTAAATTACTCTCTGACAGAGACTGCTTCATAGCTTCATAGATGTGGCTGCATTTTTCTGAGAGACTATAGAAAACTGCATCTGCAATTTTTAATGTAAACTGCCGTGAAGCATAAGGTTTGGCTTACTAATGAAACTGCTCACAGTTTGCTAAGACATAAAGAGGCAAAAAGCACAAGGAAAAGCAAACTTGTCTGGAGACAGACTCTGTGCCTGGATTAAAAAAGGAGTAATGAAAGAGTAAGAGCATGTTTTAAAGAGAAAACAAAGGAAAACGCATAAAAATTCAAAGGAAAAAGTAAGGTATAAGTTATCAGACAAAAGAGAAGGGCTCAAGTCATTTTTTAAAACAAGTAAACACTTTACAGAGTGGAATCAGCTTTCATCACACAAAAATTTTCTCAAAACAAAAGATATTTTTCCTTGACCAAAAGATAGACTGCTCCATGTGAGGGTTACCTCTCATGATACTGATGGATTCCAGAGTGTGACAGGAACAAGGATAAACTACACAGATATAACTAAATAAGACCCTATTTACAAATTTGCTTTTCAGTCAGGAAAATCACACTGGCATTCTTTGGTCACCATGATTGTACAATTTTACATTGCATTTTGCCACAAAATAATTAAAAGATAGAGTAGTATAAGGTGTCAGATTTCTTGGTTTTTTTTGTAAAATATTTTTCAGCTCCTTTCAGGTCTATATTAAATGCTTAAGATCAATTGTACATGGTCTGAAAATTAGGAAAAATATTTTGTTGGCATAAAATTCCTTATTCTCTGAAAATCACAGCAATAATGAGAGATATGGTGTCTTGAATACTAATTTCTCATCATGTCCTTCTGCCTAGTCTTGGTGTAGTACCTGAACTCTCCAATTCCATTCTCTCTAGACCAACAGATCTTCCTCAGAGGAAGCAGCAGTGGATAGAAGGGTTCGGGCTTTTTTTTTTTTTTTTCATTTAATGTTCTTGCTTTGACCTTACTACAATTTTGAGAGTATGAACAAAAAAATCAAATTATCACAGTGTTAGAAATGCATTTATGACACCTCCACTTTTCCGTGGTGCACAGGTTATGTATATTCCATCATGGATGAGGTGTTATACCTTTAGCTCACTAAGCTGTGCTTACTGTTGAGAGAAGGTAAAACCATGAAAAGTTACCATGACGTAGCCGGTGCATTGACGAGCATTTGCATCCTACCACTTCTCACTGGGCTAAGCACGGGTGTAAGCACTTACAAGGGAGGCATCTCTGCCATTGCTCCTTTGAAAGGCACTAACCAAAGATGCAGGGTCTTTCAGGTTGCTCTTGTAAGATGGTTATTAATCTTAGAGTCTTGTTTCTCTTTAGTGCAATTCTATTAATTCAATTTTTGAAGTGGAAAGAAACAGCAAGCCCCAGCTCATAACTTTAAATTCATTTTGATTATCAGCCTCCAAAATTTTTTCTCTGTAGGCTTCTATTTCTAGGGTTTCCCCCAACTCTCTCTGGACCCATGCTCTGTTTCAGCACCTGAATCAAGCTCCTCATGTATGTTTCAACATGTGACTCCCAGCACAATTTCACACATCAAGAGATTGAATTCTTGAGCAGACCTGGTGAAATGGAGTGTGGGCAGGTGAGAGAGAGAGAGGGAAATAATCAGTGACATGAATCTGTCTCTAGCAGGTATGTTCAAGGAAGATGGGTCTTCAGAATGCCAGGATGTTGGAGTGAGAGCAGATCAATGGAGAGACCAGCAACTCCTTTAGTGCCAGACTAAAGAGATGTGCAGATGTTCTCCTGACATAAAGGCAAGCAGAACCACTGCCATGGAGACTCTGCAGCAGCAGGAGGTGTTAGCCATGGACTAGTGAGGCACCACTTTAGCTCCTCTGGATTCCAGGTGTGTAAGTCTGTGGGAGGGAGGGAGGACAGAACTTCCTTCACTTGGTGGTGGTTTGAAAAGCCACTGTGCAGACCTAGGGAGAATTGGATTTTGCATTTAAAAAACAGGGAAGGAATTATGGGTTTTAGTGTACTTTTGACCATTCTGTTCAAAATGAGTTAATTAAACTCCAGAGATGAGGAAGACCTATTGAAATGTTGGGAACATTGACCTTTTACTTTGACTGTCACCTTATTTAAATAATTCCAGGTTTAATTAACTGACTTGGAATGAATTGATAAAGGGTTACTGTCACTTATAATTTCTCTCCTTTGAAATGCAACAGTTCTGTACAATTACTGTAGCCTCTTATAGTCACCCTAATTATTAAAGTGAATAGTTTTAAAAGTTGCATTTTTACTTTTAAATGTCTAATAACTGGCTTATAAATACTGCTGGAAACATTTAATAGAGTAAATATACTTAACGTATACATAAACACTCATATACCTGCAATATATGATGGTTTATAACTTTTGTCTAGATCAGTCAGTCTTAAAATTTAGTATTTTTGTTGAAATTGTACATAAATATACAGAAGAGATGTTGGCATTTTGGAATTTTAGTAACACGTCATGAAGATGAAAAAGTCCCAGCTTCTCCATCTAGGTAAGAATCCTAGCTTGAGATCCTGTGAGTTGAGAAATGCCTCCAAAATACTTAAGAACATAATTCAGATATGTTGATCAAGATACTCCATAGGTTTAAGTTACAACTTTATCAGATAAAACAAATTTTTTCTTTTTAACTTTCTCATTTTAATACACTCACAGTAATCTTTAGCTGGTAAGCCAAAGAATGACAAAGAAAAATTCATTACTCTTGGAGAAGTGTAGGAATATCTTTCCAGAACCCATCAATGATGCAGTCTTTGGGTATTGCGCACTGAGACTGGCACAGTTCTGCTGGCAAACACCTCTAGGGTGGTAGCAGCAGCACAACTGCCCTTATTCCAGTTTGATGTAGTTCACTTTCTTAATGCAAGACTGAAAAGTGCTGTTAAGCTGGTTTCACTGGTATAAGCAGTATTCACAGACCAACTGCTCCCAGGCAGGGATCCTGGTACTGCACACTGCCAAAGCACACTGCCAAAGCAATCGTAATGCAGACTTGGCCTAAGGTACCAAACTAAGTCATGCATCATTAAGTCATAGTCTACTGAAATCCACACTACAAACTCTGTAGTCTTCTTCTGAATCTCTGAGGTCAAGCAGTATGTTGATTTTGTGGGTCATAGATAAGACCATTGCAAAAGATGTATCCAGAACCAAGACGTGGAAAGGGTCCAAAATACGTAACCACTCTTAAAGCTGGATGGTCCATCCAGGGTGAAATCCTGTGGCTTTATGTGAAAAGGGATGGCACACACCTCTTCCCATACTTATGGCAGACATACTATTGGGATGTCAGCTCAGGGGGATTGAAGGTAACAAGCATGCTTTTTATGCATATGCAAGAAATTTACAGAAAGCCACATCCGAATGTGTCAAAACTATTGCATTTTTACCGAGTACACAGTGCAGTGCCATGACCTGGGCTCTTTTGGTGCACATTCAGTAAAAAGTGGTCTAAATATACTTCTGTGATTTGTCTATGCTGCTAAAAAAAAAACCAAACAAACAAAGCAGAAAGAAGAGGACCTCTTCCCAGCCCTAGAGCCAAGTGCCATGAGCTGGACATCCCTCATAATGCTGAGAGCTAGATGTTACAACTGAGGGTCACTCACATAGCTCAAGATAGCACTCCCTAGAGCAGACAGGATACGTCCACGTTATACCTACCTGTGTTTTCCCTTGGCTTTACATGCTGCCCCTTGGGCCATAAACCGGAATATTTTGTTTATGTCTTGATTTCTAGATAAAATATTTCCCAAACTGTGGTTGGAAGAGAAGTAGTTTCAGGAGTTGAAAATGTTTCTGTGAGGCAGACAATTAAACTAGACAATTACTGGGAGGTGACACTTAAGCTGTGTGGTCAATTAGAGCAGAGTGCCCCCATCCCTCTGTTCCGGAGGCCTCTTTTATTTAGCTGTACTAGCAAAGCTTATCAGCACAGTAGCTAAGATTTCCAAAACAAAATAAAAATTCTCCTCACTTTCTTTCACTCTCTTGCTCTCTTTGAATATACACACATGACAATGTGTGTGTACATATATATTGTTGGATGCTATTTGTAAAGAATGCCATCTATGTGCATGCTACGGTGTATGTAAGTGTTGATGAATATGCATGCACACGTGTGTAATTTGCTAGATTCCTTTGAACTGTCAAATAAAGGTGCTTGTGTTTATTATTCATGACTCAGAAAGGCAAAGAAATAGCCTAAGGAAGAGCAAAGAGAAATGCAGAGCTTACAGAAAGCACATCTCAATCTTGTAGATGGGGATTTCAAAACATACTACTTTCTTTATAGTATATCCATATCATGAACCATCAATTACAATAGTCAGGAAAGTGATACTGCAGCTTAATGACATAGCACATTATTATATGACTTAAAGAGCTGTGAGACATAACCTCCATCAAACCTGCTATTATTATCACTCTGTACTTTCTGATCATGTGGAATGGATTCTCTGTCTCCTTGTGTATCTTGAAGGGATTAGTTTGTAATTTTCTGGTGTCATTTGCTGTACCTCATCATTTGCCTCATGAAAGAAAACAGAAAACCAACTTCATTAAACAGTAAATAAAACCCAGGATGAAGACAAAACATCTAGGATGGATGCTGGTAATTATTTTCTTGGTGCAAATTAATGTTTTGAAGAAATGTCTTAATGGTTATGTTTTGGGTTGTTGGGGATTTTTTTCCCTTTCTCTCTTAATATTTTTCTGGATGTGAATATTGATGGGGTTTGAGGTTATTAGAACTTCCATTCTGCATCTCTGGGCAGTGTTGCAAATAATAATATTATTAATTTTTTTCCTTCGGTGCTTACCATTTTTATTTGCAACACATCACAGAATGTCTTTATGCATAATAAGAATTAAGTCCTGATCATGACAGGAATATAGGACTATAAAAATGGGATTTAGTTGCCTAAATATAGGTGTTCAATGACATAATATGTACACAGGGAAGGGTATCTTCCTTGACCTCCACACACTACTCTTATGGGTCCTGTGTAAAATGAGAAAAGTAAAGATTCATCTCCAATGCAACGTTGTATAATGTTAACGTAAGCTCCAACTGACTTGGATCCAAAGGAGCTATTCTGGACAGTGAGAGCAGCTCCCTCACTGAAGTCTGAATTCAAAGAGGAGACCCCCTGGCCATAGTTTCATTTCAAAGTCCACCTGAGCTGTCCAGAACCATGGGAGATCAGTTGCAATGTAAGTTGATAGCCAAACTGCACAGGTTAATTGTGAATGGGCACCAAGACTAAGGAAGACTAGAGTTAATTCTGCTGTGAAAACATGTTCATGACTGGCCAATGCTGTGTCCTTTTCAGGAGACTATTCACTCCCATGTCCTTGACTACTGAGTCAAATCTCCTCATCTGTTCTGTGTCTACTCCCTCTGGCCCAAAGAAAGTAAGATATTTCTGCATTTTCAGCTTTATTTTGTGAATGTCTCTTCCTTGGTATGAACCAAAGTGTTCAAAGGCATGGCATCAGGCAAAAGGCTGCAGGAAAGCACCGTATCTGGAGCAGTTGCAATGCTGTTAGATCTGTATGAAACTTTGTTTCTTGAGCTTGACAGAAAAAAATGAGGACTTTAAAATGTATTTTTGGGTCTGTACTATATCAAGTTTATATATGCTCCATTTTTTTTGTGGCCAGAGGAAGTCCTCTGCTGCAGTAGTTTTCCTCAAACTAAAATAATTCATGCATGTCTAAATAAAGGGACTGCGTAATTTTAAGGAAGATCTTCACTCTCAATTGCTTCTTGGGCAGAAACAGTACTGCCAGCAGGAGATGAGATTCCCAACGGGTTCCTGGTGACCTGGCCTCATTAGCCGAGTTGTAAAATACTGTGATGGGGGAAAAGAGTCTTTCCTGCAGAGGCAGTTCTGTTCTGACTGCTAATTAGTCATCCACCAGGGAGGAATTGAGGCACCCAGCCTTCCTCACAGACACCCCAAGAATTCATCTGACAGGATCATTCTTATTCTTTTGGATCTCTCAGTCAAACTGTTGGAGAACAGGTTAAGTACATACTCCCTCTGCAAAACTTTCTTGCTGGGTTTTGACTCATCATTTTAAAAGGATGTGAATGATATTTTTACATTCCTCAACCAGTACATAGGCAGCACGTTCCCTAGACTATAAAGAGAAGTAATTTTAACTTTCATTTCACTGCACTAGTAGATAATAATGATGATGATGATGATGATGATGGCAGCAAGGATTTTACTACAATACTACTATTAATATAATTATTACTATTGTTTATATTTATACCAACTAGATTCCATTTCAGGAATAAGCACTTGCAGAATTGTATAAGGTCAAAAGCTTTCTAAGGAACTTTAATACTGCTGTATAATTTTTCCCTCTTTTGTGACCTTCTTTTTACAGTTCTTTATGAAAGAACTATCAGTACTTGCTGTGCTCATATTGGCTGCTTGTTTATGTAAGCTATAACTTCTATAGAAGTCTCTGAATAGCCTTATATACTTTTAATATGTCTGATCTCTAACCAAGAGTCCTTTTTTTATTGTGATCTCTGTACTCCTGTTCAAGATGAGCAGCACGACCGTCAAGTTCTTTTTCCTCCTGGGCAACTCATACTCCACTCGTACTCCACAGGAACTTGGGTGACTGCTTTGCGTTCTGTCAGGAAGAGGTATTTTTCCACAGTGATTTGGCTCTGGAATGCACTGGGTCACACAGCAGCGTCTGTGTGTGTGCATTAGGCAGTACACAGAACTAGTTAAACTGGATGACTCTGCGGGGCTTCGTAGATCAATTGCCATTTTCATTTGGGACAGCACTTGAAATCCTAATGAGAACAACAACACTTGTAATTAGGAGTCTACAAAATCCTCTAAAATAATCACTTAAATTTAAAATGTAAATGTGGCTGTAATTAATTAGTCTATTTAGAATAAAGCTTTCTAATTAACAAATGTAAATTGGGAATTTTTTGTAGATTTCATAAGGACAAAAGTGTTTCTCATGGGAACTGAAAGGAGATGTGTTTCCATCTGAATGCATATTAAACCCTGGTGGCTCACACCTCTGCACAAGCCTGTGGCTGTAAGAGGGACTGTCTGTGATAGGGTCATATTAACACCTGAGCTATAGAGATTTTCTTAAGATCCGTAATACGAAACATTACTTTTTCAAATAGGAATGTTTTAAACTAAGGGTTATGTTTTTGAAATAGAAAAACTGAATTCTAGTCTGTAAGGATGACTGACCATCAATTCTCTACTGAAGCCAGTGATTGACTATGGAAGTAAAAAAAAAGTCATCAGGAAATTTAAACTTCTAAAATCTGATTTAATTTCACATCAGGATCATACAAAGCAAAAAGCCGAAAAAACCAAAGTGATTTTAGTACTTACTGCATGACAGAACCCTGAAATTTTACTTAGAGTTTAATACATTTTCATTTACTTTTCTATTCAATTACATTTAAATTCTTTCATGATATTTCAGTAATACTGTGTCAGTGGTTACCCTTGTTTCATTCCAATTCAGACAGGAGAATTGAATCTTCAGACTGCAAAAGTATGGTATGGCTGAAAAGTCAGGTAAATTATGCATAGCACCACACTGCCATGGCATAAGGTACTTTCAGACTGCACTAGGTATCATCATACAGGCAGTGAAGTAGTCAATACAGTCTATGCTCATCTTCATATGATCTGCTGAATAGCTTTCCAGAGCCTTCTGACTGTGACTTGTTCCCAGCTGACTACAGTAAGAGCTTAGATATCCATCTCTCCTTGAACACATGCCTCATAGTGCCTAGATGTGTCTAAATGTTGATGTCAAGATCTGCAGCTGTGTCCTGATGTCTCTGACTGTCCATGAAATAATGTCAACATGAAAAAGAGATAAAGCCCAGAATCTCCAAACTGAAATAGGTCTGAAGCATTCTCCTCCTGCAGTTTTTAGCATCAATATGAGTGCTTTGTTCCCACATGTGTTTATGCTGAAACAAATTAAGAAAAAAAGAGGGGGGGTAAGGGGGACAGAGAGATGGAGGGATAGAGGGAAGAAAGAACAAAAGAAACAGAGAAAGGGAGAATGCCAATACAATTTTTCCAAAACATATGATGACTACGCACTATCTATGATGATAATATTATTTTCGTGTAGTTTCCATGTGTCCTTTAATAAATAACTTTCTCTGTTTCTTTGAGTTAGGCAGCCAATTGCCTTTCAGAAAGTGATGATTCCCAGTTGTTACTGTCTAGAATCAAACTAAAAGTTTCTCTAAGTTCTATAGAGATAATGGTACATCTCCCATTATCATTACCCTTAGATCTAGCATGCCAACCCATTAATTAATACATACCTTTGAAAGCTGTATTTGTCACAAATGAGTGTTTTAAGGTCACTCCTCAGATCATAGCGTGGCCTGGGGGGCGGAGGCAATAATACACCACCACAGCATCATACTAGTGATTCCAGTATAGAAAAATAAACAGATACACATCAGTTAGGGAGAGATCAAAAAATGCAAATGAAATCATCTTTCACAGACGAAAATGCATTAAAGTTTGAATATGTGCCTCAGTTTAACTCAGAAGCAGATGGACTTTTTTTTGCTTTTCTTGTGCAATAGGAACATTCCATGGCACTTCTGATGCTGTCCAACAGGACAGCCTGTTGTCTAGTGACTGAATGCTATTGCAGGGGTCTTGTATTAATTCTTTAAAAATAAGTCACAACATAGAAAATACTGCTCTTTTTCAATATCGCCTAATTGGGACTTCAGCAGTACAAGAAATTTAGATTCTTGAACACATTGGAAGTATGATTGTGATATGTCTGCAAACCTCAAAAATTCCCATGTGAAAAGCAAAGATTAATTGTACAGTATTTACACCTTTTCATTGATAACTAACACCATAAAACTGTACAAATTGCAATTTGTTTCTTTTTCCCACAATCCCTTTGGCTTTTAAGGGATGTTCCTCAATTAGCTGAACTGTGTTTCCTCTTGCTTGCTAAGCACTTTTGGTCAAACAAGGAATGGCAGAGGTCCACAATTAGATCAAAAGATCAATCCTAATGTACCATTTTCTCCTCACCCTCCTGCTTTAATAAAGTGGCTGCAGTTCTCCAGGGGACAACTCAAAATCCGAGTACTGATATTTCTAAATTAGCTGACTCTGTGACCTTGCTAGTAATTGCGTTAGTTTATCAATGTTCAACACAATTTATTACTCTCCAATATGTACCAAAACGTTTATCTCTCAACACTAACAATATTAAAAACCTAAACAATCTGTTGAGAAACAAAGGACTATTCAATAAGAAAGATGCATAATAAACTGGAAGAGACTACACTGATGGGTAAGAGGATTAATCTAGGAAGTAGTCATAAGTGAAATAAGGAAAGAATGTTTATGCTGTATTATATTTAGGGCACTTTGTAAATCTGTAAGCAGATAACTTAAACAAAACCTTTCTTTTTGGTCCATTCATGCTCTTTCTCTTTTTTTTCTTTCTTTTAAAAGCAGGAATGAGCTACTGATTTTTTATAACACTGAGCATATTACCCAGGCTCCAGTGAGAAAAATGAAGACCAGTAAAACCTTATCTAAGCATTTAAAAGTCATTTGGACACATTGATCAAAACTCACTCTGAAATTAAACATATTAAATTTAGATGGAGGGAAAAAGGCATTAAGTTGATGGAACCCAATTTTTGTATGAAGCAAACAAATGGCATCATTTCACCAACCTTCTCATCTTGATCACATTGCTATGCATTATTTAAAATATGCACTTGATTTGGGTAGTTAATAAGCTATCTGTAAACTTGGAGTAAATTTGATCATGGGCAGTGCTCTTCTAGTTCCTACAGAAGGATTATTGATTTGTTTTTACTTCTGTGAGATGTCAGTTTGTGGCATTGTGCCACCAACCATGAATCAGTGTAACTATCTCTGTTCATGGTGAGATAAGAACGATGAAGAGCAGAAATGCACAGAGTATGTGTGATCTTTTAAATGATCCCATTTACTTAGAGCTGTCAGCAGCTCAGCACTTCTGTTCACCAGCAGCAGACATACACGATTCTGCTGTTGGGGGCATTGAATCTTCTCTCCTTTGGGGATTTCAACTGAACCCCCAAGGTAAAGAGAAGAAAACAACTAAAATTTACCCTAATCTACAAATTAAACAAGTGAAAATGACCAGTGTTATGTTATAATTTCTGCTGTAGAGAAACACTGATCAAGTCTGCTGAAAACTTAAAATTGTAAAATCATACTTGCAAGCTTCTGCATTCCTCTATAAATCAGTCCTCTTAATTTACTTTGATAAAACTAGTACTTTGTCCTTTTTGGATTCTTTGAGACTACACCTGCATTAGAAGAGCAATAGGAGCAGACCCATAGGGAAAATGGTTGCAAGTGACCAACTTCAGTGACGTCCACACTGACATTTTTGGGGTGGGAGTTGACTTTGGAATGGTTCTGTTCCCATACTGAATGTTGCCCACCTCAGCTGTCAAAGGATGTAAGGTGGTTCCTGAAGAACAGCTCCTTCTGAAAATGATGGCTCCCTGCAGTCACACCACAGCATGAATCAAGACAGCAGGTAAGGATGACCAGGGAGTTCACTTCAACAATACATTCCTGTTCTGACATAAAACAGGGTAAAATAGAGGAGCTTGCTAAATACTACCATGAAATTCTTCAAACCCACTTTGAATTAAGATGTTAATCACATACCATGTAATCTTCCTAAAGAACAAAGGTGCTGGGGTGTTTTTTACAACATTCCTAATACTTTCACAAAAAAAACAATGTCTGAAGAATGTTTTAAAAGTAGTATTGTATCCATCTATTACCACTTTGAAGACCAGGGTCTTAAAACAAGAGTAAGGGTTCTCCACATTCACATGATTTCATACTTTCCTGCAGGAAATTGCAAAGAGAAGAGAGTGTTATGAGGAACAGTGGTGGGCATAAATCCCAGTTTTAAGTGTTGCTGTCAGCTCAGAGAGATCTGAATCCACATTTAGTAAAAAGAAAAATTAGCTGCAATGGCATAGAACTAATTTGTATGGTGAAATTAACACCAGCTAACTTAAGGTTTCTAACATGGGTGGCATGAGCTAAACCTGAGAGGTGCTCATTTTCCTTCTTGGACAGAATCTTATATGATTGGCTTAGAAGTCAATAAATAGATTTTAAATAGTGAGATGAATCCTATACTACAGGGAAGCGTAAAAAGCCTTCACAACAGGCATAGTTATTCCTTCTTCCAGTGCACTGCCTCAGAGATCTTTGTGCACATCAGTTCTTGTGCACAAACATGCTCTTGTTTCTCCATACTATTTTAAAATTGAATTTATTTGGAAGAGTATGAATTTTGTAAGATGTAATATTTCTCTGCAAATCATATTTGCACAATTCCAAGGTGCTCCAATAAGTTATTTTACACGTGTGCTAGGGAAAATTCTTACTTTTACAACGAACACTTTTTTTGCTCTGTATGAATCTTATTTCTGTGAGTGAATATTATTTCTTCTCTAGAGCTCCACCAGTTAACTGTACGACATACAGTCTTCTTCACGCATCATCTTTTTCTTTTGCATCTGGCTTAAGATCAGGCTTTTTCTCCATCCTGTTTTGAGGCAGTTGGTCACATTAGGTTACTGTGGCTGGATATAATAGGACATGACACATTCGAGACACATGACACATTTGAGAAACACACTAAAGCGAATGTGTTGTGGGGTTGGATTTTCTTTTGAGATAAAAGCCTCATGCTCTGTAATTTCAGTCTGTTATTTACTTGCATTGCCATACTTCGTGATCTGGTTTGGGTTGGAAGGGACCATGTCAAGCCTACTAAGGTCTTTCTGGGTGTCATCCCTTCCCTCCAGCGTGTCAGCCACACCACATAGTTCGGCAAAGTTGTTGGAAAATTTGCTGGCAGTGAACTCAATCCCACTGCCCATGTTACTGGCAAAGATGTTAAACAGTGACGGTCCCAATACCAGTCCCTGAGGAATGCCAGTAATCTCTGGTCTCTGCCTGGACACAAAGTCATTGGCTGCAGTTCTTTAAGTGTGGCCTCCAACCAATACCTTATCCACTCAGTGTTTCCTTCATCAAATCCATGTCTCTCCAGTGTAGAGACAAGAATGTTATGCAGGACAGTGTCAGATGCTTTGGACAAGTCCAGCCCCCAGGAATCCAATGAGAGAACAAAAAAAGAGAACAAAATCATATATCCTGCTACACATACCTCTAGGAAAGAGTATTGTGTGGGATTCATTATACCAAACTTTAGGCAATCAGATGAAGTGCTTGTGTTTCTAATCACCCCAATGTCCTTAAATAAATCCTGTCGAAGAGAGATGACTCATCTTCTTTGGAGAGAAGCTAGGACCTGCTCTACCTCTTTCTTTTAGTGATGGAACTAAATACTCTGGCTTTGTGCAAGCACTATGTAATCTTGAATAGCTCTTGAGAAAGCCAGTTCTTTTCTTTCTAAAGCAAATTGCTGAGATGACAGCTGAAGTGGTCTTTGAAAATAGATGTTTGGCAGCCTTGGCTGCTTCAGGATGATTTGTGGAGGCAGGGTACTTCATGAGTTGCACAATGTTTGTGTCCTGCTATGTCCTATCAAACCAGTAAGATTTTAAGGGGTAGCTTCAAGGTCACACAACAGCTTCATATATCTAGTTGGTTCTGATGGTGGTGAGATCACTAGAAAGAAGAACCAGAGTAGTTGTTAACTGGCATATACTGTTTGGGGAATTCATGAAATCTTCATCACTGACGTTTTTAAAAGCTGACTGGACTAATGACTGTCAGGAGGGATTGAGTAAAATTCATTCAGTCCTGCCTTCAGTCATATCTGTGGGTCTATAAATGCATTGATTCACTATGTTGGAGTTCATTCTAAAACCTGTCTCTTATTAATAGAAAACAAATTGCAGCCTGGGTAACCTAAAGCTTGACTTGGGGAGTTAACATCATATTTGTGACGGAAATTGAAAAATAAAGTAGAGCTTTGTGGATGTATGAAAGCAATTTTGTTATTCTGCTTATGCAGAAAGTGTAGGTAGATTTATATTACTGTACCCTTGCCCAAAGCACGGGTAACAGAGACTGATTTACTGTGTTACAGTGCTGAGAGCCAGCTACCTCTGGAACTAATCTGAACATCCTCATCAGACACTGTTTTTCCCTGCATCTCCTTTGGAGTTCTGTGATGACCATGGGATCTCACTTCTATAAATCTTATGGGGCCTGGGTTTTTTGCAGGTGAGAGGGTGTTCAGTTGCAGTTTTTAGGAGGAGCATGAAACTACATGTCCTGGGACTGTGTGGGGTGTAATATCATGTGAGATGTCTAGGACTGCAACATTTGCTGGAGTAATGCTGGAGGGATGTACAGGGAGAAAGAAGCCAAACCTCTCCTCCATTCTTCAATCCATGCAGAGCAACAGATCTCTTTGAAGGCGACTCAGACAAGGAATTCAGACATCCTTGTGTTCCTCCTTCATCTTCTCCCATCCACTGTACATGGCTGTAAAAGGTCTGGTCATTCCTAGCAGACATTGGAGAAGACTGATTACATTAATTGTGTCCAAAATCAGCAATTCAGTCACAGAGCAATAGATTTTTGGGGTGCTGTGTATCAGGAATAATTTCTTAATCACAGATGGTAGTTCTACTTTCTTTCTGTTTTTCTTCTGGTTCTTGTTTGCAAGAATCACAAAGTGCTTCTCTCATTATCTTCCACTCACGTCAGATCTACTGAATGTGTCTCACTGAGACCTAAATGTGTTTCAGGATTCACAGGTGGAATTGCTGGACACATGGATGTGGGAGTGGCTCTGCTCCTGTGGAAGTCAGTAACAGTTTGACAGCTGACTTCACTTGAAAGAGAGCTTAAAATCAAAGCTCAGTGCTTTTGAAATCCATCCCGTACATATTTAAATTCCTCCACTCCTTCTTCATGAACTTGATTTTCATAACAGTTTTCCTTTTCCGTTGGGAAGACCTACTTACTATGTCCATGAAACATTAAAACAATTTAGACAATAATAATGTGTGTGTTCTTTTATCACTACTACAATTTATAAATTATTTCTGCTATTGCTAAAAAATCTATACTGTCTCATAATTTTATGTTTTGCCATTGGTTTATTTTGTCACTTTCCTGAGTGTATAAACATATCTATATTAATATAATGAACTTCATACTTTGGAGTGCTTACTATTTGTAAATCAAACCAATATAAAATCCCAATGAATCAACTATTTAAGAACAATTATTGATACACTAAAATACTAGTCTTGCAAAAATAATTCATCTTGTAGCATCATATTAAAAGCAAGATGACATGCAGCATTAATTTTCTTCCAATGTAAATAAAAGCATAATAATGCCACATTAGTGACATTAGTGATTAAAACAATATGGGCTGAAAGCAGTGTTACTTTTTGTGTTAATTGATAAATAGCTAATCACAGTTCATATACATTCACATTTCTTCTTCCCAAAGAAAATATTATGTCATAGCCTATAAGTTTGTTTTATTGGTCTCCTGAGAATCAGTAAGAACAGTCTGAATACATCCAGAGCTAAGCTGTCAGGGAAATTGCACAGGTAAGTGCTCTGTGCTGCTGACTGTTGGTCAAATTGTAGAATGAAACTGAAATAATTACATTCATGCCCATGCTGGGTACACAAGATTTTCTCCTCTTCACCCTTGTAGCAACCCATGGTTAAGCTGTTAAATTTCAGGTATTGCATTTGTTATGGAGGTTATAGCTGGTGCAATTTAACTGAAAAGCAATTGGATTAGTTAGTATATTTGATACTTAATACATTACTCAACATATTCTGAGTAGCTCACCACAGCTGAATGTGTCTGGATGGTGAAATCAAGGCAGAAGAAGTACCAGAAGGTCTTTGATGGGTTGAGGGTGGTGTGCTCACTTCAGACTCAATGTGCCTCCAGGACTCAACCTTCTGTACTGTGCTGATATCTGGCACGTGTCACCTTAGTGACTCAAGACACAAATTTTTCAGTGATTTGCAAGAGATGAGCTGAAAGACCCAAATTCCTTTCTATTTACCTTAAAGTCACTGTGACAGATGGAATGGTTAACTTGAGTTGGGAGACAGTACTGCCTTGTCCCAGGTGAGAACAGAGACTCAGCTCTTGTGGATGGAATCACTGAGGTCTGTGGACTGGCCCAGGCTAAGAAGGAAATGGTATAGGTTATGGCAGAGTTTCTCTTAAGTAGAGTGAAGAAACACTCCCTCTTCTTCAAATGAAGATGAACATATTTTAGAGGATTCATAGGCTCTAGGGCTTCACTGTTGCTCCAGAGCAAGCCCTGAGATGCACACACGTGAAAGTAAAAGAAAGATGAAAAGGCCTGAAGTGCCAAGGATGCTGTCTGAAGTTCCATTTTGGTTGGTTCTGCCTCCATGTCCAGTTCACCCATTATTTTCCAGATACTGTTTTAAAATGCAGCCTTCATGCAGGAGGTTCATGGTTTCTTTTTTGTAAATTTAATTGTTGGTTCAAACATTCAGCATCAGGATCTGTGGTCTACTCCCTAGTCCAGTGAATTTATACACACATATATATAAAATACATATATTTATACAAATAATATGAGGTAGGACAATTTGAAGAGGTGAAATTGAGAGAAAATATCCAAAAATATGTCGCAGTAGTGCACAGTGTGCTCCCTTAGAAAGGAGAAAGTATTTAGACTAAAATTGCTGCTTCTGATCGGAGGAAGAACATGGACTTGACTATCCTTGAAATACCGAATAGGATAGTAGCATTTCACCTCAGTTTACTTCCAAAAATGACTGATTTCATCCCTCAGCCAAATTGAGAGCTCAGGATTATGAATAAGAGATAGAAATAGATCTTTCTCTTCACCTTAGAATTAGGCATAAATTTTTCAGGCCTGATGCATCCTTCTCTTCAGTAGTTCTTGACTATTTTAGTCCTCCCCCTTTTACATACAACAACCTTCTTCATATTTCCCCTTAAACTCTTTGTATGTAGAACAAAGTGGCCTAAGTCAGTGCTGCAAATATCAGCTGGTATAAATGCCAATAGGTGCCTACTTGTTAGGGTTAGCCCCTGCATCACCATTTTTCAGATGGAGAGCAGGATTCAAGAAAACTCTTAGCAAACAAAACACTATCCAGCAAAATCTCAAGACTTATAGGAGTAATCTCTTTTCAGAAGAAAAAAACCTCACCTATCTGTTGAGGTCCCTGGAGTGGACGCACAGGGTTTCCCTAATCCCTGGTCAACCTCGTTCCCCATTGGTTGTTTTGTGTTCCCCTGCCCGGGGAGGACCCTGCTGGTCCCGTGATTGCAACAGTTCCTTGGCAGTCCCTGGCCATGCAGCTGGAAAATAAACTTCTCTGAAAAACATCTGTCAAGAATTGGTCCTTATAATTTTCCACGGGCTCGCTGTCTTAGGCATGTTGTAAAAATCCTCACTGCAACAGTGGTGGAGAGTGCAGGCATAATGATCCCTTGGAGACAGCGCCTGTGAAATAACTAAAATTCTGAAGATCCCCAAAAATTTGTGAGTAAAAAACACTCTAGATCTATCTCTTCTCACCTTGGTTTGGCTGTTCTCTCTGGACTATGGAGGAATCGTGGGAAATGTGGCTTTCTAAGCCGCAGATAGAAATGTATCTAGAAGTTAAAGGAATCCTGGCACAGCAAAACAGGAAGCTTGCTCCGGGAGATCTAGAACAGTTTTTTGACTGGCTTTTCAAAAATTTCTTTTATATTTCTCAAGACTTACTTTTTGATATTAATCCTCCTGAAATTGGTACCTTGAATTTTTGGTCTGAGGTCTTGGGTGAGATAATAATAGCTCAATCAAAACATGCACTAGTGATAGAACTTCTCCGTGCATCCTGTGTAATCAGTGAAGCTCTTCAGGAGCATTTGCATGGTCCCATTGCCTCTGTGGCAGAAGATGACCGCCATCGCATGGGCTGAGACTGCGCGGCGGCCATCCCAGGGGCGCGTGACTGCAGCCGCAGGGTGTCCCCTACCTGTGCCAGCGGAGGTGCCTGTGCTGGATGCACCCGGCCCCCTCAGGAGCCCACACCTTATCGCGGGCCCCATCCCAGTCTTGGGGCCCCCTGCTGTGAGACCGCGAGTGAGGGAGCGACGCCGCAGGCGCTGCGGGTACTGTGGGCCACGAGCAGCACAGAGGTGGCCCCCAGGAGCAGCCAGGAACCGGGGGTCGGCGTGGAAGCCCCCTCTGAGCACACGGCTCGGAGAGCCCTGTAGAGCGAGAAATGGTGGTTTCCATAATGACACGAGAAGCCGCACAGCGCAGCGCCGAGCCGAAGCAGCGCCGCTCAGAGGGCATGGAGCAGCAGCAACGCGGGGGCCCGACCGAGACATTGGAGCCGGCGAGGCAGCAGCTGCGCAGGACCAGCAGCCATGGCACAGATGCAAGTACGTAATAGGAGAAGTTCTAGCAACGAAAATCACAGGAATTGTGAAATGGTACAATGTCAAAAACAACTACGGCTTTAGAACACGAGATGATACAGGGGAAGATTTATTCATCCATAGAACTGCCATTAAAAGGAATAACCCTGAAAAATATTCTCCAAAGTGTAGGAGATGGAGAAGTTGTACAATTTGATATTGTCCACGGAAGAAAAGGCCGACAAGCAGCCCATGTAACAGGGCCTGGGGGCATTCCAGTCAAACGCAGCCATTATGCACAAAATTATGAACAATATCCATCCCAGCAACTTCCTTACCCGCAGCCTACTTTCCCCTTTTACCCTATACCCAATATGAACCCTTTCCTAGATTTACCCCATCCTCAATTTATTCCTAATCCGTTTTTCACCCCATGGCTTCCCTATACAATTCCCTTTCCCTACAACTCCTCTCTGATGCTGAGGGGGGGATGAAAAAGGGGAGGGAAGAAATTAACTATTTTTGTTTAGAGTTACAACAGGTGCGAATGGAAAAAACCATCTCCTGCCTCAGTTTCCCCACAAAGCATGCTCAGAGAGTCCTGTCTCCCTTCTTCCAACCTTAAGATGTTCCAGAGGGGAAAAAAAAGTCCATTTGGACATTTAGAGACTCAGGAGGGTGGTTTGTTTTCTTTTGAAATTGTTCTTGTTTTCTTATGTTTATCCAGATGTTTTCAATATTAAGTTTTAAATCTCTTTTTGTTAAAACAAAAAGGTGAAGTGTTGGGGTCCCCCCCCCAGCATGGAGTCCTGGGGGAGAGGACCCTGGGGGGGAAGCATGAGGTTTCCCTAATCCCTGGTCAGCCTCGTTCCCCATTGGTTGTTTTGTGTTCCCCTGCCCGGGGAGGACCCTGCTGGTCTCGTGATTGCAGCAGTTCCTCGGCAGTCACCGGCCACACGGCTGGGAAATAAACATCTCTGAAAAACATCTGTCAAGAATTGGTCCTTATAATTTTTCACGGGCCTCGCTGTCTTACACATGTTGCAAAAATCCCCACTGCAACACCCATCCCTCTGATGATCAAACTTTTTGTAAGTGGTAGCTAAACAAGAGATTTCAGATGGAGTTATAAATTATTTAATTTTTTTAATGGATGTGCTATCTCAACCACTATGCAACAGGTTGCAGAGAGACCAGAAACTCCTGGTTACTTCTACAACAACAAGAGCTGTGCTCTGGGCTTATACAACATGAAAATACCAATCCCAGAAAAAAAACCCCAACAACCCAAACTCTAAATCCGTTACTTGTGCATCTCTGACTGGCCTTTCTAAATCAGGAGAAATGTAGACCTAAAGTTTTTTTGGTTCATCAGTCTTCTTTCTCTGAAATGGGACCATGACTGGGGTCTTCATATTCTTATGAAGGACAGTGTGAGATAGCATTAATTAACATTTGATTACTGCAGTGATGGAAAATCTGATGACAATAATAGTCCTGTCTTTAGACAGGTGTGTGAGGTTTGAAAAGCAAGTGTTTAAGCTCAGTTTCACCCTGTTAGTACTTTCAGCAAAGTTCAATATCCTTAACATGCGTGCATTTACTCCACCATGTTATTGCAGGGTGTTATGAGCAGTTGCTGTGCTCCACTCAATAAGAGGTGGCAATTTGGCACCACAGAGTTACTTCAGAGAAGCATTGTAGATTGTAATTGCTTCATGTCTGCTTTTGTGTTTTGACACCACCAGGTGAGAGGTGTTGGTGGTGTGCATGGCATAGTTGTCACTAAATATAACCGAGCTGAATGTCTGATGAAGTGAACAAAAGATAAAGCAAACTAGGCATGCAGAGTCAGATCTTTAAAAACAATCTTGATGTAAATGAGGAGAGGCTTTGTTAGTAGATCAGCAGACTGCAGAACTGTTCAATCCCCAGTTTGCAATGAAAGCATTTCATTCTATGCTACTGTAGCATGATAATTTTTATCCTATGGTTTTATTGCCGAAGCTGTGATAGTGTGTGTGCATATATACATACTCATACAGGCAAAATTTGTGTAATGAGATTAATGAAAACAACAATAAATATGTTTTCAACATCATGCAGCTGGCAAAAAAATGAGGATTGTATCTAGAAATGTATTAGATCTACAAAAAATAGATTAATTTTTAGAGCATTTATTGTTGTTATTATTTTTATTGCTATTATTTTTATTTCTAAGGCTTACTAGACTTCATTCTTTGAGACAAAAACATGCATATCAGCTTTGCAGTGTGATTGCCTTATGGGCATAAAGCTTTGCATATTTACTGCCCATGAATCATACAAGTATGTGAAATCCAGTGAAGATTCAATTTTTCCTGCTAGATGCACCTCTAGCCGTTTAATTAAAATATGTATTATTAATAAAACTAGATTTAAGTCATATTTTTTACAGATATGACTGAAACATTAAGGGCAAATTGTTTGATACTTTCATAGTAATTTGCTTTTAATGTTTTTTGCCTTAATCAAGGTAATCCTGGGATAAGGTTTGTATTGCTCGTGACTTCATGATGTTCAAGTAACTGAAAAGAGATTTAAGAATTTTCCAAGACAAAGTCGCATTTACTTATGAAATTGGCTTCAAATTTTTGCTGCAGAGGGAACCCTACACATCAGCAAAATGCAGTAAAATGTACCTATTTAGAAAACTCTTCTTGTTGCACAGATTGCAATCTATTATATCCATCTTCATTATATAAGTGTCAGGTTATTGTTTTATTCCAATCCTTGTGAAGCTGTAGATGTTGCAGTGCCCCGTTCACTGAATTTATCTTCCATTTCCTGGTAAATTTCCCTGGATCTCCTGTAACATCTGGTATGTAGATATACTGACAGATGTGGTGGTACACAATTGTGCATACCTGTTGGTAAAGGATCAACACACTCTCAGCTTCGTCTTAGCCTGCCTACCATTAATTCTGCATAACTGTGTCTGTCTAATGAAGCTTTTGGCTGCAACAAGCTTATTAATTACTATTTAAAAAGATTTTAATTTTTAATTTTTAACTTCCAAGTTATATTATAATCCTAATGGAAGTGTGGCTAGTGGGAGTTTGAGAGGATATCTTCCCTAAAAAAGGGGTAAAATGTAATTAAACATATCACTCAATTGTGATAAGAAATTGCAGATATGAAAGTCTTATGTAAATTTGCCAGTCAGAGAGGAAGCATTGATTAAGGGAATAAAGGGAAGATTTTATATATTTTATGTTCAATTTATTCTTTTTTTGGCTGTGGAGGATCACCGTAGTCTGCACAGGTCTGTTGGAATCCATGGTGTATAATTTCATCAGGTATTACTGAAATCACTGCACACCAGTAAGTTTCCTGGCCATTAGAGGTGTACATAACACTTTGACAGATGAGAAAAAACACAGGGAAGTCTGTGAGATGTCTCCAGAGAGGAAATCACAGCTCTGTCGTGAAAGTGACCTCCAGAGAACTCATGAAAACTACAGGGCAGAAGTTTCCAGTTTTATCTTAATTTAACTCCAATTTTTAACACTATTGGAAAAAAAAAAGTAAATGTTTGCAGCAAAAACAATTTTGAAAGTCAAGTACAGAAAAATCATTTGTATTCTAAACTGTGTCTTTGCCACACAGTTATGGAAGCATAGAATGGTTTGGGTTGGAAGGCTCCTTTAAAGATCATCTGTTTCCCACCCCCGTGCAATGAGCAGGAGCATTCAGCTAGATCAGTTTTCTCAGAGTCACATCCAACCTGGCCTTGAATGTTTCCAGCAGTGGGGCATCCACCACTTCTCTGGGTAACCTGCTCCAGTGTTTTACTACCCTCACTGTAAAAATTTTCTTTCTTATAACTGCATATAGAAAGTACACTTTATATTTTTCATATACTAATAGGTTGCTGATTTTCATAGCTATTTTCTTTACTCTGACCATTTAAAGACTTATTTGACAACATGGGTTATAACAAAAAAAACCCGAAACCATATACTAATATAAGAAATAAAATTAGTTTAAAAAATCTTGACTTGTGACTTTTTATTAAAAGCACAAAATTTGCTGAAATAGCCACGTAGTTCAAAGCAGAACAAAATCACAAATATATTTTCTTTTTGTTTGCCTACTTGTTTTTGAACCTTCAAGGGTCTGATATTCAAAATTCTCTGCACAAATATATAATTAGGAAAACCTTTATGTTAGAAAGGAAAAATCTAGGTTACCATCTAATGACTTCTGAAAGAGGGGCTTTAAGAAAAACTGTCATGAGAGTAACACTAACATTTTAAGAATAGCAGTTCTGGCCTGACTGGTGGATCTCTGGTCGAGGATTTATTTCCATAAATGAAAGGACAGCATACACTTCCTATATGGATAAAATATTACAGAATTACAGGCACCCCAAAGACAAAATGTATTCCAGAGTAACCAATTTGATTTGTTAGGGGCAAACTGTTCTTCGCTGCTGGGAATCACACAGTAAAAAAGCAAGACACAGGAAATTTGAAACTGGGGTGCAAATTAATCATAATCAGAAGTGGTGTTAGAATGACACATATTTGTTGTATAACTGTTTGCACTACACTGTATATGTATATGTATAATGGTATATTACCATTACCATATTTTATAAAAAAATATAAAATACTTATATGTTTTTTCAACTGACTTGTTTTAAGTAACACACAATATTTTACATTTAGATAATACACTGCATAAATACCATACCCACTACATAAGTGTCATAATATTCTTAAATATATATTGTAACATTTTTATGCTAAATTTAGGAGACATTTAGTGTGTTCTATTTGTAACCTATCCTTTCTGTGTTTCTGTGTTTGGATGATTAAGTTGATCTCTCATGGGTGCTCAAGGATGCTGAAAATTAAAATCACATGCTTAACACCTTTTGGAAATTTTTAAAATAAATCTTTCATAGATAATTTTAGAACTTTGTTCTCATAGAGTTTTGCAAAGCAAACCTCCTGCTTAATTTTTACTTATTGCAAAAAACAGTCTTTAAAATGGACTTGTTTAGCGTACAGAAATAACATATTCCCCATTCACAAATCACCCACAAAAAATCCACATTACTATTTCAGTAGCAGTGCATAAATTCAAAATTGGATCAATTTGCAAACATTTGTTCTATATTTGAGGACATTGGTTAAACAAGCAAACAAAAAAACACGTTCAATTAATTATATATGTTCTACAAAGAATTCAAACCTACTTTATGCCTGATTTGTAAATTTTTAAATTAGTATAGAAACTCCAGACCTTTGTTCCAAAGCAGCAAAAATGTTATTTTCCTACCAAATGGAAAAGGGTAAGAGAGAAACACGTGATACCAGAAATAAACTATGCCATTCTAATCATACCTATCAAAGATTTTTCTTTTGACTGATTTCTGCCTTGGTTTAGAAGAGACATCCTACTTCAGGTGTCCCAACAGCTCATGTTTTTTAATTGTGAAATAAATGTAAGAATTTGATCTCTTATATCAACATATTTCCCTAGCAGTAGAACTGAAAATATAATGTTATTTTACTGAATATGAGTCACGCAGAATTATTGATTCAAAGTACTATTTATGAATTAAGGAATTGACTTTGCCTACCGATTTAGTCACAGATTTTGAAAATTCTTTTATCTGAGATCTTATAGATCTTATTCATATGGTTCTGTTTTTTGACACAAATATGATATGTGAAGGACCAGATCCTACATATCTGTAAAATTCATTATTCCATTATCTGGAAACATAGGCAGAAAAAATGAACTTTTAAAATGTGCAATAATCTGAGTAAAACTATGCACACAATATATTTCACCTTTAATATGACTGTCATATTAGCAGATCTGTTTAATTCTTCCTGCTTCTCCATTTATATTCCCCTAGTGCTATTCTAAAGAAAAATAATATTTGATGTTTAATTTCTTTTCTACGCTCTGTAACCTAAGTACATGGGTAATTGTAATTATGAAACACCACAGCAAAGAATGGCTCAAAATACTAAATTGACACTGAAATACTTGATGAATAATGACTACATTTACGAATGATGCTTAGTTTTTAATATCTGCTAATAGCTGAAGTAGAAGGTAAGCAGCCATTGGACAGGTAGACAGACAGACAGCAAGTAAATTGTGGCGAAAGAAGTTGAGATTCCTCTACCTGACCACAGATGTCTACATCTTACTTCTCCTTTCTAGATCCAGTGGAAAGAAAGAGAGAAAGAAAAAAGGCACTTCCAGAGTGAACTGAATTTCATTCTTAAATAGATATCTATCTTAGTTCCGATGAGCAATGCCCCAGAATAACTTGTTCAGACACTTTTTTGTAGACACTTACATAACTGACATGTAGAGCCAGATGGAAACAATATCCTCTTTTCTCTTCCTACAGGGTAGAAACATATTCATTTTATTTAAAATTTTAACTTATTTTTTTAACTCTGAAAAAGGGAAAAACAGGCTGGTTCTCTCACCACAATCATTCACATCTGGAAATGCAAGAGAGAGCAGCTGCAGGTAAAACCTTTGCTGGGACTGAGAAAAGTTCACCCTCTTACTAAGGAGGAGTGTGTGTCTCACATGTTTTGGATTTTGTGCAGTAGTCTCTGTAGCTCATTTCTCTTTAACCAGTGCACTGCTTAGAGGGCAGGCTCCACCATGAAGTCAGCTGGCCAAAGAGGGTGTGCCGTGGGCCACAGGACTAAGGTGGTGTTGGTTGTTCATGTCCAGTAAGTGGAAGGCATTTGCACGTTGCTGAAGAGGTATCCACTGTTACTGATCACACACAGGTAGTGGCAGTGAGTACACAAATCAGTATTTCTCCTTGCACAGCAAATTTTATTGAACTGCTTGTATTTCTAACCTTTGGGAGTGGTTTAAAAGCGGTTTAGAACTAATTCACAGCAGGAACAACTTTCTGCTCTGATAGAATATACTTCTGGTAAAATCAGCGAGTGTCCACTCCAAACATTCTCACATAGGAAAAACCAAACTGTTCCATCAAGAGTGGAACTAATGAGTTAATTTCCCATTGGATTGTTTTCTGTATACTTCATAACTTTCTACTGCAATAATCTTCCATCCAGGTGGCCCTCTGACCCTAATACCTTATCTGTCCCTCATACACTGACAGCTCTAGAGTAACCTCAGTTCCTCACTGTGCCCAGCCCCCTTGCCAAAGCACTCTGTGAATTGTCTCATAAGTCCTGCTGGCAGAGCAGAAAACTCCTCCCTCAGCTGTTTGTCTGCATTGTACATTCATGCTTGTTCACTGACTAAAAATGAAGGTATATATGGCTTTCCCTGTTCCTTTATGGATGGATTCCTCCATTATTTCGACCTTTTTTTTCCCACTGTATGAAAACCAACATATTATCTAGGTAGTTTTACATATTTGAACTTAGATTCAAATGTCAGAAGCCAGTTGAAGGACAAATTTTAGATCAACATATAGCAGAGTGTTCTCCTGGGAAAATGGTCAGGGCACTGAGAGAGTTCTGTGGGATGTCTGGTTACCACCTTTTCACCTTTTCTTACCACTCTCTTCTACGGAGCTGTTCTCTACATCTCTTCTCCCAGTCATTGACTCAAGAGGAACAGCTTTCCATGGGTTGACAGACCATTCAATGGTTTCCTTAAGATGCCGAGTACAGCAATTTCAAGGACCAGTCATTAGGGCTATATTCCATTTTGTCTGTGGAGTTATGGAAGCACTATGAAGTCAAGCACACTCATAATGAGATTGATCTGAGCAGAAGTAGATGTGTTAGGCTAACATGTATTATACTGAGATCTTAAATTTTAATTAATTTGGGGGCTAAAAGGAAATAAAGGAATTATAATCTGATATATTTTTTTATAGGGAATGCAAAAAAGCAACAGATATCTATTTATTATTGGCCCAGAGTTTGAGAATTCGCTGGTGAAAACAGTGAGAAGGCATTAACAAAATTCCCTGAGACAAAGGAATTCATATTGTCATTGAATTCATGTGGTGTT
Organism: Aphelocoma coerulescens; assembly: GCF_041296385.1. Lineage (NCBI taxonomy): Eukaryota > Metazoa > Chordata > Aves > Passeriformes > Corvidae > Aphelocoma > Aphelocoma coerulescens. The sequence goes on from NC_091013.1 coordinate 49,283,494, forward strand.
GAACTAAAACATATGTCCAATCACCTAAGTGTGAGAGAGCCATAGAATCACAGAATGGTTTGGGTTGGAAGGGGCCACAAAGATCATCTAGTTCCAAGTCCCCTGTCATGGCCAGGGACACCATTAACTAGACCAAGTTGCTCAAAGCCCCATCCAACCTGGCATTGAACACTTCCAAACTTGGGCCATCCACTCCAAAATGAGAGAAAGAGTGGTAGTTCCAAGACCTTACATTTCCATCCAGAGCCTGGCCATTAGCATGTGGCCTTAACCGGTTGTTTCGATGATGCAAAGAGCCAGGTATGCCTTCTTCCTAAGGACACATCTGTGTTTCCTGGGTCCAGAGATTCCTTTTGCCACAGCTTCTAGACTGCCTCTTCTTCATGTGGCCACATGTTGCAGTGTTTCCAGGAATAAATTATTAGAAAGATGTGTCCAGCCCTGTTATCTACCAATAGATGCAGGTTTAAATCTATTACTGCAAACATTGCAGCAGCTGTTACTGCACTCATCTCTGGACCAAACAGCTTCAGTCAAAGAATCCTGAAATTTTTGTTGTATTTGGTTGTGTCTGACGTTTGTTGGTTTTTCATTCCCTGTTGTAGTTAGAGATTACTCAAAATTGAGTTTGCTTTGCTCTTTTTGGTTTGTTTATAGAGTGACATGTTAGAAATTCCTGTCCTGTTAGAAGTGTTGATATGCAGAATTGATGACTGATAAGGTCATCAGCTCTCTTGAGGTCACTGAAGAAGCATCCAAACCAAAAGAGTAAGGGCTCAGTTCTGCAAAATCTTGGAAATGGCTCATTTCCAGAGAATTTTGCATTCATCACAGGGGAGTTAAAAGCCTTCACTGGTGAATAAGCCCTTGTATCCTGTTACATCACTGGATATAGCACTGGATATAGAGCAAGATTTATAATTTTAAAACTGAATTAACTTTCCTCCCATAAAAGTTCAGGGACAGTTATCATTGAACATATGGGTATTCCAACATTTTGGTCTTCCTTTGTTTACCCCCACTAGGAGGCATAAACACAAGTAAGAGTTATAAAAAAAAAATGTTTTTTGAAGAAAAGTGCTGAAAGCAGAAAGAGTACACTGCTGTAATGGAAATAGATCAGGTTAATGTCATTTTTAGAGTCCTCACAGGAACAGCTGGACAGCTTTAAAAATAAATAAATAGAAATTTGTTTTAGAAAGAGGGTCCAAACTATAAAATCATCACTGTGTTATCAGAGAATGACAAATCCCACTAGCAAATGCCTAGCTTTATATTTCTTTAATAGTTGGAGCTACTGAAAAGCCTGAATTGGGTCAGAGTGCTTTTAACCTGGCTGAAAAAATCTAAAGATGGGATTGTTCAATTCTATCAATTCTTCATTTCCTATTACCAGAAATCCTGTTTGGGGGTTTCAATATATGAAAGGTAAAAAGATCACGAGGCAACACTGAAGCAGGTAAATATTGACAGATCCAAAGCACATACCAGTGTCCTACTGAGACTTAAAACAACTGCCTGTGCTGCTCAGAGACCAAGTCAATCCTATGGATGGGAGCTGTCAGGGTAAAACTTTCACAGCTTTCTCATTTTTTCTGTATAAATGTGCTCCTTCTATTAGATTTCCTTATCCCTTTTAGCCTTTCTAAATGACAATTAACTCTGCCTACCCTATCAATAGCAGGTAATTTATTTGTTTTTACAGCTGAGCCTGACTGTCATTGATTTTATTGGAGTAATTTGCTGGAAATGATTTTTTAATGTTAGATTTATTACAGAGGCACTTCATTGTCCGATAAACGAAGTAAATTGTATTTTAAAAGTAGCAAAATTAAAGAACCACTGAAATTTGAATGAGTTTTTTACGAGCGTATTAGTTCAAAAGGTCCCTTATGCATCTCTTGTAGGGACCCCACTTTGCACACAAGAGATTTTCATTCTGGGCTTGTGTGTGCTCTCAAAAGCACAAACCTGAACCACGCAGAAGCAGACCTGGGTGCAGCAGTGACTCAGAGAGGGATTGTGCCCTCCATACTCACTCCAGCTTGTACTGTGTGAATTCATCCAGTTCAATGGGACTGATACTCAGGACAAAGAAAAATATTGAAAATGAGCCTTTTATTTATTGATGTATTTCTCCTTTTACTGGCTGTCTTCCTCAGTTTTCCTGCTTATTCTGTTTTAACCAGTTGCAGTTGGGAGTAGGATTTGTGACTTGCTCACCTTTTAGATCTGCTTTCTGTAGTGGTTCAATTGCTCTGTGTAAAGATGCTGCAAACCATCCTGGAGAACAGTAAATTATAAATTATCACCTCTACCTCTCAGTGTAGTTTACAGTCAGATTTTTAGCTAAATGTGACTTAAGTTCCCATTATACTTAGATTAAAACAAAAGCATTTGTTATGTTGTGTGCACTTTATTTTTCAGGCCTTTTTGTGCACAGAAAGCATGGCCACACTGTGCTTTACCAAGCAAAGGACATTTTCAAGAATTTCTTCTGAGGCACTGCCTCTCTGTGCTGCCCCAATGAAGAGCTCTGCCTTCAAGACATGATTGCAGCCCTGCAGGATGGACAATGGTGCTGAGCAGTATTGGCACATCCTGCACTCCAGCATACACCTCCCTCCCACTCCCATCATTGTATTGTGGGACTAACATGTAACAATTGTTGCCACCATATCATTCATGTCACCTAGTAAAGTTGGTGTACACACAGCTTTTATCAGCCTTGTTTATTTAAATTGCAAGCTCTTTAGCACGTGGGTTGTCTGCTAATCTGTATCTGTGCAGCATTGAAAATGCTGGACATAAAAAGTGAAGGGACATCTGTCAATTCTCTGTGTGTGCACTACCAGGATATAACATTATTATTAATAATAGCAACAATAATAATATTATAGTAAGAATAGCTGCAATTATAGTGATTTGCATGAACAAGGAGGGCATCCCTTTTCTAAATTTGCACGTTTTTGTTTACTTTTAAGTTGATTTTACATTTCCCAAGGCAGATGGCAAAAGTTAGTCTTGTAAAAGCTGTATTTAGACACCCAAATAAAAATATCATGTTGACATTCCCATTGCCAGTTATTCAGACAGGGTCCTGAGCGCTCTAGCTACTAATTTTTTTGCAGTGGTCAAAGATATCATTAACAGTTTAAATGCGTTTTTGGTCAGGTGTCTCTGAGACCTTTATGTGGCACTTCAAAAGAGTGAGTCCTCTGAGTACCCTGCTACATCTCCTTTGTTCACCTGGCTCCCAAGCCAGTGTAATTCCCCTCAAACAGAGAACTGATGCCCAAGTGTTTTATAGATAGAAAATGAGTCTGAGCAGGTTGCACCTGAGGGAAATGCCAGCACTAGTGAGAGCTGGTTGCTCCTCTGCACTTCTACAAAGGATTGTATGAAAAATTAAATCTCAGATTTCATTTGAGATTAAGGGATTAAACTCTCTGATATTTTCAATTTGAACAAGGACTGTGAAACAGCATCCCAGCTGAGTGTGTTAACCATTGGAGTCACAAACTTCTTACTGATCTGGGAAAGGAAAAACTGTTGTTTTTTTAGGTGTTTTGGTGCTCTGGATATACCTTTGATCTGTCAGTGACTGATGAAGTTCCTGATCTTCACATTCTACTTTGCACTTCTCCTAGGTTAGACTGGACATCTTTCTTCTTATTTTTCTTCTGAAGATCCTTGATGTGAATCCCTAACTTCCCACCTGGATGGATGATGCATAAAAGTAAATTTATTTCTGACTGACTTGTCTGCTGCTCTGTCAAGGTATCTTGAAGAAATGTGTGCTCAGTACTTTTGTAAATAAGGTGACTTTAATGTTGAATTTGACTTTAGCCCAACTTTTGCATCTAGATATGAATATTTTTAGGTTTTGCAGGTATTCGTTAAAAGAAAAACAACCCAAAACCCAAAACAATAAGGAGTAGCTGTGCAATAGGCAGGCCCTTTTGCTATTTAAGAAGCATTTAAAGCAACTTCCACAAAATCTGTGGCAGTGGTCTCACTTTATTTTCTACTATGCCTTTTTTGAAGATCAAACCAGTGTGTGAAGCAAAACTTAAAAATACAAACCCATTAAAATATTTTAATACAGAACCTAGAGTGCTTTCCTTTTAAATTTCCTAGCTTGTTTCCTGCCCCTGGTCCTGTCACTATTATTGATATAAGGAATCCATCAACATATTTTTATGGATGATTAAGAAAGGCTGACCTTTCCTTTGCAGGTACAAATAGGTAGTTCTTCAGAGGCTGTAAATGAATGACAAGATAATTCTATCCATTTAATATTGAAGTGATGTTGATAGTATCATTCTTCTCATGTTTGAAACAGGAAAGTATAGAGACCTTTCTCCCTCACTCTGTTCTGCTTTATGTGATGGATTTTCTCTCTGACTAATCGCTGTCACATTAACCTGCACTATTTCATCCTTCAGAGCTGTCAAGATAATGACGATAATCGAAGTGGCTCATTGTAGGTAAAGGAAATTATATGAGCAAAGTAATATCATAAAACAGTGTTTAAATATTTTAATTTCATTTGTCAGGGCTGCCCCAACACTTCATTACACATATAACCATCTCTCATCAGTGGAATTAGTGCATTATTCATTACTGTTAATTATTTTCACATAATGGCTGCCCTGATATATTTAACCTCCACATTATATCTCAGATAATGGGCCTGTAAAATTGAATTGTGTGAAGAGCGGAGTTCTAAAGCTCATTTGCAGAACATCAAAGAACAAAGAAGAGGAAAAGAATTCTAAATGGGACATTTCACCCAGCTGGGGCCAAACATTTGTTTCTGTCTGATTTGCATACAGAAAATAGGTGGTTCAGAAGTGGTTTAACATTGTACATGCTGTCTGCTCCTATTACATAGCCAATTAGAATTTGTTAATGTCCTGAGTGTTCGAGACAACTTACAAGCCAATCTATTGTCTGAATGGCAATGAGCTGGAAAGTTAACAGAAGAAAGTAGACCTTTTTGAAGGACAGACCACAAAATCACATAGCATATCTAGCTGTCACCTACACCAGAAGTTAACACTTCTTTTGACAAACGTCTGTATTATAAAAATAAATTATCAAAAAGTGCTGCGCAGGACTGAGAAGATCCAAGCCTGAGAAATTCCACTAGTGCTCTGGTAATTACTTGGTTTTCCCTGGGACAAATTCTCTGATGCTGCCTGTCATGTAGGATGTGTAAATGGGCAAGAAGGAGAATGCAGCATCCTGAACGAGATGAGGGGATCTGCACTGAGTGCAGCAAGCTGGGTCAGCAGCCCTGATGGACTCAGCACCACACAGCACCTATGAAATGCTTGGTTACCACCAGGCTCCCTCCAGTGGGGCTTAGCCATGCTGAGGTTGGTGTGTCTGCACTGCTCTTTCAGAGGATGGGAAATGTGAGGCTCCCTTCCTCTGCTTTACTACATGTCTTGAACATACACCCCAATATGATAAAGTCTTATTGTCCAGATATGGGACTTTGCATAATTTAGCATTTGAGAAACCAGCTAAATTACTAGAAATAATTTCAGCTCTAAGTTGCAATTTAGAGGACACAGTCTGTCCACTCTAACTGCATGGATTTGACTGAATAGTTGTATTTTTTTCTCATTTAGAGGCATATCCATTATCCACAGATTTCAATGGATCTGAGAAAGCATTGAAATCAAACACAAAGAACATTTATCAACAGCTTAACATGTTATAAGGCTAAGGTCAGTTCAGAAAAACCTGACTTAGAATGGAAAATAAATTGGAATTTTCTTCAAACTTTAGACTCAGAGTGTTAGTGAAGTTTTCTTTTAAGCTCCCACACAGCTATATGAAGCATTCTTTTGCTTTCATCAAAAACTTCATGAGAATAGCTCCCCTGAAATTCACATGCAAAATATACCTTTGCCCTGTTTCATATCTATAGTAAATTTTGTACATCAAAAAATTATTTCAGACCTATTTCTTGGCTGTTACAGAATAACTTATGGCTGATGATGGGACTATGATCTCAGAGGTAACTCAGCAAATCAGAAGTCAGAAAATGTTTAATGAATAACAACACAATTCACTTGAGGTCATTAACATACTTTAGTCTTATTGGCTAAAAAAGTCATAATTCACAGGAATGATAAATGTCTTTTTGCTAAGTGGCAGTAGGTTTTTGGCCATATCATTAAATATTTATACAACATATACATAAATCTTCCTCCACTTGCCATCATCTGGGATTCATTTGGAAGAGACCCATTTATTTCACTTTGTAATGTTTCAAGTTTGTTGCAGGCTTCAGCCTCAGTTTCCAAACTCTAGATCCAGAGTTGTTAGAAGGGAAAACCACATTTGCATGGATCCACCTTAGAAGGAGAAATCCTCTCTTCTTAATCTGTCCATTCTCAGACTGATTTTTTATGGATACACATACAGTCTTTTATACATCATAAAGCTGTGCGAACAAAACCTGCTGATGGTCTCTGCTTTCTAAACCATTTTTATTTCATATGATATTTTCTGGGTAAAGTGGAATGTGGATAAATAGACAGATTAGAGAGATCACTACATAAAAGAAACAATTTCTCCATATCTAAATACACTGGTCTTGGACTTTGGTCAAAGGCATGAGAAATACTCAGTCTTCCCACAAGCCTTTGGGTATTTCCAAATAAGAACAGACTGTCAGGAGTTGTCTGTCTTTCTATTCCTGTCTAATCAGATTTTTTTTTTTTTTTCTCTTCTGAAGCAGCTTCTACTAGGGAGTTAAGTTTGTCTTGCATCTGAATTTCACTCCAATAAAAATCTGAAAGTCAAAGCCCTCTATTCAGATGAACTTTTCTCCATGTCACCTATATGCTGTTCTGGTGAGACAAATACATTAATCTTATCAAAGAACCATATTTTGATTGGAGGACCCTGTCATATTTCACTATTTTCTTTTGATTGAAAGAAAAAACAACACCAAACAATAGCTGGATGAGGAAATTCAAGAAATTCCTCAAAAGTGGGAGGATACGTCAAGAACTACAGGTCAACTGAATAAAAATAACCTGTGATTTTGCCTACAGTGTCTTTGTATCCTGGACACCCATCATGTATCAAGTATTCTCTTCAATGGTGTAATGGAGAACCAAGCAAGTAAGAAACTGAGTTTTTTCTCTATAGTAAAATGTATATAAAACAATGGATGAAAAATTATGGCATCAAGAAATCTCTTTAGGCTTGGTGATATGGTACAAAAAGCCAGCCTCAAGAAGGATTGTTGAGAAGTGTTGGATAAAGCCTGGTGGTTTCAGCTTTTTTGAAAGTGAGATAATCTTTTTCTCTGGAGGTTGAGGTACTAAAAATTTTGCATTGCTGAAAAAAATACATGCGTGGGAAACATCACAGTTGATGGCAATAATTAATCTTACAACAGTATTTTCCTTATAATACATATTGATGTATACTCACAGACACACACATGCACAAAACCAGAGTAGTTGTTTCTGTTTAATTGTCTTGAAATTGAGTTACTAATTGAGTAGAAGTATGACTGGAATGTAAGGAAACAGGATTTCAGTTGTTGTCTGGGGTATATTTCCCACTGATTAATGCTGCTGAAGGATGACTCTGTTTTGAAATCTGTCAGGGTCAAGGGTTGCAAGACCACATTAGATCCTAAGAAAGAACTCTCCGTACTGAGTCTCAACTCCTCAGCTATTAGAGTTTATCCATATTGGCAGTCTCAGGTATGACTCAATTCCTGTTATAATCTGAGCTAACATTAGTTCAGAACCATACTTAACCTAAGACATGCTCTTTGCAGGAAAGATACACTGTTTTATGATGGACTAGCACTTTGAATGTATTAGGAGTCCTAAATATTTTGAAAGCGTGAATCAGCTTGTATTTTCAAGATATTAATGGGTATATCTGAATACGTCCTACACCAAAAAAAAAAAAAAAAGGAACTATTGCATGGACTTCTATTATTATTTCTATGAAATTGTGTGGAAGTTAGGTCCTTTGAAAATCTGCAGGATACCGCAAAACCTTTCATAAAAGCTGCCTGTGTAAGTTTAAAAGCAAAGGTTAGAGTTGCATTTGAGGGGTGATGAAATATGTCACCTCATGCAGTGGAGATTTTTAATTAGTTTTGAGTAAAACACATCTTTTCCAAGATAAAAGAACATAAAATCTTAGATCCTCTTGCCAGTCTCTGTCTATACATGTCTGTCCAATCTTTTTGTAATACATTGCAAAATATTTTTGCAAAAGCCTCATTTTCTGTGATGGATTAGTATTAAAATACATGTGTAAAAAATTAAATACATATATTTTGCAATCATCTATAGTGTATAGGGTACCAATGAAACTATCCAGCAGAAGGATATGAAGATAGGAAATAGTTGTGTCAGAGGTGAACATCTCAAGATTCTGTGGCCCCATGACAACAGCATGCTGCTGCTAGAGGTTAAATCCTCCTTCTTGCATTGCAGAATCAGAAGGGAAAATGCATAAACAGCACTGAGAGAAGGTAAAGATGATCTTCAGACACATCTGAGGAAGCAAATGATAGAGTTGGGCTTCCTCCAGATGTTTGTCTCTTCTATACACACCTATTTGCACAGGATCTCAGCTTCCATGGGTAGAGGTCCCAGCACATCCCACAGTGGCCTGGCCTGTCCTTGAGCTGTTCATCTCACTCAGGCCCTGCACCAAGATGTGATCTGCATCTTTGAATCTTCTCCTGAGTAAGTTTGTCATCGTGTTCAATCCTGGAAAAAGAAGCACCACTCTGAGTGCAGTTCAGTTTGCTGAACATTGTGCAAATAAAAGATCCAGAATTAGTGGTTCTATTTCTAGAGGGGGACAGGAGTTTGAATACAGTCCAAACTGTACCAGAGTGCAGAACTATATACAGAATGAGACAAAAAGAAACAAAAAGGAATGTCTCTTGGACAATTTCCACAAACACCTCTCCCAGTCTATTCAACTTACCAAAAATGGAGGCAGCTGGCTTAGGTGCTCTGAATTTCCAGGCTGTGTGTAATCTTCGTTGGATGTTTCTATTAGTCACTGTACATCCTGTCACAAAACCAAGATTTCTGAAATTGGCAGAGATTCATGCCTGCTCATTGCTAATAGTTCTGACCAGATTTATTCCTTAGAAGAAGGGGACAATCTTCAAATATGACAGAAGTGAGATGGTTCTTCAACCTTAAAGTTTCAGCCAAATGAGGACCATCCTGACTATAGATCTTTCGAAACTGAGTTGAAAGAAATCTATCATTCCCATCTCTCTTCCAAACAAAGACTGTCAGAAAAGGAAATTTGTAGAGAACTTTGTGTCAGATACCTTGAAAACTGTAAGAAAAGGAGACTTCAAGGGATGGCTGTGCTTTGAAAACTGAAAAAACACTTGAGAGGTTTAGAGACAGCAGTAAACTTGCAATCTCTAAATGTTATCTGGAACACATCCCTCCCACCCCCTTTAAATTATAGTTTAAAGAGCCTGGTAGAAACATTCTTAAAATTATATTTTTATTTTATTTTTCTCCAAAAAAAGCCTAGCAATTTTATTGCCTTCCCACATTTCTATTGCAAGTTTATGTAAGGGAAAATTTGCCTCATGGAGGGACTCAGATTTCATATAATTCTTATCTTATACAAGAGAATTTATATAATCCAAGATAAGGAGGGTACTGTGCACTCCTTAGGTACATGTACATTCTTCCTGATACATGCACATCCTACTAACTGCCCAGACAAAAGATGTCCTAAGGCTACCTCTTCAGACAGCAAGGTACTTGCTGACAGGTCTGGGCTTTAAGACAAATTAAAATAAGTCAATTTTTCAGTCTGTAGTTCTAATAAAGCTCCTGGCTTTCAGTTCTGTCAATGACTATGAATAAAACTCCCTGAAAATAGAGAAGACAGGCTGTTTAGTTTTCTGATGAGGGTGATTTTAAGGTGAAGATCAATTCTGCAGTTCCTATTTAAGCTCTCATCAGTGTGAAGCTCCTGTCATTAGAGAATCAGGAAAAAAAAGTTTTCAATTGCTACTTCTCCATTTTGACTGCTCAACTCTCTTTTCACTACCACCCTGTGAACTGAATCCTACTTGAGAATGTGATGGGGGCCAAAATTTATATAGGGCAGTTGTTTTGTCTTCCAGAGTTTAATTTGGTGACGTCCATGTATAGTTGTAAAAATTTCATAAATATTCTTTTACAAACACTGTGCTTGTTTTGTTCAGAGCTTCAAAACATGCCTTCAAGTTAATGTTCTCCCAATGAAGTGCACCCTCATGCCCTCGTCAGTCATGTATTCATTTCTGAGTGCTTCCTTGTTTTAAAAGATGTTGTTATGTCACCAAATCAAAGAATCCTGTAAGCAGCAGTGACTAAATTATATTTGGGGACCAGAAAATTAATTGAGAAAAAAGCTTTACTTTTATGTTGGTGATAGAAATATTTACATTACTATTTTATATTAAGACATTTTTGAGATACAATGGAATAACAAAGTTTTCAAATATCTGATTATCTTTTTCCTAAAAAAAGTTAATTTCCAGAATTTCCTTTTCCTTTCCTGTCTGTGATCCACATGAGAAATCTTGTGGCTTATTTTCTTATTAGTTAAGGACTCCTTTTTGCAGACAATGTTGTCCAACACAAAGGTGAGAAATTGGCCACCCATCCTCTGACCTCTGAAAGGTATGTTTGTATTATTATTTTAAGCTGGACTGCAAATGTACTGGAGCAAATTTTCCAATCATTCCCACACAACATGCTTTTGTTCCCTTTACAGGAAAATCTTAGAGCACATGAACTGGGTTCTTAGATGAAAAAACCCAAGTTTTGAAAGGTGTCTGACATAACTCCTGAAATGTGCAGTACGGATATCAGTGTTCCAGCAATTCACCCTACAAACACCCTGTAGTTCTTGATAAACAGAGAGAAGAAGCCAATCTGCACTATAGAACTGTACCCTGAAGATGTAGGTTTGCACACAGACCAAGTGGGAAACCTTGTAGAAAATTAAGTTAGATAATTATGGTGGAAAAGCAACAGAATTATTTAGAATAATATGTGAAAGACAAAAATATTCACCTTTTCTTTGTAACATAAAAGGCAAGGTTTTATGCTAATTTTAATCAGTACTTCCCTATCTTCACTAGATGTGGCTCTACATTCTGCACACCTTTTTTGATTTCTGCAAACGCTTCCCTGATAACATCTTTTCTGACTTTCCACTGGCTTCTACAGAAAAGAGTAAAGGTTTCATTGTTAGATGTTCCTCATGCTAACTCATCCAGTAACCAACTTCTGTGTACACCTAAATATGAGATAAACTGTTGATTATTTCTTTCTTGCTATAAAACAAATTTTCAGTAGTTTAAAAAGTTTGTGGTTTCAAACAAACACATTTGCACATACGAATCTTTAAATTGGTTTTACAGGTGCAAAAATTGTAGAAATTGCTGGGGACAACCCAACCAAGAAGGGTTTTTAAATTTTAATTTCTTTACAAGTTAATTTTCTTGTCAGAAAATTAATACATTTTAGTGCTTAGTCCTGTCCCTTGGTATAGAAATTTTATGAAGAGAAAAATCTTCTCACCAAGTCTACTGCTGAGAGAATTCCTTTTTTGGGAAAATACCCATATTCAGAAAGCATGAAAGTATGAAAAGCATAGTTTATATGTCTGAAAAAATTAAGGACATGTTTATATACTTGATTTTGTCATTAATTATCTCATCTAATGGGGTCAGGTCTTCAAGTCAGACAAGCTGTATTACAATATGTTGCTAATGACTCCATGCATTTATGGAGCTTCATAAATTGTTTTTAAGCAAAGTGGGCTTGAATAATTCAAGCATTGCCATGAATGTTAGCGCTTGCAAGATCATAAAAGCATCTCTCTTAAACAAATGGTCAGTGGAAACCAAATTTGTTGCAATTTGTGTTGATCTAAAAATAAAAGAAAAATGGATTGCAGCTGTTTAGCAATTGTGTTTCTAATGTAAATATAAGGTGCCGGGACAGTAAATTCCTCTTTGTAGCATGGAAGCAGTCCAGCAATATTCCCTCACTTCAACCTACATAAGGTTAAATTAATGTGAAAACAATCCTAATGAACTTGATAAGAGTATGATTCTTAATTTTTTAAAATCTTAATAAAATTAATGCATTCATTTCAGTTATATAATCTCTCTTGTTTCATTGTCCCATAGGACTTTGAAATAGTGATTTACTGTCATTACAGTATTTTGACCTAAGAGTAGCCTCTGTCATAAATCACAGCCTCTGTGGGTGTAGGGAAGCCAAGGAAGCTGGCTTACCCAAAGTCATGCATCTGGTGACTGGCAGGAAGAGGATTCTTGCTTGGACATCATGCGCCCCAAATAGCATTAAATAATGCTTCTTTTAATGAGTGGTTATATTGATGTGTCATTCTACATAGCCTAGAATAAAAAAGGAGAATTTCAGTTGGAAGGGGCCTAAAAGGATCATTTAGTACAACTGACTGACCAATCCAGGGCTGATCAAAAGCTAAAGCGTGTTGTTAAGAACATTGTCCAAATGCATCTTAAACATGGACAGGTTTAGGGCAAGGTCCATTTCCTGGGCTGGAAGGTGACTTTTCTTTGTATGGAACAGTGCCTTCTGAGGAAGGGTTTGTCTTTGTTTTTTCTTCTCTCTTCTCTGTGGCATGATCAGGCAAGCTGATTAAAGGTGAAACAGAAAAAAGCATACTTGACACTAGTTTTAGACTAAGAACCTCAGTGGGTGTGCTGTGTGACCAGAGAAGTTGTGGATGTCCCCATCCTGGAAGTGTTCATGTTCAGGTTGGATGGGGCTCTGAGCAACCTGGTTTAGTGGAAGGTGTCCCTGCCCATGGCACTGGGCTTGGAATGAGATGATCTTTAAGGTCCCTTCCAACCCACATCATTCTGTAATTCCGTATGGTTTTCTGTGTGGGTGGATATTGATGCTGACTCCCCAAAAGGAAGTCCAGCAGGATGGTTTTTCCAGGTCAGAAATCCCTCTGCCTACTGCATAGCTATTCTCTTCCCACAAAAGGATTTTTGCAAAGTTATCTGACTTCAACCTCATCTTTATTTCTGGGGAGGACTGAACTTGGGTTCAAGAAGTACAGGGCAATTCCTGTCTAGGTTTGTCTGGCTTAAGCATTCCAAGTAAATATCACCACTGAAAAGGATAGTACCATGATGAGATGAGAATTTGGATTCCAGAATAATCCGAGCATTTCTTCCCTGATGCCTGTAGTCATTTGAAATCAGAGACCCCCTAGAACAAAGGGATGATTTTGGGTCGTATTCAGCACTTTGGAAATAAAATGTGCAACACTGATATGTGCTTTGCCTCAAGATGCAGCAGCGGTGCTGAGGACAAGGTATGACTTTCCAAAGTTAACCTGTCATGTACACACAGAGGACAGGCAGGCACCCCAAAACCTCTCTCACAGAGTGGTTTCTCTGGAAGAAAACATTGACAGTAATGGGGCTAGAAAAGCAAATTAAGCCTTCCCAGGAAGTGAAATCTATCTATTTGTAAAGAAAGAAAAAATCTCACTTCTCCATCATGACTTCTACCATTTAAGTGTGTATGTGATATAAAGATGATATATGTATATATAAAAGGTATATTTATATTTTTATATGTATGTGTATGTGTGCATACATATGGTAGAAGTCGTGACAGAGAAGTGAGATTTGTTCTTTCTTCCCAAACAGACAGAGATATAGATATATGGTAAAATAAAATAATTCTGAAATGTTAGCTTACTGGAAAGAAGAGGGAGAGGGAGAAATAGTATGTCTTCTCTATATGTTTTATAATACTAGGAGGTACTCAGGCTGGAGTGATAGGGGCTGTATAAGAAGTGGCACCAATAAATAAATTATATTTTCGCATAAAATGATGGGAATTTGGAATACACTGTTAAAGTAGTTTGGGAATCACTGAACAATTTCAGTGAGTTGCTTTATGTCCAACCACTGGAGCCATCTGTCAGTTAAATGACAGCTCTTCTGCTAAATACAAACGATGTTGCTAGTGCAAATGTATGTGCCAAGAGTAAAAGTAGATGTCTTCAGTAGAAATAGATTGTATCATCTATAAATTCATATCACCCTATTATCATTGCAGGGTAAAAATACCTATCACATTTTAATACTTACAAGGCAATATTCCTTATTTGTTTAATTGTTTAATGTCACTTCGTTCTTTTCAAAAAGTGATGTCATGATGAAGATGATAATATCTTCAAACTCACAGACTATTGAAATTTTACTCCTTGATGAAAAAATGGATCTATGAGCTTATCCTGAAAAACAAACATGGAGATAATCCATAATTTAAAATATCATATATGATACAATATATATTTTGCATTCTTATTCTATTCATTAGCCTGTTAACTTTTTCACTTGCCTTGAGTAGCACCAATAACATTTCAATGCACTTTGCCACTCCTTGAGTTCCAGGTTCTAATGAATTTTTATAATTATTACTGCATTATTTGTAGTAAAATTAATTTCATAAATTATGTTGGATGATTGGCTTTTCACACAACAGTTTTTAAAGCAGTTTGTAATTTTACAAAAGTATTTATATCTAGTAGTGAATCTTTTAAAATTTCTTGAAACCAGTTGTAATTTCACTGGAATTTCACAAAATACCTTCACCTATGATTTTATCACTCCTTATTTATTGATACTGCTGTGTGAAAAGTCGCTGAAAACACAATGTTGTTTTCTCAGGTGAGAGACTTTGATAATAAACAAGAGCACAAAGTGTTAAGCGTAATTCTTCTGAAGAGAGAGAAGGAATTTGTATCATAGAGGAGGGCTAGCAAGGTTACAGATGCTTTTGGATATTTAAAATAGTTACCCTAATTTGTCAGAATGTTCTTCACTACCAAGAAAATAATCTACTATGACCTGATACCTGATTTTTTTCTTATTATTTCCACTTGGTAGTTTCCAGGGTTTAATTGACAGCAATTGTTAGAAAATCTCTCTATTTGAAACCAGATGTTCATGCAACCTTTTTCAAAGACTGTTTGATGAATTTGAGGAAAATGATAGAATGCACACTTGTAACGAGGTGTTACCTGCATGGCAGTGACTGAGCATGAGTGGTGCCAATTACCTGTTGAATTCCAGGGATGTGTGCCACATCAGATGGTAAGCTAGTGTTTGTTACCCACCTGGAACCAATCCCAGTATTTCCCAAGCTGCTTTACAGTTTAACACACTGTACATTAAAGTTCAGATTCTTGAGGTAAAATGAGGCACTCACACGCCATTTCGAGAGTTTAAATCCAATGTAGGAGAACACTGGCAATAATGACACTCAGGCCTGATCCTAAAAGCAAAGAAAACTGAATATTCTGTCTCTGGACATACACATCTGTGTAAGTCTTGGCATTTTCATGCTGTATTGGGCCCCTCCTTTCACCCTCCTAATTAGGCCCTTCTGGGAGGCATAAAAGAAGAGTTTGCTTGTTTGAAGTGCTTGAATAGCCAGCTAAGCCTCTGCTTCCACCACAACCACACAGAGGAGGAAGAACTTTTCTACCTTTTCCTCTCATAGCTTCACCACAGAGTTGTAGGATGCAGGCTGTCCCATTGCAGAGGATTCTCTTTTGTCAGAAAGCAGAAGATGAATGTATAGATGGGTGGTTAGGAAATTCAGGTAGTACTAGTTCCCTCTCTGTGTTGAAGGAGTGTTTATTTTATACAAAGGGAAACAGCTTAACAAGAAGACTAAGAGCTTCCAGCTCCAGAATACTGTTGTTTGCTGATGAAGGCATTCTTCATGCAGGTGGGAGGCATCGATTACTGTCCCTCGGGCAGAGAGCAGGGGAACTTAATGCAGTGCCGGTAATGTTCCAATCACTCAGGAGCTGGTCCCAAAGGATATCAAGTCTTTCAAGTATCTGAGCCAAATATAATACCTGTAAGAGGAGAAAAGACACCACCATGGACTAAAACTTTCTGGTTTTCTGATAAATGGTGTTGAAATCATTGCCTACAGAAGAAGCTGCTAGGTTAGAGATCATGGGTGTCTTAAATGTCAGTCTTCCTAAGTCCACAATTATTCTGGAATTTAATGCTGACCTTTTTTCTATTTTTCTTCTTTTAAGAGGCACATTGGATTTGACAATGTGGTTTGGACTCCTCTTCTTCTCTACCTTCAGCTCACTGCCATTTTTAGTAGGTCTTAAATATACAGACTGAAGGAAAATTCTTATATAATACACCCGAGTTATCTGTTCTAGTTCACTTCCCCTTGCTTTATTTCCCACAAAGTAGGGCTATAAACTTGGTTAGCCTTTCTCTCTCCATGATCATGTTGGTCTACAGCAGGTACACCAAAACTGAAGAGGGGAACCATGGGAAACTCCCATTTTTTATTTAATCATAAACTTGACATTTCACATCATGCAAAATTAAAATCTCCAGCTTGTTCTTGCCCCAGTTATTTTGAGAACAGTCTCTTCAGAGTTTTAACAGCCCTTTGCCATAGATGGCACAAACGCATGCTCTTTCCAGCTGATGAAATATGTTCATTTTTGACTGTGGCCTCCATTTTATTTATCACCTCATTCTAGCAGAGAGAAAGTCAACACCTCTAGCTGGTTGAGTTTCAGAGAAGGCTCTATGTGCAGGACTGTTTCACATCTGAAGTGTGGCTGTAACAGACATGGCAAGTCCAGGCCAGGATGGGGCACAACTACCCAGTCATCCTACAACCTTACATTTATAGAATCATAGAAGGGCTTGGTTTGGAAGGGGCTTAAATATTTGTCATTCAGTTCCAACCCTTTGCCATGGGCAGGGACAGCTGCCACTAGAGCAGGTTGCTCAGAGCCCCATCTAATCTGGTCTTGGACAGTGCCAAGGATGGGGCATCCTATCTTCTCTGTGCAACTGGTTCCAGTGCCTCACCACCCTCACATTTGCTATGGTTGAGTCTAGTTCAGGCAGTGGGAGGTATCCCCTCCAGAGGAAGCAAAAAGCAAGGTAAGGACATAACTACTGAAAGGATATGTGACTCTGGTAGGAAGGTGGTTACCCATTATGTAATTGCAGTTATAAAAAGTGCTAACACTGCAAACTGCCATAATTTAGTTTCTACTAAATTGACCTTCCTTTTGGACTTTGCCAGAAGGCTTGATTCATTAAAGCTCATTGAGTTATTAGAGATATTTGGTTGAAAATTACTTCAGGAATAAAAAGCATTCATGGCTGGCTGAATCATAACTTCAGAATTGAACCTTAGTAACTCAGGAGATAATATTCACTCAAGATTTCAGTCCACTTCTACTGATCCATAAGTCTGCGTGTCAAAGTTCTGTGCTGTAGGGAGTAGAAATATCTTGTATTTTTTTTCTGTTTAAATCTGAGGATATTTTTGATGCCTAATTTATTTTCTCTTCCTACTTAAAGTAAGTTTTGACTTCAGTAGTTAACCATAAACTGAGAAGAATTCCTTGTACTTTCTTCAATCATTAGACTCAAAGATTGCTCAACAAGAATGATTCCTTTTAAGCTTTCATAAACATTTACTGCAGCATCTCACTCTAAGCATTCTATTATATCAGTGCATGCAGCTCTGTGCTCTTATTAAATCAAGTGTGTCATCTTGTGCTCCTGCCACCTTAGAGACACAGGAGGCAGTGCTCTGGGATTGTCAAGGGACATGAGAATGTGGCCATTATATTTTATACAGGATGCTAAATGATTAATATTTGTAAATTAATGCATTTAAATTGTATGTGCATGAGACACTCAAAGCCTTGCAAATATATCTGAGAGACTAATTTGAAAAAAAATACACCTGACAACTTCTCTTCTCCTATTGGATGCTATTTGGGCTAGTCAAGTGAAAAAGCAAGAGTGGCATGTAAGAATCATAATACACAAGGTATAGAGTGTTTCTGAGCAATTATAACATGCCTAGGAAGGTGTTGCAAGGCATGAGACTGAAAGGCCAAATGACTTTACCCACTTGAGAAATGCAATAATTCCCTGGAAATGCACCGCCTGGAGTATATTATTACTGTTATGAAATAGAATTCATGAATAGAAAGAAGGAAAATGGTGAGGAGGGGGACAGGCCTATCCATCCATGTACTGGCTAGTATTAAAGTGGGTATGACATCAGTCACAGCCAATCAAACAGGCCCAGTAATGTCCAAAGTACTGCAGACATTTCATAATTAAGTAATAAGACATGACAGGGCATGAATTGTGTTGTATTAATTCTCGCCGAGTGTGTTGTCGTAAGCCAAGAGAATGAAGGCTGGGTGCCATCGGTCCAGCCAACTGTGAATTAATCCTTTCCCATTCTCACAATGGAACCTCTTATTGTGGTTTTATGAAATGTTAATTTTTAAAATATTTATATTGTTAATTAAGTGATGAGTTTCTAAGCCATGACGGCAATCAGCACAATTCTTTCCATAATTCTGAGCAGTGAATTGTGCTATCTGCTACTCCCTACTCACATCTCCACACTCAGTCAAACCAGCTGTTTTCTATTGTCCATTTGCTAATGTATTCTAATATCCTGCCTCCTAATGCCTACTCTCATATTTGCATTCATTTGCATATAAGAAGCATCTAGATATGCCAGTAATGGTTAGTGAAGTCCTTTGAGCATATAAAGTGCTATGGAAGTGCTAAATATGCCTTTTGTTTACTATTCATAGAAAACACTGATGTAGTGGGGAGTATTGTGGATGTCCCTTGTCACTCAGAACTTTGTTCCATACACTACGATTGGGAACAGTGGGTTTTAACACTAAAAATAATGCTTTTGGGTTTTGTGCATTTGCAAAATTAGGACGTCTGTTTTTCTTTGTTAGTACATGACTCCCAGTCAGATCCCACTTACTCAGGTTATCTGTTTTCTATAGTATTTTATGCGGTATTCTACAACACTGTTTAATTTAGTATAAACCATTCTCTTTGGTGATCTGAGACTGGCTTGGGACCTAGTGCTGGTGTTTTACATCTCCAGTAAATGTTTTTGCTTTGATCTCAATAGGAGCCACTGCACACTTGTAGGTTCATGGAATCTACATTCCTGAACAGACTGCAGAAGATTTATCACCAGAGGCATCCTGAAAAGTACATCATGGTTTGCTATATAAAATCATGAAGGGAAATGCCTAAGCAAGCAAGGAAATCCACCTGGGCATTTGTCTGTGATTGCTGTTCTGCTGTTATAGTTAGAAATGCTCAGTAACATATAAAAGTCCCTGAAGTGCTACTGAAGTGACAGAGATGGTTCTGTGACATTCATGCGTGGGGCAGGGTGTCAATGCAACCTACCAAATGTCCACACCAGGACTGTCAGGGCCAGAGATTACTGACAGTGAGAAAACTTGAACTTCTGCAAAGAAATTGCAGAGATGGATGCCAAGACACTTATTTTGTAGATCAACATGAAGATAGAAATGTCTAAGTAGTATCACTGGAACAGGCACAAAAATCCTGCACTGGCTAGTAGATAAATAACATGGTTACTTTATTTTGTGAGCAAAGATATGAAAAAGCTTCTTTGGTAAACATTAAGCAAACATACACTATTTAAAAATGTTAATAGAAATCACATTTCTACATGTCATCCCTTCCCAACTCCTTCCTACATTTAACTTGTCTCTGATAGTCTGTTGTTTTTGGAGAGAGCAATTACTTTATGTAGTAACCCAAACATGTAATTGAAACTGGAAACTACAAAAGGGATCACCCATATTTGATACTGCCAATGTAACCACAGGCAGAAAAACTATAATTACCTGGAGTGAAATTGTTATTTGTTATTGCCATCATCCTAGGATTTGAGCCAGATCATTTATCAGTGGTGTTCCTGCAAGCAAAAGAAGAAATTCTTCTTATTGTATGTAATCATGTAATCATGCACTTGACATTCAGGACTTGGGTCCTAGCATTTTATAAAGTCTAGATTTATTTGTACCTTAACAGAAAAATGTTTTATTTTTCACCTAGACACACCCACATTTAATTTTGTTTCCAAAATCAAAAGATGATTCAAATTTTATAAGTGTCTCATTCTGAAGGGCATTGAGAGATGTCCTTGGAGTAAGGAACACAACAACGGCCAGGTAGCAGTTCAGAAGTATCTCATATTGAAAATTATATTTTACAATGTATATAAATGTATATACAGGTCCATATACAACCCAAAAGACATATATACAATCTTATTAAATTAAAATACATTACACTAAATTATTTGAGTAGCTCTTCTCAGACCATCACATTGCAGGACCTGCCTTCACCCAGTTACTTTGCAAGAACATGAAGCAGTTTTGTCTTGAAGCAGGCAGTCATGAGTCAAGGCAGTGTGGCATTTCTCTGTAAAAGGAAGCAAAATATTTCTTCTCAGTATTGGGTGGTTTGGACCCTCCCTGCATCTGGACGATGCCTACTGGTCCCCTTCTCTGATGTGTTTTTTAGTATGCCTTTCGTGACTAAGACTTGAGCACACTGCCAGTGCAGGGTCGTTCTGGTCCAAACCTTTTAATTTCCATCATTTACCCCTCTGGACAAACAAAGTCAGGCTGATGCCCTGGCATCTGGAATAGTGGACACAAGTTATATTTTAACTGTGAATTATTTTATATGTGGCATAAAGATACTTTTCAGTAATGGACGTGAAGTAAATTATTTAAACAAATAAATTAAATAAAATTAATAATTTGTATACATGCGTGACATCAGAGTTCCAGACTAATGTGTACTTACTGTATATACTTTGTTTTACTCTATGGTTCCAAAGTCCTTTAAACTTCCCTTGCCTTGGTTTTCATCAGGTTTTCTGGCAAGGTAAAAGACTGTTAAGGAAAAGAGCACTATTTATTTGGGGTTTTTTTTGTGGTAGATTTGCACTAAGTTGAATGGTTATCAAACAGCATCTGATTTGGCTTACTATCAAGCGCTTAATAATCTTTTAACATTCCTGTGGAAACACTGCCTTAGAAACATGTCTTTTCTGCTCAGATTCTTATTTATCAGTACACAAAGTAAATATTTTCCTCTCCTTAATGATTCTTGCTCTCCCAATTCACAGCTCAAGTCTGTTTCATATATGTGGGTATTTAGTGCCACTTAAAACACACTTGGTTTCAGCTTCCTAGGGAATGATTCAAAAGCCTAAACATAGGTGCCTAATACCATTTAGATGCCTTAGGACATCCTGCCTGGCATCGAGCTGCAGCTTCAGCAGGGCTCTGGTCTCCCACAGATCTTGTGTTGTCTCTGTCAGGCTCATGTGGATGCTGTGAATACCCCAGGATGTTTAAAACTGTACAGAGTGACTGTGCTGAGGCACCTGCGCTGCTCTTCCTCATGCTCCCTGCTCTCTCCAAGCATTCCTGGAGCAAGCAGCACAGGTTTATGTTCATGTTTCTGTATTTCTAAATGCCCCATGTAGGGGCAAGCCATGAATGTTCAGGAGCATTTGAATAGTCATGAATATTTACATCGTTCTACCTACCGTACAATAAAGCATGAAGCCTCATATTCTCATTTCTTAAACAATCAAAACATACTTGTAGATCAAATTTAATGCATATATTTTTTCCATTTGAATACATCGTGATTAAAAGTTCATGACCTTGATTATATTATGCAATTTGAAAAATCGCCAACAATGTCCATGGTGATTAAATATTCCACTTTGTAATTATTTTGTAACTTTTGTTCTGCTCTTTGCTCACTCCAAAAATTATCATAAAATTTTGAAAGATGTCCTCAGTGCAGAATATGTCCATAAAATATTAAATATTCAATTTTCCTCTATCATGGCTTGAAAAATTCATAATTACATGATGATCCACATAATAACTCATTCTGAAAAGTCATATATGGCACTCCCCCTGTGACTGAGTTAATAATTTACTGCTGTGTGGGATTTTCACTCTGCACTGTTAGTCTTGGGAACATTTATTAAGCAAATGTTCATTTGCAAAGATCAGAATGTGAATGAAGAGGGTAAGAATTTAATGAGGAGTGACAGACAGGTGAACTGATTCCATATAGTTCTTTACTACAGGAGAAAGCAGATAGCTTTATCTTTCATAGCCTCAATAGACACATGAAATGAAATATAGAAGACAGGGGGCAAAAGGAAAAAAAAGGTACTTTCCTAGAAGGGCCAGTGGAAGGATAAATCAGTGGAACTGAGGAATGTGATGCAGACCAGTTGAAATGGCTGATCTCAGTCTGTGCCTTTGGACTTAGACAGCAGCTATATTTAGACTTTTTATTTTTGAGATATTTGCCCATTTTTTCAATAGAGTACTTCTAGCATTTAAAAAAAAAAAAAGCAGCAAGTTTAAATTTTGGTTCCAAAATGCATTCTAGTTTATGGATAACCTTTATAATTTTCAGACATAAAACACAATTAATATAATATGATAACAGGTGTTACAACTTCATCTACTTTTTCTTTCAGTAAATAATGAAAAGGTTTGCTACACATTAACTATGTAACTTCTTTCTATGATTTTTGGGTGTTGTCTAGGTTAACCTGGGTTAAACAATATTGATCCTGGATTTTATTTGTAAAATAAATTCAAGAAAAAAAAGAAAATGTCACAGAAAGATTTTACAATCAATTCAGAGGTCAGTTTTGCAAAATACTGAGCATGCTGCTCCTGATACAGCAAAAAATAAATACATTTATTCAAGATTTTTGAAATAATCTCTTGTTTAAAGGTAGGTGAATACCAATTTAGGTGTTTTACTGACTAAGGGACCCTTCATTAAACCTGACATAAACAATTTCTCAGTCTATTGTCACTGGATGTGTAAGGATACAACCTACAAATATAATTCCCAAAGATTCCTAAATATAATGTTCCAAAGGTTAGGATTTAAACTATTTTATATATAGGAAGAAAAAAGATTTTGCGCAAAACTGGCTTTTCCAGTTGACTTTATTTATTTACTTTTATTCCTATATGGATGATTTTTCAGCAGACTTTTCTTCTGCATAAAAGTTTAAATTTCCTAAAATATTATTGTTCTCCAGAGTCCTGAAATATCATTTTTAATAAGTGCAACATTTATTTCTAAGATCACTGCCAAGATAAAAACAACTCTCACAAGGATAAGAATTATTCTTTGGGCGTGTTATATTTCTTTTTTTTCATTTTTTAGGGCTATGGTGGATGATTGTGCAATCAATGATGCACAGCACATTTGTATTTTTGAAAACTGAAGTAGTACACCAAAGAACATGTGGGGAAAAAGTGATCCAAAACATAATTTTCTGAAAAAAAGGTGCAAAAAGTAATTTTGTTTAAAAGTTATGCATTTGAAAGAGAATTTTCAGTCAGTGTCAGAATTGTTTTCCTGGATATAAAGGCTTCAGCTGAGGATGTTCAAATTTGTTTAGGCATTTGACTTGAATACAGCTTTTAATTTTCAAAGGTCAGTCCACAGATATGTTGGAAATGAGGCAGGACTTCAGCTTAAATTTCTGATGGGGAATACTGACTTCTACCTTTATTGGTAGTCGTTACCCACAAACAAACCTAAAAATGAACAGGCATATACAGGAAAGATTTAGTTCAAAGAGTTTAGTTGGGATATCATAAAGAGAGAATGAGGTGACATTGAGAACTGAAGGAAAAAAAAATCAAATTAAATTTAATCACACAGACTTATGATGTATAAGGAGAATTTTTCCTAGAGCTTATTCACTAGGTATGACAGAGATAGGAAAGACCTAATCACTGATTGCAAGAAAAGAAACTCATTTGACTAAAGACAGATGTATGCCATTACAATCAGCTGAGAGAAATAGGTGGCACTTTTATGGCATAGTCCATTTCACCCTGAAATAGAAATTTGGTAAGATTAGTGATCCCTTAGTGCCTGTTTCTGTAAATTGGCCATAAAGGAACCCTGTGTTGCCTACTTAGATATATCTGTGTGAGATTAATTTTATCTGAGGGAACTATGAGCTGCAAAGGTGATGTGGCCACGAAAAAGAAAGTGCAGTCCTTAAGTATGTCTGTTGTCGTGTTCCTCAATACAGATAGAAGGGCATCAATGCCTTTGAACAACAGGTAAGCAAAATTTTGTCTGTAGTAGCCTGGGATGCTTTCATTGTTCATTTTCTGAAAGAGTAAGTTCAAACTGGAAGAGGTGTAACACAGAGTAACTAGGGCAGATGGATGGGCAGTCTACTTTGTATTAACTTTGGGGTTCATCAAAGTTTAGCAAATACTTTTTAAACAGAAGCATAACATTTCCACAAAAATATCATCACCCTAATTTCATCAAAGGAAAAGTGGATGAGAAGGGAGCTAAGAATGCCAGCCATGGCTGGGGGGGACCCCTACTCCTTGAAGTGAGGTCCTGGTGGGAAGTGACTGGTGGTAATGCCAATTCTTTCACCTTACTCCAAGGTCCAGCTGTCATTGGGGTTGCCCTCGTATCGTAAGAGCAACAACATTCCTTGATTCATGAGCCATATTACTTCCCAGTCAGGGAATCCTAACCTCTCCTATGCTGAAGTCCCCCACTTCTCTTCCAGAGCTTATCCACATTATCACCACTATGTCAAATAGCTTTTCCTGAATTTGTAATCCTAAAATGTTTCATAGAGATAGAAAAAAACAACATTCATGAAGAAACAAAACTGACTGAAAAACAATAGTGGGTAGAAGCTGTACAAAATGAAATTTATGTACCTTATTTGAAGACTTTATACTTGCTTGAGGAGACTTCTCCAGACATAAGCTCTTCTTCAGCAAGTCCCTTCTCCTCAGCTGTTTGCATCTAAAAAGAAGGTTAAATCTAGCTGAGTTTTGTGGTTTATGTATATTGAAATAATTTTATTTATTTGCATAAGATGTATTTTCAGTGCTACATTATTTTAAATAGATTGTCCTGTACAGGGCCAGAAGTTGGACTTTGATGATTCCTTATGGGATCTCTCCCAGTTCAGGATATTCTATGATTCTATTCTTCTTTTTCTTTTTCTTTTTCTTTTTCTTTTTCTTTTTCTTTTTCTTTTTCTTTTTCTTTTTCTTTTTCTTTTTCTTTTTCTTTTTCTTTTTCTTTTCCTTTTCTTTTTCTTTTTTCTTCTTCTTCTTTTTTTTTTTTTTAAATTTTGTGCACAAGATAATAATGGGAAAGGGGGAAAAGATGGGTTTGATCCCAAAACTTTGTCATAGATAATTTTTTTGAAGTAGAGCAAGCACTCACTCTTCTCTCCTCTGCAGACTGGGAGCAGTAGTAACTACCAGCCCCTGTGTGAGCTCTGAGCACTGATTTCTGTGATGGGAACAGCATCAATTCAGACCAGCTAGGCATCCTGTCTCCTGAATTATACAAATTGTACTATCCCATGGTTGATGTAAATCAGTTTTGCCACAAGACCTGGGATACAGCTGTACTTTTTTACTGAGTTTTGGTGTCTACATGAAGATGTCTGCCTGAGAGTTAAGTGGTGACTCCCATCACAGCCAAAGGACATCCAGTGCTGGATTCAGTTGCCTGAACAGAAAAGTTTACAGATGGAGCAACTACCTAGCAGGTTCGTGGTGGGCTGGTAACTTCCTGGACCAGCAGCTGAAGGCCATGCAATCCATACCTGCTTTGCAAAGTCCCTCTCCAGACTTTATCAGCTGCACAGATTAGATCTCTGTGCTTGGCTCACCTACATTCACCTACACAGACTCCTAAATGCAGAGCTCTTAATTTCAGCCTGAATCTTTCCCCTCAGACCTACTTCAGCTGCTTCAACACAGGCATCTAAATAAAGATACTTCAAGCTGGATTCCACTGGCTGTGACCCAGGATATTCTATTTGGTCTCCAGATTACGCTTGGCAAGTTCCAGGGTCTGCCATAAGTTCTGTATCACGTTTACTATCTCACTGCAAGGGACTTAAGGTTTCATACCTCAAGCTGTGTAAATTGGCAAAGAGTTTCTGTAAAGTGACAAAAAGTTTCTGTATTTACACAATCAAACCAAGCCCTAAGTGTTTCTTGGTATGTATTTGAGCTCTGAAAAGAGTTTAACCTGAATTTCAGGTGCCATAAACAATGAAAATAAGGACTTACAACATTTTCAAATGTTTTCAATATTCTATTTTGGTTTGGTTTTTTTAAACCATTGCCATTAAAATGAAATGTTTCCAAGAGATGTCAGTGTTGAATGCTTTCTTTCTAGCTCATGGCTTACATGATACACAGTGTCAGAGAACACTGCAGGCTTTGTGTTTTGTCTGTAAAAACAAAACAAAACCCAACATCTTCTCTAAACATCTTTAAATTGCTGCTTTCAAAAAATGCTTCATTATGCCATTCATGCACTCATGTAGTACAAAAGAAAAACAACTGGTCAGATCTCCCTAGTAGGCACAAAATCTGTTCTGTTGCTTTTATCCCACCTTATAAACAGCTTAGCACAGAGTCCTTGCCAGAACTTAATGCTTTGGGCTTTCTGCATGTAGGAGTGGATGGTGCCCTGGGGCCAGAGTTCAGAACATCGCTATTGAGCTTTAAAATACACCAGGGTGAAAAGGGAAAAGTAAAATGTCAGGATTAGCATTTGACAGCTCCAGTTGTTTGTTAAATGTGAGAAAAACCAGGGAGAAGTAGGAAAAATAGACTTGCTGATTTTATTGGGATATTTGTTATTTATACTGTGGCATTTTGCAATGATATATACAAACAGAAGTTTGGTAGAGGTTTACTGAAAGTTTTGATTGTATCTGTTGTGTGTAAAAGAGTACCTGGAACTTGGGCATAAGAATGAAATAAACATGTCAAAACTCATTAGAATTAAAAAAACCCAAACCACTGCCGTTAATTGGGCAGTAAGAGCCATAAACTATGTATTATAAATAGGCTTGAAATGTTCATAACCTAGATAGCAGAACCATGTGTCATATAAAGTGCTCTTAAGTTAGTGAAACCACAATGAAATTTCCAAGATATTTGTCAGGTTAGGCCTTGACAGTGTCATGATTCCCTTAATGCTGTAATGATAATCAACACATAGGTACACTAAGGCTATTCTGAAGTACTTCATCAAGGGATTTAGTTTTCAAATACATGTGAAAATTACATAGCTGAAGGGAAAATATATTTAGTGAGAGGATCAGCTTACTTCTGCAGAAGAGCCCTCCTGATCTCTGCCCTGTAGTTTATTCCTAGATAAAGAATCTACTATCAGTATGGGACATGCCAAGCCTTTAGAAAGTTTGCTCAATAATTAATATTAATGCGTGCTATAGATTTTTCTTTCTTAGATGCAGTGTCACAAAATTTCTGAGAACTTTGACAATATCATGAGACTTTTAGACCAGTTAACTGAAGGACAAGTATCTGTCTAATTGGCCTATCTTTATCACTGTTTTAATCTAACAAGCTACAGACCATATGATTTAAAATTACAATCCACTTTTGAGCTCATAACTCCCTTTATTTAAGAAATGAATAGAGTAAAATCATCGCCGAGGTCTTAAATTACCTTGCAAAAAGTAGCTAAATAAAAAATGCTATTAAATACAATCATAAAAGAAGGAGGAAACTCATAAGTCATTTCATGACCACATGGACACGACTAATGAAGAAGATGTACTCAAATGTTTTCAATCACAGAATAAAAATATTCATGACATGATGAAAAACTGTCAGTTCTAAAGTAAAGAAATTCTTCAAATTAGATTGCACTAAATGACTGTCTTTGACAAGATAAATCTTGTCTTCCTTTGATCTTCCAATAATGCCAACATGTACTTTTGAGAGGTCTGGAAAGAATCCCACGGAGGATCCTCACTTGCCAAAATCAGTAACATTCATTTCCATGCCTGAGAGACAGAAATGCTCTAATAAGAGAAACATGCTCACTGGAGGCTGGAGGAACACTTGTTTGTGCCTCATTCAGTATACCAAAGTGACTGCTGAAGAATGATTCAGTCTGGCAAAACTCTTAGGTGTAGGACTGTCACGCTTGTTTTCTGTATCTGCCAAATTCAGTAAGGTTCCATTATGCAAGTCAGCTCTGCCTGGGGGCTTGTCTATCTTGAATATTCAAATTTCCAAAACAATTCTATTGCTTTCTTTCATGATCCAGTATTTGTGTTCTATTTTTTCAATTTTACTTTTTGTCTCATTCTTCATCTCCTTTTTGGCTTGTAACACTTCTTTGGTACATGCAGATCTAAATGTGATGCAGAGCCAAGTCCATGCTTTTAATTTATGAAAGGTAAGTTATGTGTTTTCCTTTTGTATATGAAGCCTTTTTTTTTCTGTGCTAAGCACGAAATAAATTTGTCAGGGAGGGCAAAATCTCTATCTTCCAAATACCTTGTCTGGTATGCTGGGATTTAGAAGTCACAAACAGGGTTCTGTCAGGTTACTACAGGTAGAAATAAAATGCAGTTATGTGGAAAATCTTCCTTACTATGAACATCACAAAATAAAACTTGATAGAGTTAGCAAACACCTGAGATCTATTGGCTTACACAATGTCATTTAATTCACTTGTGCACATTTTTAAAGTCAAGCTTGAGGATGTGATCATTTACTGTATTTTCCAAGAAGCCTAGATTCCTTCTGTGCATAGTGCAACAGTGCTACATTAATGAACATCTCATTGGTACTCTTCCTTCTCCTTATGCCACACCCATTGCTCAGAAGATAGAATTCCAAATTTTCTTGTGGGCTTTCTTATGTTGCTTATTGATACATGATGGCACACTTCAAAAATTTTTAGATTTGTATTTGCAATATTTATCAGAATTGAGAGATGTTTTACCAAGGGAGACTTGATTGAATTGTCCAGTAATCTGAGATGTCTAGGATCTGGTGTTTTAAACATTTAGCCTTTTACCATGCTATATTTTATAAACATAGTGGTATTTGACTGTATCTGTGAATAATCAGATATTATCCAAATCATGTTTCTTTCCTTACTCCAAAACCTTTAATGCCTTCTTCACATTTTCATCCAAACTTTGGCATCCTGTTCTCCCTTTCCTCAGTTTCTTTTCCCTGACACCTGTCACTTTCTGCACACAGCTTTGCAGTGCTGGAGTGTGATGCTGCGACCTTCCAAAAGCGTCTCCTCAGCGAAGCCGCTCGGCAGGACCAGCACACGCTCACACGTGTGTACATGCACACTCCAGTAATATGAGTCGACAGCAAAGAGCTGGGAAGGGTCTCCGTGTAGAGTTCCACGGATGGAGGTTTATTGCAACTGCACAAGGGATGCAGTAATGAAGACAAAAGACAATGGAGGGTCCAGGTTTAAGTACGGGAGTGGAGAGGGCATCAGGGACCAATGATCTGAGGGCATGGGGGCAGTACACAGGCGGGACTAGGGTATGGAAACCAGTGGGGAAGCTCTGGGGGAGCATCAAGGGTCAAGGGCCAATGGGGGGAACCTGGAGTGGAGAACTTTCTAGGGCATGGGACAAATAAGGTAACAAAGGAGAGGAGGGGCCACGGGCCAACCAGGAGTGCAGAACTGGGGTACATTAACATAGCAACACGAAGCATCCTGAGGGAAGCTTCTTTTCTCACCCTAACCTAGGGAGAAGTCTCTGATCCTAGGGGCTGTCTTACCAGACACTTCTTTCTGTTCTTTGTACTGCAGGCTAAGTGGTCACCACAGACACTTTGTCTGGTCAAGTTTGGGAGTGTTGGTTTCTTCTCAGATGCACTTCTGCACTCCATTTGTTCTGCTCATTCTCCCTTGTTTATCAGCTTTCCCTGCCTCCAGCTCTCAGCCAGCCTGGTTACATATCACACTTTGTTTTGACACTTCGGTTTCCTGTAAGTGTTCTAGGTGTTTTGCCTGAACAGCTTGATCTTCAGTCATCCAGCTCTTGGGTAAATTTGCAAAGCATCTCTTTATAACTTCTGCTTCCTTTGTTTGGTGTATGTTAGTAGATCTTGCTGCACTGGTAGGAGGTCCTCAAACAAACTCGGCGGGGGTCTGAGCTGGGAATTTTTACTGCAGCTTTCCAAAAGTTTATAAAATGCCCGGATGGGAATAGATGCTCACAAAGACAGCCAAAAGCTCATTAACATTGCCAAAAAAATGTAACTTTTCTAGCTATGCTTTTAGAAACTCTTAAAGCCTTCAGCAGATAAAAACAACCAACCAGCAAAAAACCAGCATAGCTCTGGGCTCCGTCTAAATCCTTTCACTCTTTATCAATGTTAGGCTAAACAGTGAGTGAACAGTGAAACACTGGCAAATTTTTGGCTGAAAACAAATGAGTCTTTGCAAGAAACATGAAGTAACTTTCTCATTTTAGGGTCAACAGTCCCTGATTACAATCACAGTTGGAGCCCAGCTCAGGGATTAAAAGTTGGAAAAGCTAAGTCTCAGAGTCAAGAGTGAGAGTATAGGATACTGTAGAATAGAACAATTAGCCTGGAAGGGACTTACAGCAACCGTTTGTTTCAACTGCAATATTTGTTGCAGGAACTGTTGGACTGAGATCTCAAGGACAGCAAGAAGATATGAGAACAATATTATCTGGTTGATTTTACTGCAGAAAAACACTGCATCCACCTCCCTAGCTGTGAGCAGTCTCAGTGGCCATGGGACTGCAATACAGGGGAAGGGGGAAATTGTGCTTTTATGTATTGTAGAGCTAACTTCCAGAGGGACTGGCATAAAATCCCTCACACTGTGTTTGACATTGCTGGCTGTTTTGAGAGGATGAACATCAAAACAAACCACATGAAGCATGTAGGTCAACAACCACGTAAATATCTTTTGTTCTAAGGACTAATTGAGACCTCCAAGGAGGTCGTGGTCCAGGAGAGGACAATTCTGTAACGCTCTGTTGTCTGCAGAACTCCCTTGAGCAAATCTGATTTACTCAAGCTTGGCACTGAGGCCAGAATCAGATCCCCACTGTACAACAAACAGGGCTATTAAATGATTCATGGTTTATTGCAAGGATTCTCTTTTCAGGATTAATACTGTTAGTCATACATTTATGGTTAACAGCATACAAAACTGAACAAATCCCTTCAACATAATAGGATAAAGCAGTTCTAGAGAGCTAGAAGCCAGTTATAATGTACAGAACATCAATGTATACATGTTGATATAATCAGCTGATTATGTATGTTACAATGAAATGTATATGTTGAAGAGGGCAGGAAAATAATTTATGCATGTCATTGAGGAGATATAGCTAGTAATTTTATATTTATGCTACATTTTCTAGAGAAAGATTTTATTAGCCACAGTTAAATTTATTATGTAGACAAAATAAAATAATTTCTGATATATTTTGTATTTGATTCTATTTTCACACACCATTATTTTTATTTTGTTTAGTTTTGTTTTGTTCTGGAGTTTTGAAAAATTAGTTCCAATTGAGACATTTGTGAGTAAGATGAGTTCTAAGTATTTAGTTTTTAGAAGATATATTGCCTGTACAAAAATGTAAAGATTCTGGCTTTTATGGAGTTGGCACTGTCTTCTACATTCACATGGTTACGGCTGTTTCTAAGAAATATCCGAAAACACAGAATTGGAACTCCCTATCCCTTTTTTTTTCCTTGCAAACGACACATCTTTATATTTTTTGAATGATTGATGCAGAGATTAGCCTCATTTACCAAAAATCTCAATTATAAATTATTTCTTGACTTTCAAAGGAAGGAGGAGTTCTGTGGGGGGAAAAAAAAGTAGTAAGAGTAAATAATTGTAAACAAATTACTGATTATCCAAATCTCTCTACTTAGTGATTTGTTAGAATGTTTCTCTATATATTGAGTCCCAAATAGATAGATAGGAATTCAGTGTCAGGCAGCTTGGTTAGATAACTGAGGTCAGAAAGTCTTTATACAAATGCTAAAGATCCTATGTGCAATGTACAAACACTGAAGTTTATACCTGTGGTGGAAATATGAGATTTGTGTAAATTGAATACCAATATGTATAAACCATATATTTACATAGATGCATATGCATATGTGCAACAGCATATATATATATTCACATACATGTAGATGTTACACCAAAGATTTTATGTAGAATAATGCCATAAAATAAGCTGTGCCTCCAAAAGAGAAATATTTTGTAAGATATGTAAACTGCAGTGAAGGCTGTATTGAAGTACTCAAAAATTATTTGGTTAAAGGGTAAATACACCTTGTACCTCATAATGAAAATCTTATAGGTAGGGGTGGAGATTAACACTGCAGGCTGTCTGCAGAATATTAATAAAATTCAATATAGTTTCTAAAAGGTATAATTTATATTTTGTGGAAATGAGTCTCTTTTCTAATAAAATTCTTCTGTCCTTCATTCTGTTCATATAATTTTTCTATAAATCATCCTGTAGGAATTTTTTCTAAATATTCATCTCAGAGAGAACCTATTTAAATAAGCCCTCTTAGCAAGGTATTTCAGAATTAAAATTACACCATGAGCAATACTTTATCCAATATGCTTCCTTCTATAGAATTTTTTGCGACTAAACCAATATTTTGCAGAATTACATTATGTTAAAATAGCTGATCTGAGGTGATGCTTCGAGTATATAAACACTATGTAAAAAAGATCAACAAATTACCTTTAACCATTTTAATTTAACTGGTCTCTGAACCTGTGAAAAGTAGCTGAATTTCTTTCCACATCTACATATATAGTGATAAAAAACCTAAGGGCATTGCACACAATGAAAGAATAAGAAAGCAGAAAAGTGCTCCTGGTTATACTTTGTTTTCTTGGATTTCAGTAAACTAGAACCTTATGCTTTTTGTAGTTGTGTAGAAATAGTCTGTGATGTCCCTGGAATTCTTGGGGAGGTTTGATCAAAAAAAATGGGTAAATTGTATTTTTAGAGTGAAAGTCTGCAACCAAAACAGAAGAGAAAACCTGGCACCACTTGCTAGACGGTGAAAGTTTATATTCCAGTTCTGATCCATGATTCATACTGACTTCTCAATTCTTAGGTTAGGTATTCACCTGAAGTAGGAAAGGACTTGTATGCTTTTTTTTCATACATGATTTTTTGAATTGGGATTCACTGATGAAGTGAATTATTGTCAGTGAAACATGGAAAACAAGTAGCAAATGGAGGTTAAAATTTCAGAAGTTGGGTCAAATTTTCTTTTCTTCTTTAAGTTCATACTTCCACAATGTGTAAAAGAAGTGTACAAAAGGAAAGAAAAAGATCATATTTATTGGAAGAAAGGGCAGGTTTTCCCATGCCACACATAAATCCCACCAGAGAATGTATTTGCTGCTAAGTTTCCAGGAAACTTGGAAATGGGATACAGTAACATTGTATATGCAACACTTGAGGCTTGCTAACAAAAGACTTAAACTTGTATGGAAACTGACTGATGCATAAGAGCTGGCAAACAAGTGTTTCCCTACATAACCTGCAGCACAGACCAACATTTCTGCTGAAGTTAGATATTTGGTCAATAAGAATGTTATTACTAGGCAATACACCACATTTATATGGCATTTACTACATTTAATAACACAGCAATAGATAGTGGTATATAATGATGCAAACATATTACTTCTAAACATTATACCAAATACAAACAACCTACTACAGTCAGTTCTACACTCCTGGAGGCTAAATGCACCCCTATGCCTATATTTGATGCCTGTAAGAACAGCCAATAAAGGAAGAAATGTGAGAGTGGCTGTGTGCCAGATGCAGATTAAGCTCCTTCTAACATAAGATCCCTTGCTCATTACTGCTAGTTGTAGAATTGTCCCCAGCTTGCTGGCCTGTACATTTAAGCCACAAAACAGCAGCACATGATGGGCCCTCAAGGATTTATTTGCTCAGAAGAGGTCTACATATGAGTCATTGTTTTAGGATGCCTTTAAAACTAATGAAAAGAACAAAAATTTACTAAAAGATTAACTTAATCTAAAGTGAGCATTTAAAATATGCCAGATGAACCTCCCTGAGGAATGTGATAAAAGATCTTATACTGATCATATACTGCCAGATAACAATCCTGTGAAGGAGCATGGGCAGTATGTCTGATGGAGGAGAAAATTAATAAATAAGTTTACAATCTCGTATTTGACGAGTGGAGGAGAGCACCTGAACTCGCAGAATTCACATAAAGATGAGGGTGTTTTTCTATTTTTACTGTGCAAAGTCCAAATATTTGTGATATCCAGCCCCCTTCTGAGCAGTGTTACTTTCTGGGCAGTTTCTGCATGTACATCTTCTCCTGTCAGATGCTGGGATCTGTCCCTATTAATGCCTTTGACCATCCTCTGTCTTGCATTGACATTGATCAAATAGATATGGACCACATTTTTTCTCTCTACCTTTCCTTATTTTATTGACTTTTAATAAATAATCTTATCTTTTCTAAGTTATAACTTACATATTTACACTTTTTTTCCTGAGTTCTTATCATCAAAAGGTCCTTTTCTGAACCTTTTCTAAGGTCCTACCTTCTGCTGCTGCCAGAAGTTTCCTGTCTACACAGGACTGGTAGATTTGACCAAGGATTTACGGAATGCCCATCAGAGAACTGGGAGGTTGGATAGGTTACATAGGGGCACCTCAAGTGACAATAGATGTCCTTGTTTAAGCAACTGAACCTGAGATATAGAGGTTAAAAGCAGTTTCCATCTCATAGGAACCTATCTATCTATATTTTGGATGTCAAAAAAATAACTCACACAGCTGCACAGTGCTGGCAGATGTGACATAATCTTTGCAGTAGGTGTGTACTCCTCTGGAACAGCACGTTGAGGTAAGGTGGAAAACACTGAGTCTCTCAAATGTCATCGAATGTCAGTGTATTGACAACTAAATTGAGTCCAGAACCCTATGCCCTAATTTAAAAAGAGGTAAATTCTGAGTGTTTTAATTTAGTTCAATTCAATTTAATTTAATTTCCTTCCAATGTGCTTTTCTCCTCAGCATAAAATTCTGCTAATTTTTTTGCCATCAGAAATGTTAATCTTCTGCTTCCTTCTCTTCATGACTTCATTTCTCCATGAAATGCAAGAAACTATGACCATAAAATCTTTATGAGAAATTGATCAAAATATAGTGAAGATCACAGTGGGTAACGTTAGGGTTTTTCTGTAGGAAGCATGAAATACCCTAATAATTACTTTAAACAGTGACTCATAATACTCAGCTTGTGCTGTCTAGATGAAGAATTTGTACACACAGGTATTTCATCCTAATATTAATATTCTTTCAGTGTCCAGTGGCAGCTTGGCCTTGAAGGTTTCTGTTTCTACTTTTATCCTTGTTTATTGTAAGAAACAATTATGGCTTTGATATGTGTAATCTGGAAGGAAATATTTCTTCTGGGAACTATTTTAACAGTCTATTTAGATTCATAACTTCTTAGTGATTCAATATTTTTGTCTTTTAAAATGCAGCATATCCTTCAGGTGTTTTGACTGGAACTGGAATTTAGATTCGGCAAGTCTGGGATTTTTCTTGTAGACGGCTTCTCTCAGCTATATCATGTTATACTGAAGTTTAAATAACAATAATAAGGTTGTTAGCTCAAAGTTATTCTCTTATTCTTTAGGGACTAGTGAGAAAAAAAACGGAATTCTGAAATTTGTATTAACATTTTTAATTTCTTATCCATTATGAATTAGAGAGTTCTATAAAAATTTGCACTTTAATTTTCTTTTGGATTCCTATTTACATCGTGTAGCATTCACCATGATCACTCAGAGAATAGTACTTAGCCTGTTGCAAATTCTATGCCTTTGAATATTTTCCTTTCTGGAAGACCCCTTAATAAGGCATTCCATGTATGATGGAATACTTCAGGAGCTGATTAGCTTATATTCCAAAAGGCAACTGTAAAAAGGTAGCATTAGTTTTTCCTATGTCTGTGGAAAATTGCCAAATCCTACCAGCATATCCAATTTCCCAAAGAAAGTAAACCTTAACAACTCAGTCATTATTCCCTCTTTACAAGGAAGCTGCAACATTTCAACTTCACACTTTCCTTTGGGGACACACTATGAGTAAAAAACCAAAATTATCTAAGAAAGTTTTTAAAGAAATAATTCAATCCCTTGGCTTTTTTTTCTTTTAGGCTTGGCTGTGTTCAGAATAATTAAAAATATATTTATAAATGTAAACGCTTCACTGAAACACCTGTGTTGGGAGTGCTGATGCTTGAGTTTTTCTGTATAATCTGTATGTATGAAACCCATGCAACTTATTTATTTAATCCACCTTTTTAGATTTGTGGTTCAACATCATAAGATGCTGTTTGGTTTTAGTTCCTCCTAGCCCTCAGCTGTTCTCTGTATCAGATTTCCATCTTCTCAAGCTTACTCTTTATTCTACAGGATATGGTACAATAGTTGAAACACAGCCATGTATCACCACCTCACTTGCACCTCAGTCAGGCTCAGGTTTGCCACAGGTGTCATGCCATATCTCTCGGCTACAGAGGTGCAGTGACACAAATACCCTAAGGGAACTAAAATACCAGCACCAGATCAAGTTTATGCACCTGAATCCACCTCTGTGTTGAGCCTGCACCTGTCCTCAGTAAGCCCTTCGACACAAGGCATTTCCCCCAAGCCGATGGGAGTGTTCTCCAACAATACTGCAATCAGTCATGCTGACTCCATGCAACCTTCTGCTTGTTTGGCCCACTCAATATTTATTCACGTTTTTTGGTTGTCCCTTTCTCTAAGAACAGTCTTGGGATCACACCACATGCCATATCCATCCCTCCCTACCTGATCTCTGTCCTATGGCTTTGCTCTCATAATTTCTTGTATTATTTTGCCATCACGCTTGATTCTTTGCAGAGTTTGCCATCAATGGCACTGCTGTTTCACCTGGTCTTACAAATGCCACAGTTGATATTGCATGGGTTTTTGGAGCAATTTTTCACTGCACCATTTTTGTTCTGTTCTGAGCAGAGGGGAAGAACAGAAAGTGACTACTGCACAGTATCTTAAGAAAATACATAGGAAGCTCAACCTTCTCATAGTTTTGAAAACTAGCAGGAACAGAGCCCAAAGTAATTCGGAGAAGGATTTTTTTTTTAAACAATATGCACTTTCAAGTATTTTCCCTTTTATTTTAAACAACCTAAGAGGTAAGCAGCTATTGCAAGACACCTTCTACAATTTAAAGTTGGAGATAGGTGCTCTTAGAAGACAGATCGTCTTGAACAGCTGCACCTCAATTCAGTTGCCCATGTGAAAATCAGATGCCCAGAGGTGCCCACAAGGCCTCCAGGTAGCATTTCAAAAGGACTGGTGTCTCCTTTAGCTCCTATTTTAACAAAATAAGGAGACACCAGTGCAGGTGACTCAGTGCTGTAGAGCATTTCAAGCATGGATTGCGTGTGTTGGTAACCTTGTTGTGTCCTCTGTGTCTACATTAGGGTAAGTCCACCCCCTGGAAGTACCAGTTACTCTCTGTTTACTATAAGGGGCCCTAAATAATCATGTCAGTCTTAGAAATGGTAAAATCTAGTAGGGCTGATATGTGCTTTTAACTGGCGGCACAGATAAGCATAAGACTTCAAGGCAGACATAATTTTTAGAATAAGGATTTGAATTATCTTACAGCCTTTAAACCACACATGACTCTTGGAAGGGATTAAATCCTTTTTGTTGCATCATCTGAGCTTTAGGCACTGGGTGTTAGCGATGCAGATTCTCTGAGGAGGTCAGTTTCTAGTTGTCCGAAACAGCTTACCAATTCCTCTGGTAATCATGTGAATTTTTCCCCACAGCTCAGGATAGGATTGGTTTGTGACTCAACATATAATTAATTCTTTTGCTCTGAGATCCATTGATAAAGGGACAAAAAAACACCCCGAAACAAAACAAGAAACGGTGGGGTGGGAGTGCTTGCTTGGGTTGGTGTTTTCTTCCCTAATGTTCTCTACTTTTCTAGCTTCTAGAATCTGGAAAAGCTTAGTGTGTCCTGTTCAACCACCTACATGCAAATGTCCTTTCAAAGCCTTTGTTCCTATTTTTCCTGCTGGAGCTGAGAGGTGCAGTTCTCCATTGAACTTCAACTACTTGCTAATATGGGGGGGGATGGCTGTTTTTTTTTTAATATCTCCATCTAAATCTTTCCTGCCTAGAGTTTAGGAGGTGTTAAACCTCCTAAACCTATTCTTTCAGTATTTCCATAAGATGTCCCTCTTCCTGAGTGCTTCCCCTAAAGCATATGTAATCCTTATTCGGTGTCATTTTCTCTCTGGAAAAATGATCCAAATGCATGTACATGTTCTTTTCTGACAGGGAGCACATTAACCTTTTGAAACAGAACTGGAAACTTGAATTAAATAGGAAGATATTTACCAGCTTAGCATTTTAAATGCTTGCTATGATATTTATGTAACTGATATTCAACTTTTTTACTAATTTTATAACTACTATTTTGCATGGTTTCTTTTATCTCACTGGCATCTCTTACACATTGATAGATTTTCATTTTCCTCTGATTTCACTACCTTTTAATGTTCACTTTATATTTTGACGTGCTTGCTCTGAATTTCTTTCTGCAAAACCTTTCCTCTTTTACTCTGTCATTAGCAAAATACAAAATGCTGTAAGTGTTACTCCAATTTTTATATTAAGCATGAATAAATGTTAGATTCACATCATGAAAGACATAAACTATACTTGTATAATCTCTATCAAGGAACACATTAGAATAGAACAAAAACAATCCAGCACTGTTTGCTGTCTACTTCATAGGCATATATTTAATTAAGTTATGCTGCTCCTAAAATTCAAAAAGCTTAATCTTTTTCTGTCCTTAAATTAAACTCCCTGTGCTCTACAATGACCAAAACAAATAATCTATGACCTACAAACAAGACACTTGCATTCCCTGAAGATTTACTTCATCTTCTCCTCTAGGTTATACATCTTTGAACCTCTCTTTTCTGTAACGACCTTCTGGTGCTCATTAGCATGCTGATTACCATTAACACAGCTATAATCAAGCAATTTTCGTGGTGTATGTCGAGGAGAAATGCTCATCAGAATGCAGCCAAGGGACAAAATTAACTGCATAAATCTACAGCACAAACTGGATCTCATCCAGCTTTACATGAGTCTTCCTCCTTCTGCTAGGTGTGACATCACCATCTTGCTCCCTGCTGATGGCCTAATAAGTATCCCCGGGTTCCACACTATTTAATTTACCCCTTCTCTCAATTTTACAATTCCAGGGATAGATGGCCACCTTGCAGTATTTTCTCTTAATATGTGTTTACCTTTATTTTTTTCTTCTGTCTCTTCTAATTAGTCATCAAGCTACAGATACATTTATTAAAAAGATTATACAAATGTATGTGTATGAATTTGTTTACCTGTGCTTTCATACTCTGTAAAATAATTTACAGAGCAATTGAGCTAGATATTTTCTATGAAGGAATATATTTACAGAATTAAGATTTTGGCTTAGATATGCATGTTCTGATTATAAAATAATTGTTCCATATAAGATGTGGCAGATGTTGAACTAAATATGTTGCAAAAAAGTTTTCCTAGAAAAAAACTAAGACAGCTTTAGAGCTTCAAAATGAC
Source organism: Aphelocoma coerulescens (assembly GCF_041296385.1). NCBI lineage: Eukaryota > Metazoa > Chordata > Aves > Passeriformes > Corvidae > Aphelocoma > Aphelocoma coerulescens. Next base: position 49,323,101 of record NC_091013.1, read on the forward strand.
ACAAGCAAACATAAAATCTGTTAGTTTTTGTCCCAGAGTTACACAGTAGACAGAGGAAGAAGATGATTCAGGCAGTGAAAAGCATTTAATTCAGTCAAAAATCTTTTTTTTTTTTTCTAATTATTGTTATAAATAACAGTAAACCTATACAGTTCTATATTTACAGAGATCTTACTTTAATTCAATTATTCTGGACTCGGCTAATTTGGAATGAGAGAATTTACTTCTCAAAGAGGAAACATAAAACTAGAAAAAAACTGGCTTTGGATATAAGAAGAGATATTCAAAGGGAGGAAAAATGGGTCAAGAAAAGCTATAACTGGCAAGTGGAGAGGCAATCAAGAAGTAGGAGAGGAAGAAGAAGTGAATCAAGAAAAGGCCTGAAGAAAAATCAGATGGGAAGGAGGAAACAAGAAGTAAGGATTCTACTGAAGGGTACCAAGGTTCTGGTACCATCTGTGCTCAGAGAGAGTAAGTTTTTGAAAGACTCAGTCTTTCCTGTAAACCTTAGGCTCAGGATTCCTAGGGCAGAGACAGAAAAGTTCTCATCCTGGCAGTGAATAAAGGATTTGGCATCTGTATCTGGAAACAAGTAATTTCCCAATCCTCCTGACTAAAATACAGCCAGAGTGAACAATGGGGAAGAAAGAAGTCAGCAAGGAAGAGTATGTGTTACACACCAAGGAGTCTCATCCCCTACCCTCCTGGGCAGCACATATCCCTCCTCTCCAATCCCACACTCTCATGGGTTGCACTGCACTCCCATATTTTGTTGGGAAAGGAGAGAAGGTAGGTGGAAGGCAAGGAGAAGAAAGCAAAGCATAACTTCAGCAGTGCAGTAGTATCACCTCATGATAAGCTTCTGTTGCCTTCTGCTGTGTGTCTTTTGCCTCATGACACTCTTGTGGCATTAATATAAGTCTTGTGAGTGGTGGCCATAATTCATGCAAATTTAATAGACTCCTCAGGGCAGGTTCAGTTATAAGAGCACCAATCTCGGCAGAGGTTTGCTCAACCTGTTCTTAAAAACTTCCATTGATGGAGCTCTTGTGGCCTCCCCAAGCAACTTAATCTACCACATTACTGCTAGAAATGTTTCCCAGATGTCTAACTGGAATCTCATTAATTTAAGCCCATTAATCCTGACCGCTTTCAACATCTTTATGTAGTTTAAAAATATTACTACATGTCTCCTCATATTTTCTCTCTACTTCACCATTCAGTTTTCACTCATGTTGCTACTCATCTACTTAAAATATCAACAGTTAAGTGGAAAAATAGGATTTTTTTTAAAAGTAGTGAGCAAAATAGACACCAGTGAAATTTTGTGGGATGAATTCTGTCCTATGAATTGTGGAAGCATAAGCTGGCCACTGCAAAGCCGAGGAGTGGATGTCTTCAGAAAAGTCGGAGAAATATCCAAATGAGAATAAGAAGAACACTGGATGAGCATGGAAACCGGTCAGAACGGAAAATGTGGAAGAAGTGTGGAAGCACAGAAATGGTGTCAGAAGTTACCTATGAGTAAGAGATACACAGTCAAAGGAACACACATAGGGTTTCAGCTGGCTTCCTTAAGAAATGATCAGCGTCAATCTCCCCTAAACAAGAGGGGCATGAAGGTCCACTGGCTCTGTACGTCTGCAGCAGAAACATCTGTATCCACCTTAGTCCTGGTGGGCTCTTGTAGTTAATAGAAAAAGACTTGCTTTAGGGTGTGATTTCTCTCACCTATCTCCATGGCCTACTCTGTGATGGCATGAATCATTCTCTCCTTAGAAACACCTCTTCCTTTTCAGGAACAGAAAAGGAGGTCAGACAACAAGCTCCAGTGTAGACGCCTGCAGCAGTTTGGGTTAGGTGAATTCCCTGTAAACTGTGTTTTGAGGCTGCCCCAGTCCATTTTCTGCCCAGGCAAAGTCAGAAGAAGGGCCCTGACTCTTACATTGTATTTAAACCTTTTGCTGAGTTCATCACTGTGTTGGAGGAATCACCCTTAAATTCAATACCCACGAAACAAAAATTCTTCAGTGTTAATTTTTCTGCTCTTTGAGACATATTCATATAAGAAAAGTATCAATATAGTGATGACCATGTCTTTGGGAATTAGGTAATTGGCTTTATCATCCTTTATATAGTTTATATGATGTTAATCATACTTTTACTTACTAGCATCTTATTATATCCATCAGGTTTTTTTATTTTCAATATATGAAAGAAATCTCTTCATTTAGATCTCTTCAAAGATGTCTAGAGAGATCTCTAATTGTTCTTTCCTTAGTACTTACTAAAAAATATCTTTTTGGCCAGCTAACAAAATCATCTGTTTGTCTGCACCTCTTTTGATTATTGTACTGTTGATTTCAGGGGGTGTATTTGAATAGAAATTTAATAGTAGTTTATTTTTTTTTTATTTGATGCAAATTCTTCTGATTATAAAGAACTCATTTGCTGTAAAAAATAGGCATGAGGAAGATACAATAATATAAAGGATGGGGAAGGAGGAAGGGCAGATGTTCTGGGAAATACAGAACAGAAACAAAACAAGAAATATAATACTTTTGAAAAACATTAGAAACTTGTCATGCTTAACAAGAAGTATGAATAGCTTATTTTCTCTGACTGATGGTAACCAGCAGGTGAAACATTCCCTTGTTGTTGCTCATAACACTGACAAAGAAATACAACAAGTTTAGTAAACTCTATGAAAAATCAGAAATCAATATCATATTAAATCACCTAGACATGAAAGTCCTTCAAGCATTTTCTGAACACAGAATGGGGCAACAGGAGGAGGATGCTGTGGTGATGAATTGTACACCATGCTGCCAGTTAGATGAGAGGATTACAGAGTAATTTTTTATTCTAGTTCCTATGTGATTTGTGCATAAATATAGATCTCATGAAAGTATGGGGTATCTAAAACTCAGGTGAGGATGCGTCTTTGGAAAAGGTTGTAAGAATTGGTTCCCAAGGATCCTTGCTGTACACCTGGCTGTGTAGCACTGCTGTGTATCAAGAGGAACCCTAAGGATCTACAGCAGCTTCGATTGCACCTTTGCTTGCAAGGGATGGAAATTCAACACAAGGCTGGACAAGCACACAGAAAGGGACCATACGGGATTTAAGGACACTAAGATGTGCTATAGCTTGAATCACATCTTTCACTATGAACTCACTTGTCTTTCTGCTGAAGTGGTAAAACTGAGGCAAAGGGGAAGTTTTTGCTCTCGAATTTAATTTCTTAACATGGAGCTCTGGATACTGAGATCCTATCTGTTCCCTGATTTTAGATAGCTAGATCAAATACTGTGAAATGGAGGGGGGATATCACAAGTTCAGGGGCAAACTGAGCATTAGGATCAAAAGAAAAAGAGGAAAATGCAGTCATACTTTACTTTTACAATAACAAAAACAAACACTAGTGCACATGTGGTAATAGGGAGAAAAAGGCACTGCTAATGGCAATCAGCTTGTCCTACTGGTCCAAAGAATCCTAATTATTACACTTGGAAAAAGCTGTACAATACTCTGGAGGACCCAGTTACAGCAAACTCAGCAAAAGCATCTGCAGAGCAAATGCTGGCAGCTTTTCTGTTAGAGCCTGGGCTGAGTGTGGCTGGGGATCCACTGGATGCATTACTATCAGCACTGGAAGACAAATTCAGTGAGAGGCTTGGGTGCCAGGAGTGGAGCGTGATGCACAAAAGCCTGAAGACACTGAAGAAGTATCTGAGACACTAAGCATGCTTCTGGTTTGGCTGTAAAATTTATTTGAGTGACTAAAGTCTGTTGCCTGGCTGCACCTCCAGGCATAAAGCCATTGAGACTGCTCCAGCTGAGTTTCCTCTGCTAAAGTCCCTTGCTAAGCTTGTCATATTAGATGTTGGATCATGTCTGATCCGTTGCAGTAGCAATACTGAAATCCACAGTCATTGTCTTTCATAAAAAATACATTTATTCCTTTAATTAATTAATTAGTTCTTACAGTAGTAGGTCAGAAACTGGGACATCATGATTTAACCTGTTTGGCTTCATGGCATCCAGCCTCACACCCCTGTATGTGTGAGACATACATGGGAAGGGAGACCACTGGCCTTCTTCAGATGCATTGTTAAACCTGTGCTGCTCTGCAGAAAATTGTTCAGTGTTTTGTAGAAAAGCAATAAAGGGAGAGGAGAAAGAAACCAAATAGTGAGAGCATGATGCTATTGCCTAAGCTTTGTCCCTGGCATTATTTCATCCTCCTGGAGGATGCACTTCCCAGGAGATGTCACTCCTACTCCCTTTATCCCATTTAGGCTAAGCAAGAGAGAGTTATCAGGCTGGGCAAAATGAGGTAGTTCTGACATGAGTAACTTCTTGTCTATGAGCCTGTTCCTGGGTTTTATCTTTATGTTCTTATTAGATGTTTCTATTTGAGGGATCATTGCTGTTGAAGAAATAAATCACTTTCAGAGTTAAACAAATAAAGTAGATCTAAGGGTCCTTGCTTTTTTCTTGCCCCTTATTGCCATCTGGAATATGGTATCATATGCATGACAGCAGCTGCCTTGACCAGTAGTGGAGTACAGGTGGACGGTGATGCAGAAGCAAAATGTTCTTCAGTCTCTGGTACTCAGCTCCTGCATCCCTGCAAACCCTCCCCAAGCCACATCTCAGCCTGCCCAGTCCCATCTCCAGACTCATCCAGATACTTATTCAAAAATAAATAGATCCCTGAAGTGCTGCCTTTAGTGCTTTAGTTTCCTTCACCCCATGCAGACCTCACCACAAGAAGGCTTCTATGTCCTGGTGAATTGTCAGTGTATAGTGAGGCATGTCAACATTTCCTCAGAAGAATAGCAGTCTTGAGCTTTGATATCGTACATAAGAATCCTACATTCTCTCTCTGTCTTTCCCATTTGTTTTTTGCTCAGCAAGAGCAAATGTTAGGTTTTATTATTATTATTATTATTATTCTGAAGAAGACATAGATATTTAAGATCTCATAACTTATTAACCATATGTTTATTTTTCTTAAAATTTGATAGGAAATTCTACCTCATGCAGACTGCATACAGCACTATGAAGCATATGTATATATAATATATATTTGTTTTACATTTGATGATGAATACCAAAATCAGACATCCATGCTGGAAATGAATTGCAATTTTAAATATGGATAAGTTAGTGTTTCTCCATAAATTTATGGGTTTTTACTAGTATCAAAGTATTAGATGCTTGTGAGATGTACTAACTTCAAAGTATAGATTATCTCTGTATTACACGAGTAAAAAGAATTTGATATGAGCAGAATGTACATGAAAATTTAGAAGCTGAAGGAACTGGATATGGAAGGTAAAAGGACACAATGAAAAACTCTGACAAGTAGAATTAAAGATAACAGAAAGCAATTTTTGAAGTGAACCAACAAAAGAAATCCTTACAAAAGTACTTGATTGGTATTATACAATGTGAGCAGTAACACAGAAAAGGCAGAAACATTCAATAAGCAAGTCTTTTTATAGATGAGAAAAAGCCAGATGATAGAGTCTCTTTAGAGGACGATGAAACACCTTCAAGTGCTAAAGGAAGTCAGTTAAAACACAGATACCAGAATTAATCAACAATAAAGCAACAGGTGGCTGGTATGCAAGAAATAGAAAATTTCTAAAAAAGCATCTCCCCGAGCCATAGGTGCCATCTTTTCAATAGCTCTTAAACTACTTTGAAAATCAAAATTCATAGAAGAAAACCTAAAGTAAAAGGCAAAGATAATAATAGATTTATTGTTCTGTGCAAAGTAACAGATTATATTCAAAGATTATATTCATTATGTTCAGATTATATTCATTAACAAAAAATTAAAGCACAATAATATGATTAATGCAAATCAATATGAGCTCTTGGAAATTTGGTCTTGATTCTATAATGTGATTAGGAGTTTAGCTACTAAAGGTAATTGTGTGAATATAATACACTAAAACTCCTGCGAGACATTTGACTTGGTGACTTGTGACATTTTGATTATGAAATTAGAGCACAATGTTATATAGCACCAATTAAATAGATTAAAACCAGGTTAATTGATAGCTCTCCAGATGTAATTGTAAATGACTAATCATTGTTGACCGAGTGCATTTTTAGCTAAATTCCAGTGGGTTTATTTCTACTTAACATTTTCATCAATGATCTGGAATAAAATATTAAATCATGACTAATAAAGTTTTCAGATGACATAAAGATGGAAGGAGCAGCCAATAATGAAGAGAAAAGATCATTGATGCAGAGCGATATATGAATCCCTTCTGGTCTCAGCCTTAATGTTTAAAAACTGTGTGTATTTGAGCACAAGCATGCAGAAAAAGCAGCTAAGTCTGGATTATCAGAGTGGGGCTAATTAATGACTGGAGCATGGTTTGTGTCTGATGTTATATGGAAGGAAAATAGTTCATGTGATCCTGTTAAAAAGGAGTAGGTACAGCTGGGCATCTTATCAAGCTGGCCATGCAACATGCAAGCCTTGGTCATCTTTGATAAGGCACCCAGAACACTCATTCGGGTCATGACAAGTGTACATAAACATCCCTGGTTGGACCCAGTTCTCTCCTGTAGGAACAAGCAGCAGCATTTTTCCATCTCCTATGATTACACATATGACACTGAAATGCACTTTCTCCTAAAACACATCACTTCTGTGATTTTTCTGAGGTTAAAAAGGACAGACAGAGAAGCTGATCTGCTCAGTTATCATGCTTACTAGGTCAACATCCAGGAGTTACTTTGATCTTAGCTCATGCAAGATATCAGGAAAAAGAAGCCTCCTATTAAAATTTCATGTCTTATAATTAATGATCCCTTTCATAAAATTGCCTCTAATATCTTTGAATCTTAGACAGACTGAGTCTACCTGCAGGGAGAATTTTCTTTGCAGAGATGCATGAAGATCATAAATTGCCCTGTTTTAGTAATTTATGGGTCTTCAAGGGGCTAAAACTTCCTTTTTCTAAAGAGCAGAATTCAAAAGAAATTTCCTGCTCTAATGAAACTAAGTATGGAAACATTAAAGATCTGCAACAGAATCAAGTATTTTACATATAACATCTCACAAAGAAACTTTGGATCTAAAGAAATTGGTTGTAAGACTTATTGTTTAGGATGACAGGAAAAAAAAAAAAAATCTTAAGCTTTCAGTATCAGAATGTTCTGGCTAAGTTCAAACCTGCAATATTAGCTTACTACCCAAAAATTATCCAGGCAGTTGTTATGGAAAGAAATCAAACTGAGTAACATGCCCACACCAAAACAGAAAGAGGTGCTCTTGCAAACAGAAATCTAAGCTGCAAAGCACCTTGCAATGAGCAGCTGAGAAACCCCCTCACTGAAACTGTGTCTATAAGTAAGGTGCTGTGAAACTCAAGCACTTGCTGGTGAACAGGCAGGAAGCTGGCACAGGATGCAGCCACCCCAAGCAAACACCTGAGCAGTGCCTAGAATTTAGTAGCCCAGAAGAACCATCTGAAGATTCAAGTCCAAGTTTCCTATGCTGCCAGTGAAATAAGGGCATAGATACAGCATCTTGGATAAGCATTCAAGCTACAGTCAAAAATTTTCTCTTTTGTTGTTTTTATTTAAGAGAGATTGAATGGCTATTAACTCTAAGCCTATTTCAGTTTCAGGTAAAGTAAGTTTCCCCTTTTCCTCTATTGACTTGCTGCCCAAATTGCACCAGTACAGGTTTTCATTCCTGTTTGTTTAGAAGCTAGAGATCAAAATGCTCTATTTTTCCTTCTTTTCTTTCCAGCTGTGTACAGTCTAACTACTGGTGCTATCAGATATGTGGGTATATAAAATGTGAGTGCCTGCTTCCACTGTTACCTGCTGTCTGTTACCCCTCAAAGGCAACCAGAATTATTTTTCCCCTTATTCTTTTGGTATTCTGGCAGAGCAAAGCCTTTTTTGAACTTTTGTCTTGGGCTTCTAAAAGTACAATGACTTGTGAAAAATTTATTCAACTCAGATAAGGCTGGCTGCATCTTAAAAATTACAGTTATACATAGTTTTGCATTATGTAATTGAACTGGGTGGGTAGGAAGTCTTTGGAGATTGAAATCTTTTGCTCACATATTCATACACCAAGTGTTGAAAGTGCACATTTGCCCAGCTAGCCTGAGCAGTGGGCAAGACTTAAAAGAGACTGTGGTCTTCAGATCTATCAGATTCCTGGGGTTTGTGGGATTAATTGCAGAAATCACAACCGGAAGCTCATATTCACTCCTTCCAGAGTTAATGTCTAACTTAGAGACGTGGCTCTTCTCGTTAGTTTACACAGTTACCGGAGAAAAAAACAGAAAAAATGCAGGAGGCCACTGGACCGTGTGGGGCATCTGGACATCTCATGTAGGTGCCTGACTTCATACCTTCTACCTTCTATGCCAGAGGGCATCAGAACCCCTTTTCTAGGTTGTTGTGCAGAGCAACATTCAGATGGTCCAGGCCTCAACCCCTGGTGAGATAGGAGACACTATGGCCCACTACTTGCCCCCCTGGGCCATCTGGTGCCCAAGAGTTAGTTTAAGCTCCATGCTGACCTTTTCATTCAGACTTCGAGTTTCTCAGAGGTGTATCAAAGCTGGTAGCTGAAGTGGCAAACTAATCACTTGCATGTAGTGCACACTGCTGCAGGCACCGGGGTGATAAATTGTCCAATTTTACTAAGCAAGGTTGCTCAGATAAAAGCGACTCACAGTAAGGGTATGTACAGCTGTCTTTGTTATGGACTAAACAATAACAGGCATGATTCTGATGCTTTTTTTGGTTTTATTTTTAATTGTCAGGATCTTTCTCAAGAATGGAAAACACCTTCAGTGAAAAGATTTTTAAATCTGTAATTTGCATAAATATTTTAGATCATTTTTGAAGTAACAGCTGTCATGAAAGGCTGTATTTCCATTTGTTTACAAAAATAGGAAATCATTACCATTTTGATGTCCCCCGAGAATTGAAAAATACGTATGTCAACACAGAGCAGATTAACACAGAGAACGAGTGTGTGTCCTTGTATTCACAATGGCTTAGCTGCCCTTACTGCAGTTGGGAGACATAAGTTTATACTTTTTCGTTGTCCTCCATGATAAACTCACTTTCATATTTTAATTCTCTAATATTTTAATTTTCTTTCAAAGCAATTGTTGAAGTTTTATGGTTTTTTTCTAACATATGACTACAATGCCTCACATTCAGGTGCTCAGAATATTTGCAGGTAGTTTAATATTTCTTTCCTTTGTATTAAAAATATTTATTCCACATATCAAAATGGTTTTCACACATGAAAAACAAACATAATGTATACTTTAGCTTATTTGTAATAAGACAATAAAATAATTTGCACTGAAGCCCCACGCATGTATTTCTGACCATTGCAAGACATATGTGCATACACATTATCAAAATTGTGTGAGCATCCTCTCATAAAAGTTGTGGGCAAAGAACACAGGCAAGCATTGATTCCTGCAGCAGCACAGAGCTCAGGACAATCTACAACCTACACCAAGAAGTGACTGAGGCTGCCTGACACCACTGTCTTACTCCTTACCCTGAATTCCTTAAGTCCCTTATGAGAAAAATAACTGGCTGTCTTTTTTCTTCTAAGAGGAAACTGGAGGAAACTTCAAAGTGTGATGGTTGGGGAACTCACACCTAACAGGTTCTGTGACCTCCTCAGCTCCTAACCAGGTCTTAGCTCTTGTGGAAGGTGTTACTCAGTGTAGTCAAGTGTGCAAAATCCAGAAACATTTTAAATTGATGACACTGGAGCTCAGACACAAGGCAGAAGAAACCTGTTGCCAGTGATAACAAAAATCAAAGTAAAATGGAGGGAGAAGATTACCTTTCTCTAGGTTGCCATGCCTGCAGTCATTTATGCAATGACTCTTGCTGCACAGCACATAAACAGTCATTGGGCAACAGGACCATTTTGTTTTCCCACATTCTAAAGTGGATACCTCATCAAGACAGAAAAAATAGAGAAGGAGCTCTTCTGGTCTCAGAAGAAAGGAAAAGCTGCAGAAACAATAAACAGGATCTGGACCAGCTAACCCCTTACTAAAGGTTTTATAGCTGCTACCTAGTAAAAGTGCATGCAGTGCAGTTCCTCTTGTGGTCACTGGAGAGAGACAGTTCTCTTTGAAAACACAAAAATGTGAACTGCCTGAATTGGTTTTACTCTCCTCCAAATAAAGGAATAATGGAACCATTGCATTTTTCCGTAAGTTTTTTTTATTGAATCTGTACCAGATTATGTCTTCAGGATCTCACATCTACAATATTATTGCTATTTACATTTTTTCAATAACAAGAGGTTTTCCCACTCAAGTAAGACACACCTTGTAGCTGAGTTTAAATAATTCCCTCAGTTGCTCAGACTGGTTCTGTAGCAGCTCAAGAACAGGACATGGAAAGGAGCTAAAATCAGCAAATGGTGAAAGACATAAAATTGTGCACAGGAGCATATAGAACAACTATAAATATTCATTGAATTACTGATATAATCCAGGCAGCAGCACGTTCATAGAATCATGGAATAATTAGGATTGGAAAAGACCTCTAAGACCATTGAGTCCAACTGTTTAGCTGCAATCTTCACCTTTATGGCTGTATTAAAATTTGCACATTGACTCCACAGAAGTTGTTGCGTTTTCTGGGCAACATCCGGAGTAGGTAGGGAAAGGGAACTGATATGGCAAAGATTACAGAGGGTTGAGAGGTATAATAAATTAAGATGGGAAAACACATTGAGTTAATTTGAGAGGGTAAATGGGGATATAAAATGTGAGTGTCTCAAGGAACAGCGATCATGCAGGGAAGGAAAACAGTGCATGGAATAACAAGAAAAAAGAGAAAGGATGAAAGGATGAACTGGTGGCTTGTCGCCAGGGTGCACAAAGCACTTACATATGACAACAAAGTGTGACCTACCAACTGGAGTGGTAGTTTGGGATTCTCCATCTAGAAATGTATGAAATTTCATAGCATGTTTTGCCATAATGTCTCCAGACCAGTTGAGCTTAACCCTTCAGGCTGAAGGATCTACTTGGAACATCCAATCATGAATAGGGACTAAGTTTTTTCCCTACGTTTCTTTTGACATCTGAATCCTCTTCACAACAATGTAAAACTGAGGCTCGAGCCTTTTGCTTTGTACACTGAAATCTCATAAAACAGTAAAATCTGGTTTGATACTGAAATCACATTTCAGGCACAGTTTCTTAAGAAGAAAAGTTTTTCAGTAAGAAGGGTTTCATTTGATGGGGTTGTAGGCAACTACTGATGAAGATTAGTGCTTGTCAAGAATGTACTTTCTTTTTAGTTAAAAAACCTAAAAATATCAATTTTGGGGTTTTTTTTTATGACTGGTTCTTAGAAACAAACAAAAAAACCCCCAAATTATCCCACTTAAATGCTTTAGGTAGAAACCTGAATAATTTTCAGTTTAGAAGTTTCAGTTTTTCTTGGGCAACTAGTATAAAATATAACCAGAAGAGTGCTCTTTCACTCCCACCTTAGGCTGCAGGATAATTTAATCATAAAAAAGGTAGCAGTACTGCCAAGCCTTTTCAAGTGGTTTAAATAAGCCTAATTCACATGTTATAGAAAGTATATGATCCCTACACATAAATAAAATTTGAAAGGATACATAATTCATTGACAGGAGGCCTGAAGACACAAGACTAAGGCTGGGAAATAATCTCTCAATCTATATAGACTGTAGCATTGATGTATCTCACCTATAGTTACTGTTAGAGAAATTTCAATTTTTCTATGGTGCTGGTAACATGAAAGGAAAAAAATAATTGGATTATATAGCCAGGATCTACTATTATTCTTCCCATAAATAGAAGCATTGAAATGGCTTTTTACTGAAATTCTATACTGTAAACAATACTGTAAATATGGCCTTTGTGCTTTAAAATACTGACCAAGTCTGCTGCATGCACTATTTTATGGGAAATTAAATTCAATAGATGGGACAAACACTGGTCACATTTACACCAGGGTAAATCCAGAGTATTGGAAAAGGGGCACACGAACAGAAAAAAAAATGGCTTCATTTAAAAAAAATAAATATTTAGACCATCAGTTAAAAATGATAGAAGGAAAGACAACACAATCTGATATAACCTGGAGTATAAAATGTTGCATTCAATTAGAAAAATTAGGAAATTAAATACAGGGGGCATGCTGATTTAGAATATTAGAATACTGGACAAGTTACAATTTCTTGTGTCCTGACATGTTTTGCTATGATAAAAGATTGGCAGGGCTAGTAGGTAAAACTTCTTTGCACATTGTATATAAACTGCACAACCTTTGCTGTATCAACTTTATGCTCCAATAAACAAGACAATAATGACAAATTATCAAAGCAGTCCTCAGATGTGACCCTCAATTGGAAGAGCAGCAATTTAATGAAGACAAAAGCTAGGTGAAAGCTGCTAATATCATTTACTGATAAACAGATTTTCTCAAGAGGCTCCTAGCTCAATCCCCTGAGGCCCCATAAACCTGCATAATTCCATTTAAAATATTGTGCAATTCACTAAATTAGTCTTTGAACATCCTTACTATCCAATTACGAAGCCCCAGCATGGACAGAATAATGAAATTTTTCAAACTGTGGAATGCATGTGGCCTTAACAAACTTATGACAAACACTGAAATTAGCTTTCAGTTTTGAAGCCAATGTGGACTACTGCTAATGCTTCAAGTCTGAGATAAAACAATAAAACACTATTGCAGTGTTTAAGCAGGCTGTAAAAAAAATAAATCTTTGACTTATACAGAATTCTCAACACAGCCTACCTTCAGGTAAAAAAATCATAAGAACTTGAATAATGTTTTTGCATTTGCAAGCTATTTGGCCTGCTTAAGTTCTAGTAAAAGCTTTACTGAATAAAGGGTACAAAATACCTCCTGGACAGTTTTATCTTCCAGGCAGGCAGAAAAAGGCGAGAGTTTCAGAAGTGAAATTTATTTCTGTTCAAGCATTGCAAGCTGTATTATTAAAGTAATTTGTCATGGTTTGAATATTTCTGCCTGATTCACCATTAAATTGGCCTTCTAATTACCAACTTTGTCATGAAAAGCAGTTGGACTTCTTCATTCACCAGAAAACTTCAATCCCTTAATAATAGCTTGATTCAAATTGTGGTGGAAACACTGCTATGCTCAAAATTTAAAATGAATAGGATAGACATTACAAAAAAAAAAGACTCCAAGCTGAAACAGAATCCACTAATGATGGCTTCAAATTCAAATGCTACCCAGAGAATATTTTGAATATATTTTTAATGAAAGTATTATTAATTTGGATGTTGACTATTTTACCTTTTAAAAATGCAAATTCATTTATTTTGAATTTATATACAAAGCTGAAATGAATCCATGTAACTTAGGGCGGTGAATATTCACTTAGACAAAAAACTCATCGTCCTGATTCCTAATGTTCCAAAGGTTCAGGACAATGTGCAGAAGTGATTGTGCAATTACTTGTGCATTCATTTAGGCTGATCATGCATGTTGATGGTCATGCAAGTGACTGCCCTTACAAATGGTTAGGCAGATATCAAACTGATTTTATGTATCAGGTATGCTTATGAAACTGTGATAGTGGGTTGTCTATGAAGTTCTGAATTACTTCATTTAATAGCTGTGGCATGCCAGGTGGTTCCACCTGTAGTTCTGTACAGTGACCCTCTAGTCCCACTGGAGTTCAGTTTATATGCCAAATCATATTTAAAGATTTTTTTTAAAGGCAAACGTGAACTTTATTATATAGGTTTTTATATATGATAAAAAATTTGTCTTTCCTCTGACAAGCATTTTAATTGCATGAATCAGGCCTGTGCATTTACATGCAGTCTACACCTATCCAACTCTACATTTAATTAAAAATTTCAGTTATTATATAATCTACCTTGAAAAATAGGAAGCTGAGGGTTAGCGCCTTCTTCTGTAAAACATATACTGATCATTATTTTAAATTGCAGAATAAATCTGGAAGTCTTTTTAGTGTAGGCTTTTAATCAAGGCTTGCTATCATCCTGCACTCCTTAAGCCCTTTCTGCCCTAGCATAAAAAGTAAAATTGCCACACTAGGCTGTGGCAATAATTCCATTATTTCAAAAAGCTCTCTTTCAATATTTGACAAAGTATCAGGTGAAAAACCTTCCATGTACCCAAAGATTTAATACTTTGTTAGCTATATCTAAACTCAGGCTGGGATATCATGTTGACCTTGACTTCTAAGGGAAAGATGACCTTCCCTTAAAGCATGCTCTAGCAGGAGTTCAGATGACTTGCATCCTTAAAAATCAGACTCACGCATTAGGTTGCTCAGATTTTTGTCGCTTCTTTGGCAAGTGAGGAAAGTCTACCAAACAAGTCCAAAAAGACATCAGTATGACATTAGAAAAGGTGACAGGATGAGGAGCCATAAGGCAAACTCCAAGGATTTTCTATCTTTATTACTCAGGATTGTTATTGACAAGAGAACGAACATGTCTCAGACATTGAAGAAACAGGAACCAGCAGAAGACAGGGAGGAACACATACAATATGAAGATGAAAAAAATCAATGTATGAGGACTCTCTTCTATGTCTTTCTGTATTTTCTTTAACAATTATATTTGGGCCAGTGTGCTTGTGAAGCATGATGCACTTCCTTTTCTGAAACAACAGTCATAAGTGAGATGCAGGAAGAAAACACACTTACAAAGGTGTTCAGGATCTCAGTCAAAAAAGTTGAAGTTCTTCACATTTCAGAAATTTGTGAATTGAGAAAGTGTGTTAATACAGTTCTCAGGTCAGGATGTATAATAACCCACTAGTGCCCTGGTGTGTGCTATGAGAAACCTTAGGTCCTTCCATAGGCTGTCTCCAAAGCCTATGGAAGTGAAACAATTTGTTCTGCCTATGCTTGTACAGAGTCCTGAATCTAGTTCTCTCCTCAGATACAGATTGTGAGCCCAAATCTACCAATGAAAAAAAATCATGGATACCAACAGTTTCTGCTAAATCTTTCTGTTTCAATAAGAAAATGTATTTAACTGCAGGGTACTTCCACAGGGGATGTCCTCGCTGACTGTTGTACATAACCCAGGGGGTTATGTGCAGGAAATTGGTGCAGATTACATGAAATTAAAAATAAGTGAATGAGAAATTGGGAGTGCTAGTATGAGACAGAATGGACATAGAGATGTGGTACCAGCAAGCATCCAGAAGATGACAGTGAGATACATATGGAAGAAGAAAGATAGATAAGAACCCTACATGTGAAAGGACAGACAAAGGATTCAGTCTCTTGGATTTCTGTTTGTCCTTGCCCAATATAATCCTCCTGTGTAGTCCTTTTCCCTTGTTCCACTGTATATCTCCATGAAATGCAAAGCAGCTCTGGGTTTCTGCTCTTCAGAGTGAAGTAGCTGAAACGAGTGGCTTCTGGGTTGCCTGTGTCAGTGTCTTTGAATGCAAGATTTGGGACCTTGTGTCTGGGCATCCTTGCTGGAGAGGGCAGTTGGTCTGCTCCAGACTAGGGTGGCCACAGGAATCAACGTGGTGGTGACAGCTGGGTAGTTTGGGGCTACAGCGCAATTTGAGACCTAGCTGGTACAAGAGCATAGACAGAGCCAAGGAAATCAGTGTGTCTGCCAGAGAACCATAAATGCAGAATGTAACTGTGACACATAGCTTCCTGCAGGCAGGTTTCTAGCATTTCTGACCAAGTGGCCAGAGAACACCTAAATATTGTCACCTGAAAATCAGGCGTCTGCAGAAAATCAGGAACTGCATCATCTTGCAGAAAATTGCTTCATACCTGTTGTTGAGGGTTTAGTTTGTTGGGGTTTTTTTATTGAGACTGGCAAAAGTATCATATCAGCATCCTGGAGGAGATGTGCTTGGGGTCTATACTGTGAAAAAAAGGGGAAGATCAAGGGAAGAAAGAAACTCAGAAGAAAAAAGAAAATAGAAACAAAGATATTTCTTGTAGGGATGCTGTCATTGTACAGTGTCAGCACAATGGTGTCCTGACTGTTATCTAGATATCAGCCTAATACAAATGGTAAGCTAAAATTATAACTGATAAAAAGACAATGGTGGAGGGAAGGCATTCTCAGAAATAAAACATATTGCCATGATTGTAAAAGATTAACATTTTTCTTATTAAATGATGAGCTTGCTTTTTAATATTGGCATTATAATAGACTATACTATGAATCTCTCTATCATACCTAAAGCACTGTTAATTTATCTTTCATGAATACATTAGAAGAGAGGGTTTTCCCATAGGCAAACACACCATACCATATTTGCAAATGTCTTACATAATGATGCAAACACTATGCATAGAGTGTAGCAGCATTATAGTGAAAGGGGGAAACAGCACATACACAAAAAAGACTTTAATACCATTTCATTAAATACTTAAACCAACAAAATAAATTTACTGTATAGAAATCTTGCAGTTGAGGAAAAGGTTGCTGCTTAAATTTATTCTTTAGCTTAAATTCAACTATTTGTAATAAGGAGCTGATGAGTGTAGATAGAGTGAATGATTTGTTAACACATTGATTGCGTTTGTTCTTAAAATACAATACTGTTCATTTTCCAGTCATATCTGCTAGCAAATTCCTAAATATCTACTTATTTGGGAAAGAGTACATGCACTGTACTCTGCTTTAAAAAATCTTATTGATATACTGCAGTATGGAAATTAAATTGGAAATCACAGTCACAGACACAAAATAAATAGTAGTCATTTTATTTAGCTTGTTACCATCTAGTCTAGTCCAAGAACATTACCTTAACAGCAGACTCGGAATTCATGAAGAGTTACATAAGGGCCCTGTTGTCAAACATAAAAACAACCCATTTAGTGTCTGTTTTGCATCTTCACAGGAAGTTTTCTTTCATTATCCACCAGCCTCTAGATCTTATTATAGCCATTGTTTAATTTGTGCTCTGTTTTACAAGTGACACTTGTACAGGCCTCATGGGGCTGCTGACAGAAGTATGGCTGTCTCCTCCCCTTGTGTCAATTCTTTTGTGAACCTTTATAATTAGCCACTTAACAAATTGAGGAAAATGAATCTGTGGTTGTGAAGTGTTCACTGGTGCTAAGTCAACCATATGACAGTCCAAGCTGGTACATAAAAAGTCATGGCACTCAGCTGTACAAAGGGTTAACAAAACCTCATTATGGTAATTTAATACACAGAAATGAGGTATGTGATCACCAAGAGGTACTAGAAAAGTTAGAACCATTTCCTACAGTTTTAATATATATAATTGTTTCAAAATTCTTTTAAAAGCATTTCACCTCTAGTGTTTTTTGGGAAGGAAATGACCAAATGACACAACAATGAGTCACATATCATGGCTTAAAGTTGGGCTTATTCTGTCCAACTCCCAATGTTTTGTCTCTGGGACTTTATAGGCAAAACAACAACTCAGCACATCAGATTTTCTATGTTCTCCAAAGATACACCACAGTTAATTTCATGACATTACCTTCAATAAGTAATGCCTTTTCTAACAAAAATATAGTCTTGACCCATACACACTTTTTCCCTAAAACCACATATTTTTATTTACTTTTTTCAAAATATTTCAGTCTTTTTTTCTGTCATGTCAGCTGCAAAACAAGATCTTGTTCCAGTCTTTAGTAATCAAAACCTGACATTTTATTTTCTTTTTTTTTCTGTGCAAAAGTGATGTCTTAAAAAAACCAAATAACTTTTTTTGGTCACAAATATTTTTACTGGGATTTTTTAATAGGATTATTGTCTAGTGGTTCTATTGTCATATTTACTATATGTAAAAAGATTCAAGGGTGTTAATTTCATGTATGTAAATATACATACATGCCCTTGCATGCATCAATATGGATCTGTGGGTGTTAACCCAGAGTTTATTGTGCTCACAGCTCCTCATGTACCTAAAGGTGTGGAAACTTTTTCACATGAAGTGCATCTTGCTTGCTGCAGAAGCAGCCTTTGAGCCAGGAGGAGGAACCAGAATCTCCCCTGTTCTCAGGTGGGTGATTTAGCTACTGAGCCCGATTAGTCATGACATCTTCTTCCAGTGTAGCGGGAGGACACCAGGAAGGGAAGTGGAGGAAACCCTCCCCCGCTTACCCCGAACAGATGGTTGCTCATTGATTAGGATGTCCCCTGAGAGGTGGGAATGGTGGGTTTGAACCTCTGCCAATGAAAGGGGAATTAAATTCACATCTTCTTTAAAGTGGGTCTTCTAGCTACTGAACAGGAAACCTGAACTTGTGAAGACATGTTGCAAGAAAGACTGATTTTTGAAAGGGATTTAATAGAGTTATCTTGTGAGCTCATGCTGATGTTGGCCCTTCATTGAGCAGGGCCTTGAGCTTCTGGGATGTAAAACCCATTTCTCTTCTACATGTTTCAGTTTAGCCAGCAAGGGCAGTGTGACCCCCCCATAAACCAGCTCTAGTGGTTTTTGTTCTGATCCCACTGTTGATATGAAATATTTAACATTGTTTGATACTTTGGAGGGGTTTCAATCCGGAACATCGCTCTGTGGATTTCGCTTCAAGCTCTTACATATCTGAATTTTACATTTCTAAATTTAATTCTATACTACGGGAAAGCTCACCAGCAGTGAATCCAGCTGCATTCACTTTTATATCTATATATTGTGTGTATATGGGCAGCCCCATACCAGCAGAATATATATCAATTTTAAGAGCCAAGACTTCTGTTAGAGTAGGGTAGTAGAGAAAGTCCACCTGGAGCAGAGAGAGACGTCAATTTTAACAATAGGATTGTGTTTGTGTTCATGGGATAGCAGAAGAAATCTAAGGGGCACTTTTCCCATCCAGTGTCTAGTGACTCTAAGTAGTTCTGCAAGAAGATGGAGCACACTTCCCAGTGCCCACTCAAATTCTAACCTCAGTGACTGCACAGTTCAGTGGCATGTGCTGTTATAAAAGACACTTGACTCCTGGATACATGCAGCAGCAAACAAGGGTAGGGGCTGTACATGTCATTAAAAAAGCTGGCAGATAGTGAGATATGCAGCATTTTATCTCTCTTCCAGCCTCTCAATGACTCACACTGCCACATCATCACCACCTGTCATGAGATTCTTCCTTGGTCAGTGTCAGCTGGGCAGCCCTTACCGGCTGGAAAATGCTTAAAACAGACACAGTGCAGTACATATCATTCCTAATGTAAAAGCAAGGTTGGTGGGCACAGAAAGCACATAGATGAGACTATGGACATGCTCGGATTGGCCATGGCAGAATAGACACCTAGACAGCTTTTAGCACTGATTATAGCAGTGAACATGATGTAAACAGCTCCACATGCTGAAGGTATGAAAAAGCATGCAAGTGAGCAAAATACCACTCACCACTGTAGAAAACAACTTGGTATGGACATTTGAGGAGGGGTCTGGGAGTGTAGAATCTGAAGCAAGAAAGAGATGAAAAATAAGGCTCACATGCCCATCAGTAGTGGAACACATACTAGTGATCTAGGTAGGGAATAGCAGGTCCTCATCTTAGCAAAAATCCTGCCTTACAATCCCCTTCTGGAACACAGTCTTTAATGTAAGTGCTTTCCACTTCTTTTATCTTCTGAGTCATAAACCCCTCTGAGATTAATGAGGGAGATAGAAGTATTATTTCCTCTGAATGCAGTAGGTACTTACATTTTCTAACTTGGTGTTATTCCACCTGACTACAGAGAATTAAATCAAAGAGGTGTCTAGGGTAAAACCAAGCTAGAAACAAAACAACGGCAGAGATGAGCTATCCCCAGAGAAAAGCCAAGTAACAAGGAAGAAGGCAGCAAACTATTAACTATGAGACAGGCACCTGCTTGTCTCCAGCCAGGGTAACAGGTGTGTTTTGCCTGACCAAAGCCTCAGAGAAAAAGAAAAACAAATTTTATAGAAAATAAATAAATCCCTGGCTAAAGTTGGGTGGCTTGGGGAGTGCTTATTTATAAGAAACTGCTGCAGGGAGGTAGTGAAAGTAGGGAACGCTGCAACTGCCTGTATCTCCTAGGCTAGGAAAGGGGTGTCCACTATGAAAAAAAATTTAACAAAACTCACAGGAATAAGCTAGATTCAGAAATAGGCCTTCCACTGTTTTATCTCCCTTCTCAGAAAGATGTGTACTCTGCAATGAATAAATAATGCCCTTTTTTGAAGAAGCAACCTTGCAGGCACTAAATATGGCTGGATTTGCTGCTTTTTCACAGGTGAAAAACAGAGAGTTGTAGCCCAGTGATCTAGTCTAGGGACTGTGCAAAAGTATTTCTAAAGAGGGGCTGAGAAAGCCTCGCTAGCTGGATGCATTTGGGAGAGATGAAAAGGGTCTAAAATACAGCTCACTGTAATAGTGGTAGACATACTTTTAACTGCTGAAAGTTGTGCTGTTTTGCTTCTCTCAGATTCTGTTGTAGACCTGAGAGAAACAGATGCCATATAAGCTGGTAGCAGCAGCGTCTTCCATGCTTTTGTAACTGCACAAATTGCCAGGAGGCAGGAGAATATCACAAAAACACAGAAGCAGCAAAAAATAATGCCTTCGTTTCCCACCTGCTTTGGAAATAACTGAAGAACTCATGCTGGAGACTTGCAATGATTTTGGGCCCTGGAAGATGAAAGATGTTTTAATGAGAGTTCATTAGGGCTTTGAATGCTCATTGACCTAATAAGTACCTTCACTTCTAAACAACTATTGAAATCCACTGCAAATCAGTAATAACCAAAAGTGGCTGCTGATTTAGTGCCATCTATAGCCTACAAGATACATATGCATCACAGGGCCCTTTTCTGCACTTACATATTGGAAGCCTCAGCACTGAAACCATGATTAAAAGAAGAGAACAGTAACATTTGATTCTTAAAGATATTCTCACTAGCAGAAAAAGCAATGTGATTGAGAGGATGAGGTGCTGAATCTTCCTCTGCTACAAAATCCCTCATGCTTATTCTGTGATTAGAGAATATTTATACCATTCTGATATGAACCTGTCATATAAACACTGAATTCCCGTCTAAAAAAATGAAAATATAAACATACATATAAAATGACCATGCACAAATACATGCACACACACACACAACTTAATGTATAGTTTTCCTTTCCCCATTTAAAAATTGTTGAATTTTTGAGCTGTATTGACTGCTATCTCTATTAAGTGTGCAGCATACAAGTAACATATAATTTTCTCTGTGTTATTAATTCCCCTTGGCAAGTTGAAATTTTAAATAAAATGGCCAGAATATATGATCATGATGAATTGATAGAAATTAGATATATTACTCTAGGTAAGAGGCAGTACTAACCTATTCTAAATGCAATATTCAACCAATTTTAGACAGAAGTATCACAGCAATAGATCAGCAGCTGTTAGAATGCATCTCACATCAATACCTAAGTGTATTTTTGATATTGTTCATCATGCTGTTACAAGAACTCTTCTGCAGCCAAAATTTTGCTCCTCCCTCCTCCACCTAGCTTTAATATCTGCTGATACTGATGTGCAAAGGGGCAAATTCTTTGGGCTCAATTCTACTGTCAGTGCTGCTAGCGGAAATTGCTCAGGAGGAAATGGGGTTATTCAGGATTCACACTGGCTAATCAAGAAGTGATGACTGTCCTTTGTGCTTCCTTTCAGAAGAAACTCTACTGTATTGGATAAGATTCCCTTGCAGTGATATCCTTTAGAAATAACTTGGAAAAGTCAAGCAAGCTTTTACTGACTGCTTTTACTGACTGCTCAGCTGCATCTGCTCTGCAATCTGTACTATTTGTGTGACTACTCACATTAAAAAATCATTGAAAATCTTCAGACCACAAAGCTACTCAAAAGCAAAAACAAATAATCAAAATCAATGCATTTGTTTTTCCAGGAACAGGAATAAAAGCATTTGGCATATTCTTTATAAAAATGGAAGGTAACAACAACAATCACTGTTTATTGATCTCTTTATGTACTTGAATTAATGGTCTTTTGTATGTACTTATAGTCTCTAATAAACACACAAACATTTCTGTCAGTTTCTCTCTAATTTCTATCAGTTAAAAAGAAAAGGTTGCTTTGCTTATAAGGATAATATAGAAGTAACCCTTTGGTTAAAGATTAAAGAGCATCTGTGATAGAACTGTATGAATAAAGGCATAACAGTTAAATACACTGGATCCTGTTTTATTTCACAGCTTTTTACACACAAATAAAAACTGTATGTATACATACAAATTTTAAATGTGCAATAAAAGGCATTTTTCAGCTAGAATGAGTTGTATTTGTCACTTGGTACAAAGCCCCTTTCAGAAAAATTGTTGATTTTTTCACAGAGGCTCCTATACTTTTCATTCCTTTTGTATTATTTCAATCAGCAATGGATATACATCTTTGTTAGCCTAATTTGGGGACCTACAAAGCAGGAAGAAGGAAAGCACAAAGGAACACACTTGACATATTGGTCTATTTGCTATCTGTTTTAAGCTCAATGCATACTAATGAAAGTGATCCAAACTATTTTTCTCCACTCCTCACTTAACAAGCATAATAATAAATGAATATTTAAACTAGCTGCAAATATATTAAGTGGAAACAAATAGGTTTCATTTGTAACAAGTGCACACAGGTTAATTAACAAGAAGGAGCTTTTGTGTTGAAACAAGGCTCCCTGATGCTGTACATGCAGGTGCCGTTAAGGGCCAATTGAGCTCTATAGGATAATTATGAAGTACCATTGTGCTCCACCGTTTGTTAACAAAGTGCTGCCTGCAATTTGCCTAAACCTATAAACCATCATCTGTGATCCTCAGCAGCAATTAAGTGACAAACATCTTCTCATCGGAGACTTGGGAAAACAAAAGAGACATGATAGCATTTAAGGAGCCAGATGGATATTTCAGAATGTCAACCCTGACAGCCTCCCTTTCAACAACAAAATATAAAACGGGAGCCTGCTTGGTACCATGCTGAGGGGAAGAAGGGAGAAGTCACATCCAAATTATTAAGAGGAGGGTGTTAGTAATCACAGGATTGCTCATTTGAACAGCTTTTAGTGGGAAAGCATTGGACTGGCAAACAAGCAAAAGATAAAACCCTTTTCCCTCAAAGCAGCTGTGGCTATAGCTCTGTTGAGTCTGGGTTGTTTGGTAGGTTTGGGGTTTTTTTCTCCTTTTAATTCTTCTTTCTAATATCTTCTTCCTTCCTTCTGTCTTCACAGAAGAGGATTTTCTCCCAATGAATAAAAGTATAAAAATTCTCTTTTCTAAGAAGAGGACAAACCAACAGACAGAATTTTCTCCAGGGCATAAGTTACTAATTAGTTCTGCAAAAATAGCCTATATTAGGAAAAATGATGGATCAGCACAAAGAGGCATTTTAAAACAAGAGATCTACTCCTACTGTAAAATAATTGATCTAAAATTTTGAGGATGTAATCTTCAAAATGCTTCTGTAAGCTCAGCAATAATTCCAGAAGCTATAAACTTTATGCAGGCTTGTTTGAATTAGTTCAATTAATTGCCTGGTTGGGAGACCCTCCAAAACTTGGGGAAGCTCTTGTTTTCATAGATAAGGATCTTCTGGGCATTTTGTTGCCTACATTAAATGATGTTGTCTAGCTGATCTGTGTAATTGGTAGAGCTAAAAGGCTATTCAGTAATGAAAAAAAATTATAAATGCAAAAGTTTCACTATCTAGCCTACATTTTTTTCTCTATTGCCAAAATAGCAGCATTTACAAATGTTTTCTGTAACCATTTGGAAGCTACAGCTGAGTGTGTTTTAATGTACCATCAGGTCAACAGCTCTCTTGAAAGAAAAAATCAACCCAGGGCCAAACAGTCAGACGGGCCTAATTAAGTACTTCAGGAGTCGGAGAAGTGCTCAGATAACTACAGCTGACTTGACCCTTTTCTTTGTACTTCACTGGGTGTCTGTATACCTTTGCCACTCTCCTTTGGATTTATGTTTTTATGAATTATTTAAAAAAGGCAACTTCAGATCTACAATTAGTTTTCAAGGAAACAGATATGAGAAAATAATCACAACTTAAACAGCTTAAAAACGGCTCTGATCTTGACAGAATGCAAAATGCCAGGTTTCCAGGACAGCAGAATTCATCACTTGGCAAAAGTGTCATTAATCCCTGCCTGCTTTCTGGCTTTTCCTTACAGTGCTCTGTCAAATGTCATGGATCACCTGGAAATCTAACAGTCATGACAGAGTTGTTTGTTTTTTTTTTTTAATGGGGGGGGGGGGGGAGGGGGGTGGAGTGAACTGTTTCAGTTTTAAGAAAAAGAAAAGAGATAAGACAAAGATAATCCATGTAAGCATGTTTCAGCTTTGTATAATATTGCACCATGTTGTGATGAGAAAATCATGATAAAGTATTTTGTCTTGCTGGGGATTTTATATTTGTTTTCCACTGTGTATTTAACAAATATAAGACTGATTAAATGGGTAGAATGGAGTTCTTTTGTCACCTCCAGTGGTATCCTCAATGGCCCAAGATTCATGAGCTGAATTCCACTTCTCCTCCTGAAAAATTTTACCCTTTACCTTAAGAGAAGTCCCGCAATGTTTGAAGATGCATCCCGCAGCTTTTCTTTAGGCAGATTGCTGAAGGCCTTTTCCCAGCCTCATGAACATCACTGGGCAGTCTTCTATCAGTTCCAGCAAATGTGCAACCCAGCCTAACCCACTTGGCACATTAAGGCTTTGAAGTTCTGTTCAGGGACACTTGGACTTCAAAGTATGTATAGAGAAAAAAGCCAATCCCATGTACAAGGAGAGATGTACCGATGGAAGTGAAAGTTGTAGCCACTGGCACCACACGGAGAGGCACACAATGTCTGAGATTCCAAAATCTGGGGACAGTAGAAACAAAATAATTTCAAAAATTTCTTTTACTTTATTTTACTCTTTTCTTTTAGAGAGACCAGGCCTTCACTGCTAGTTTTAAGATGCAGATCAAGGAATGTGAGGTTAAATGAACACACCTGATCTAATTATTTGCTACGTAAGCAGAACTGACACATTTTTTCCCTGTGTTTATCTTTTATTCTTTGCATTTCACCCTGATTATGTGTCTTAAAAGTGGGTGATCTATGGCATTATGATCCATGATACTGGTGAGTTTAGGAGAACTATAGAGATCTCAAGCTTTTGTTCGATCTCAGGTAACTGGAAACAAAGCATTTCAGGGCAAGTCTGCAAAGCCTGATTCTGTATTCAAAATTATAACAGATGTATTTGCTAGAAAGTTTTGAGTCTTCATCTTAAATGACCTTGGAGATTAACTCTTGTTTCAAACAAATTCTAGGCAGATCTTCAGGTGACCTGCTTTGTATTAATGCAAGGCTGGGCTCTAAACACAATTTAGAATTGCATACACGTATGCAGCAATCCAGTTACCTCAGCAAACCTCTCTACCTTGGCTAAGGATACACCAAAAATGCATAATACTGAGTTAACGTTCAGATGTAATTGTCTCTGTTATCAAACTTTTTACAATTTAGTGTGTTCACTATCAGATTCAATATTTTCCTGAGCAGGAAATATCTTTTTGCATGCAAATATCACCTAAACTTTGATAAGAACTGGATTCATTGATATATTTTTGGAACAATAGCTGAAAGAGTCATTCATGTCTATGTGACTCAGTGAGAACAATTTTGAAAGTCTAATGAAAGGGATAAATATGTTATTTAAACATCTTTTCAGTATTGAGTTTTCTACTCTACTCAATTCATTAATTGCTAGTTATACAAATACCATTCTGTACTTACAGGATTTTTTTTCCCACTGAAATGAAATTCAAAAAATACCTACCATTATTGCTTTATTCTCTGCTGGCTAGACCATTTAGAATATAATACCGTGTTAATTTATAAACATGTGGATTGTCACAGCCTACACAAAATAATTTCAAACTGTGAAAGAAAAATACGACTTACAACTAGAGGTTTTTAACCTAATTAATGTAACTAAGCATAAAAAATAAATGACCGGAGACAAAAACATGAAAAATAATTGAAAACAATGGCTACGTTGTAGGACTGTACAAATCAGATCAATGGTTTGTCTTACATCATTAAGGTCCGAAGAAGAAGGATGGTAAATAAATGGGAAATAAGTATTGCAAAGATGTGTTTGGGGAACTTACGTAGAGAGTATGCAACCCAAATTACCCAAGTGGATTTAAATATTTGAGTTTTATTTAGATCTCCTGCCTATATTGGCTAGGAGGAGAGTTAATAACAATCCATTCATGCAGTCCTTACACATAAGGGTAGGCAGCACCACTAGACAGCGATGTGGAAGTCAATTAGTGGTAACATGCACAGGTACTGTGTTTCCCCAGGGGTTCCTAACATCTCAAAATGCAGCAGTGAGAACAGAGAAAGGTGATCAAGACCGACAGAAGAACTTTTTTAAACTGATTGGTTAATATAAGCATAAGAATAAGTAGAATTTGAGGAGCCTGGCAGTGTAAAAACAAGAGGAACTCAAGAAAAAGAAAGGTTAGGTCTGGTCTGGCTCCTATTTGAAATGACGCATAAAGTGTCTCTCTTGCCATATAATCCTCCCGACTGAAATCAGAAAAAAGAGCATTTGTCCCTGATATATTTACCAAATAATTCAGCCTTAGAATTTCTGCTTTGGGAATGAAATCTGTACCACATTCTACTGTGTCTAAGGGTTACTTACCAGAACAAATAATTGAAGCTGATGGGATTTTTTAAAAGCAATTTGCCTCCACAAGAAAAAATGCATTTATTTCTATGAAAAAACACAGCATCTGTTCTTCCCTGCTGTTTGTACAAAACAATACTTATCATTAGAGAATAGCTATGGAAAATTAGGCAGCTAAAATGGAATTTACCCAACTTGGAATCTGAGGAGAGGAAGCTCAAATAGAATTTACTCGACTTGGAATTTGAGGAGAAATGTATATTTAATATTTTTCCGGGGATTAGTGGAGCAGGATTGTGATGTTTTTCAGAGTCACGCCAAGTTCTTCCAGTTTAGTTGACTTGGATATAAGAAAGAGATATGGGGCGAGTGTTCAGCTCAGCAAACTTCCCAACAGAGAAAAAAAAATCCCATTTCCTTGTCCCTCGCCCGAGATAAAATGCCTTACACCGTACTATCCTCTACGTCCCGGCGCCGGAGGGCATCCAGTCAGAAGCAGTGGCCAAAGGACTTTTACGAGAAGTAGAAAGGGAAGAGGAGGGCGCTTTCCCGGGCTGGAGAGCAAGTTCAGCGCCAGGCGCTGGCGGCCGGGCCGGGTGCGGCGAGCGGAGCTGCCGGGAGGTGGCGCGGTCCCTGCGCGGATCGGGCGGCGCGGCCGCGGGGCGATGCTGCCGAGCGATGCTGCCGAGCGATGCTGCCGAGCGCCCGGGCCCGGCGCGGGGCTGCCTCCGCGCCGCTGCCTCGTTACATCGCCACCTAAGGCGCTTGTTGGCTCTCGGCAACCTCAGCAATACCACCTACTTAGGTTTTAAATCAGCCCACGAACACATCGTGCTGGTTTTTTCCTTAATTTCCAGTACGGAGGTTAGTGATTTCTAATTTTTGTCACAGAGGAAAAGAATCAACATTGTCTTTCACTGTTCACTGAGTCATGCTGCCTTTCAGTCATTATGGACCTGATCCTGGACCTCTGGAATCAGTAGGAATTTTGCATAGTGGTCCCAAAGTGATTAGGTTCTGTCTTAGAGTTACTTGCTACTAATTTGTTCCACTTGGTACACTTCAAATATGGGAATATTTTGTGATGCAGTTGCTAAGCTATTTGTGATTTATAGACTATGTTATGCTGTTCTGTTAAACTAAGAGGCCTCACTTTGGGGTAACAAGGCCCTTTTGCCAGTCTCACATATTCCCAGAAAATTTAAGGACCAATTCCTAAAACTTTTCATCAGTTGCATTCACATTTTCCTCTGATCTCTTCCTGCAGTGACTAGATGTAAATAGTACTTGTAGTTCTTTCTTCTCTCACCTTTGGAAGTTTTACATGAAGTGTGCTGTTTAAAAACAAATTAAGCTGACTGTTCAATGGGCCAGTATATTTCCTATAGAAACAGGAATCTTTTAATTTGCTCTTAAATTGCCTTTCAATTAAATATTACCTTTATGTAAGAGGAATATAGTGCAGGGAATGGCTACTTCATTTTGCCTTTGAATTTGATTTCTTTAACTGCACTTTTGTAAATTGATAAGCCTGTATGCTTTAGCACAGCCCATCTAAAAGGAAAGAAAAGGCAACATGATAATGCATTTACAGATTTAATCTACAACAAGAGGACTTTGGATCATTCCTCTAGATTTTTCTTTCTTTTTTTTTTTTTTTTAATCCATTAGAAGATTTAGAGAAATGGCTTTTCGAGTGTTGCTGTTTTCATTTTCAGAAATTATTGGGTCTCTAGGTCCACAAGAGAAGCACCCATGCCTTTCACTGACGCTTCCTGCCCTGTCTGTTGTCATAGCCCAGCTCCCCTGAAAGCAGGCAGGGGGTCTCACAGATGTAGGGATGGGGAAAAGCAGCACGAGGGGCACAGCAGATGACAGAGGAAGCTCAGGGACACAGTATTTCTCTGTAACCTCCTCGGCTTTAAGACGACCTGCACAGGCTCTGCTGGAGGACTTCCCTGCACCAAGTTCAGCACAGACCCAAACCTGGCAATGAAAGACCCTTAAATGTAGCAAAGAATTGTAATTTATTATCACTATTCGTAGCAACGGGAGAAAGTTATCCAAGAGTTTTGTAGGAATGCCTGCCTTGGTTTTGCTCTGCTTAGCCAGCAGGTACCAGAAGCGCTGGTCACCTGTACTGCTGTTTGTTTTCTGTACAGACTGGATGCACACCTGGCACACTGCTATCACAGACACTAACCAAGCAGAGAGGACTTGAAAGGGTTTACACTGGAAATCCAAATCACGTTTCACTAGTTCTTGAACTGCCCTGAACCTTCCAGTTTTGTTTAGGAACGTGGGAGACAGAAGTCCCCTTTTAAACCTGCTCACCCCCCCGAAACTATTTAATAGATGTTTCTAAGAATTTCTAGTATTGACTTTCCTGCAGTTATTGTCAAAAGAAGGAGGGAGAAGTAAATGAATTAGAGATTTTGTCAGCATTTTTTTTTTCGTTCTGCTGAACTAAAAGCACATGGCCTAATTTTAAATTTAAATGTTGAAATTTTAGGTAACATAACCATCAAAACAGCTGGCAGCTACATATATGCTGTATTTTACCCACTCTGCTAATAGAATGCTGAAAGACAGCAAAAACTTACTTCTATTCTTCAGATAGTCTCAAATGCAAAATTTAACCTTGAAAAGAAAAAAACAGGTGAAAACACAGGTGATTTACTTTAGATCTTAAATCAGTCTGAAGTACTCAATA